>NC_092773.1:47106003-47436135 GCF_047496795.1 Chiloscyllium punctatum | reverse complement strand
CAATGCCTTATTGGCAATTTTATTTTAGTTCAGATTGTTTACTTTCTTGCAGGCTTTTCATTTAAAAATAAACATAAAACTGTGGATAGCCTCAGCTGGATGGTGAGAACAGATGCAGGAAAACAGCAGGAGTCATTCCTTGCCCATTAGAAACGGAGTATTGTCGTGTTTCTACTCCTTCTTATCCTTGCAGTCCTTTCCTCACGTGGACTCCTCCTTCCATTATTTGCTGCATCTAATCTTGTTGCTCAATTACTTGGATTTATTCATTGATTGAATTATTTTTATAACTGGATATTTAGCAGCATACTTTATCTGGTCTCTGAACTTTTTCTGTGTCACCACATAAATACATGCATTTGTGCAGCAGCTAAAGTTCCGCAGCATAAATACAATTAGTTGAAAGAGACGATAAACAGCATAATCCAATGAATAACCAGCATTAAAATAATATAAAATACAGCCCAACCAGAGGAGTATGAAGCTGGCAGACATGGCAAAGAGTAAAATCACAGACTTTTTTCTGCTCTCTACCTCTGGATCGTTCTCTATTTTTCTCTGATTCCCCAATCCCTTCCGCACCTTAATAGCCTGGAAGATGTGTCTGACAGTCAGAACATTGAGAAAGAGAATAAAAATAAATGGTAACAGCGGTCTTAAAAATTGTTCAAAATATCTGAAACTTACCCACCGACGGTCGTTATAATAACTGGACCGGATATGGCAGTACCATTGAATGTTGTTGATAATCGTTCCAGGTTTAAAACGAAAGTACGAAGGGATGTTCTTTAGCGAAAAGAAAATACAGATGATCGCTAGAACCCTCATTGCAATTTTCTTTGTGCAATACGTAGTTTTCATCTGATGAAAACAAATGGCGACAAATCGATCGAAAGAAAAGGCAACAGTGAACCAGACAGAACAGTCAGTGGTCACGCTGAAGAGGACATCGATAAGACGACAAACCGGAGTGATGCTCAGGAAACACCGTGGATAATAAAATTGTTGAAATCGGAGAAGTACGACATAAAAAACAATGAACAGTAGATCAGACATTGCCATGGCCACCAGGTAGATAGTGCTGCATGTTGAAAGACCACATTTGCCCCGAGCTAAAATTACAATCATCACGAGACTAACTGTAAGAGAAAGGACAAGAAGAGATTTCAAGTTGCTGATGGAGCATTATTCATGCCGACCGTACGTAATGACACAAAGATGATTGTTGTACTCTGAAATATAAAGTTTAAACCATCTGAACCAGACACAGGGAAGAACATGATCAGCGGATTGCTCATGAAAAGACGATCATGTATTCTCTTTTTGGTGTCGGCAGTGGTTGATTTCATATTCTTCACAGACGAAACAGGATGGCTGGGGTTTCCTATATGACCACAACATCCACCACAGAGACATTTTGGATCAGTTAAGCAAAGAATTGGAGACATCCTACAGACATATGGGATTGCAAAATTTCTGCATTTCGTTTTGAATCCAACGTTTGTCACTTATCAGATTAAACGAAATTTTATCTTACTATATATTGGCACAGACCTCTTACTTAAATAGTGCATCATACATTGTGCTAACCATTGTGCAATCACAAGAAAATATCTTTTATTTGGAAATGATGGTGGAAGGAAAGGTATTGCTGAGACAGATACAGATTTTGGGAAACTGAATACTTGCTGCAGCGATGTTCGACAGTTGAGATGATTGCGTTCCAGGAGTCAAAAACATTTTCACCTGTGGTCAGGATGAAACCAGGGAGAATGAGATTACCAGAATGTAATGTCATTTAGTTTTTTTCTGATGGCTGCCTTATTGTGCATCACTGTTTGTGATTTGTATGTGAAAGATTTGAATCTCTTTTCAGGAACGAAAATTTAACTGTAAAAATAGGCACAATTAATTGATAAACAGATAGCCAATCCTACTGTAAATGCAACGCAAACAGTCCCAAGTGTGGCGTTCGACAGATTTAACATGTGAATATTGGGAAGGTCAGAGATCATCGTACAAAATGCAACAAGCAAGTCATTGAGTTTGAGCCCAAGGGAGTCGGAATGTTTATCATTATGACGCTTAAAGAAGGGAAATGGTTATAAATCAGGAAATTGGATTTGAAAGCTGTGAAGTGGCATGGAGTATGACAGATGGGTGAAGAATACAAAGCGCTTTGTGATGTAATTACTGAATTTTATTATTTGTTGAAACAGACTTTTTTTCCTATTGCTATTCCTACTTTTATTTTTATATGTTGCCTTAAAACTGATTGACGCACAGTTCTCATCGAGAGTTCTACCTCCGAATGATGCCACACATCACAAAGTGCAGTGCAGCGCAGCGATCTCTGAACAATTAACTGTAGGCAGATGATGAATTGCAGATTTAACAATTGATAATCTTATTCTATCCACATACAGATGGCAATTCGTGACAACATTTCCAACTCTATATACATACCTATTAATGCTCAGATAAGACATTAGTGTAACCATTGTTTCACAACTTGCCCTAACCTTGATGGAAGATTAATCAGCATCATAAACATTGCTTGAATCAACATGAAATGTCTTAATGGCATTTTGTTGAATGACCGTTATTGCTCTCGGAAAATATTGCATCTGTTTATCTTCAATGGGACATTTCACTTTCCAAACTTAGCATCAAACATAATCAACCAGTTGCGAATATTTTCCTAGTAGCAAACCATTGTATATTTACAAAATGCATTGAGAACTTCATCACTGGACAGTACAGTAATGAGGAAGGTCATCCAAACGAAGAAGTCACTGTTTCATATTCTTATGGTCATAATTACCTTTGCAGTCAGATATTATGAATCATTCTGCTCCCCACAAACAGCAAAATTAGCAGTCAGAGATACTTCCACTCCATTTAATAATTCCCACTCAGCATAATTTTCCTTTGAGTGATGCTCCCAGTTACGCTTTCACACTCCGGTCATTTGTTCCTCTTTATTTAGGAAATCACTTTTGCTAAAATTCTATTTGAAGATGCTCACTGAATCACTATGTCACTGGAATTGGGTGTCAATTTATTGACCCACATGCAATGTAGATCTATAGTCAAAGATACTCTTTGCAAAATTTACAATTGGAGTCACAGGTCGTCTCCTCTCAGTGCTCCACACTTACGACAATGCTGCATTTACAGGTCACCACAGAAACGCAAGAATGCTGCGTCATAAGTTTCTATTTCAGCAGTTACCCACACTCAGTGCAATTCGACAATGGAATATCCTCCTAGTACCATGTGGCCACTGGAGCCAGGGGATCTGGACTGAAGATTGTGATCCTCGTTCAGTACAATTACCCAATCAGTCAGCACTTCAAACAGTGTAATTCCTGGAGATCTAGATCAATTGCACACAACATTCCAGTCGATCGCGGGATAATATAGAGTGCTTGAAAGCTGCAGACAAAAGGTTTTCTTTATTCCAATTGAGAACTAACACGATAGTGATGGTTTGGAAATATTAACCGCATACATTAATATTACACCAGAAGAACCAGACCAGTGCCCATTAAGTGGAGGGTTAAATTTCACCATTATGCATGTCGATGGATCAGCATTCAGACAGCACTCCATATCAGGGTGTAAGATGCTCTGGCAAAGTAAAGACAAAACTTCAAGACACGATTCTACTCCAAGAGCCCATCGAAGGATGTTTTTGCACCAGAACTCTCAGTGTGCTGTGTTGTACTCACCTCTGGCATGATGATAGTAATCTGTGTTCTCTGAAACTTACAGAGGCTTATTGGGTAGAAAATAAAATTTATTTGACTAACAAGTCTCCATTTTCCTTCAAATGAACCATTTTGGAATGGAATAAGACAGCCCCATTATTGCATCAAATTGCCTGATCCACTCCCGTGATGCAACAAACGCTGTGCCAGATTTCTCCCAGCAAGCAGTGTTGATGTGGCAACCCTGACAATTGGACAAAACAGCAGGTGCCTGTATTCTTACTTCACTCTCACAATCAAGATAATCTCAATCCTCAGTTGCCTCAAAACATTCCGGGACAGCTCAGCACCTAAATGTGATCATCATTAAATCAGCCCACTTTAAACAGTAATTCAAAAAATATGAAACATTTCATCGAAGCCGAAGGAGCTGAACATGCTGAACTGTCCTGTGGGGGGTCAATGCCCAGAATGGTCATCCACACCCAGCACAGTTTTAGTCATAAACAAGTTCCCACATAGTAAACACAGGTGAGTAGTCATTCCCACTCACCTCTGCTTTCCGATCATTCAGAAAACAAGGAACATGTGACGTTATTAAGAAGTAGATTAGCACAAATCGGCCAACAAGACCTTGAAATACATCGACATGGCATCGATACAGCAAAGCAATTATAATTGTTGGCATTTATACCTCAATATAAATTTGTCTGTGTGGTGTTAATCGAAATCACTGCTTGGACAGACACGCCACATGAAAACGGCATTTATACCCCACACGATGTGGCAAAGAAAGTCATTCAAAGCTGGGTCGACAAACGGTACAGATTATTTTAGCAGTGCGCTGCTGATGGATTAGAAATCAATTGGTGACCCTGATGCGTTGTCTAACTCACCAATCCCCTCAATTCTGAACATCGGTACACGCAGCAGCTCTAAATATTACTCCATTTTGCCAGATATTATGAGCCTTATTGGAACCTTGGAACAGTAAAATAATCTGAAATATCTTAAATTGTACTTCAGTCACCCCAAATCGACTTCTCTTCCATCAGGAAAATCTGTTGTACCACACAATCTCCAAAGTTCTGAGTACTCTAGATGGCGTACATTAACAGGAATTTCTCATAACTGACACAGAACTGCAGTCCAACGGAAAACACGACGGTTTCACAGAGAATTGGTCTAAACTATATCCAGGATGTTCATCTCCAAAACGTCAGAATCGGAAAAATAACAGCGACAATAATAAAAATAATAATAAATGTAAACGTAAATTCAGATCCAAATACAGAGTAACAATCCCAATCAAATGCCCAAATGCCCTTATATACCATTCATATAGACCAGTATCGTAAAGGGAACATCGAAATATAACTCAACAAAGGGATAGTTGGGAAATATCTTGTTTGAAAAACCTGTTTCACAACTGTTGGATTGCTGCTGTCACAAAATTCAAGGTCGCAATATTTTTCATATTCGACTCTGCCCTACAGTACAGTGCCTCTCTTTACAAATGGCACGACTCACATGTCTTTTGTGGAAACAAACAATCCAGAAATACACATCATATTTGGAACCCTGTGCTAAACACCCCTCCCAGCAATCTGTCCTCACATATGTCGTGGCCCCACACACCCACTGATTGACGAAAACACACAAGATGTTCAAAGCCATCACTTATCACTCCGTAATGACTCAAACCAAACATTGCCCACCTGGTATCTGCTCTCCCAGTTGGACCAAGATACCTGAGAGAGATCCACGAACAAAATACCTTTGCATCAAGGAATTTGGAACACCTTACTCAGAGGTTACTAAGATGTCGGTCGTTACAAAAACCATCTGACTGATAGTCAGGTTTGAGCTACCACGGAGAGAGATCGGTCTTCCTCAACACTCTCTCGACCATCCAAAGTCAGTACTCATTCAAACTCCATCAGTGTGGCCTCAGTGCCAACCCATCCTGCGCGGCATAGTGAAAATGTTATGCTGCACATTACTGAGGATCCTCCTAATCAATAAACTATTCACATTAAAATCAGTAAGTGGGGGCATTGTCATCTGCCATCGGTATTTGCCATGCTAAATGGAAAGGAAATAACTATTAATCATAGAGTGGAAGTAAGTATGATTTAATGCAGAGATTTTTAAAAATAAATTGTTTCAAGACTTACCAGGAATACCAAAAATGGCCAAGGTGGTATAGTAAATTTTTTCTATCATTATCCTTGGAACATACATTTTGCTGTTTGTGAAATAGCCTTTGATGTCCTGCTGCTGACAGTCTGTCTGAATTGGAGAATTACCTGGCGCTGACACAGTTCAAAAGTTATTATTTTATATCATGTGGTGCTCCACTGGGAAACATTGAATTTTTATCCAACATTTTTAACAAACAATGTATGACAGAAGGTTTATTTTAAATTTGTGATGTAATTGAGATTTAAGCCTGTAATTGAAATACCCCAAAGACTAGATTAATCTCATCCTGTTAGATCTCTAATATTAATTGTAAATCTTCTTGAAACTTCAATGCTTGTACAAAATCATATATAGTTCGTCCCCTCAATACCAAAATATTTTTCGATATTCTTTTCAGTGGCGGCATGCATTTTGATCAGGCTTTACAGTCATTCAATAGTTCGCGCGGTGGACCTTTTTAAGAGCTGTTCTATTGCATATTGTTGTATCCCTATTTTTCTTGTTAATCCAATTTTACAACACATTTGGGAAATTCTATCTGTGAATGAGCACTCTCAATCAGAACCTGAAGCTGACAGAAACCACAACAGCTGGAACGTGTACTAAGTGATATAGTTCGCAAAACAAATGCAAAAACTAAACAGAAAAGATTTAGACCTTTGACTTCAGAATCCAGAATGACAGAATGATACATAATACAAGTGACCCTTCGACCCATCGTGTTCATTCCACCAAAATGAATCTAAATCTACATTAATCCCACTTTCAACCACTTGGCCTATAGACTTGTATGTTATGACATTTCAAAAGCTTATCCAAGTAATTTTAAAAGTGTGTATGTTTTCCCATCTCAAACACCCTCCCAGACAGTGCATTTCAGGCAAATACCATTCTCTCGAAGAAAGGAATTTCCCTCATGTCCACTGTGAACCTCCTGCCTTTCACATAGAATTATACAACCTTGTTCCTGACACTTGGACTGAGAGAAACAGCTACTTTGGATTCACACTGTCCATGCCCCTTATAAGTTATACACCTGCTCTAGATAAGTCACTCCGAACTTATCCACCCTCCTTCTGCACAGCTAAATTGTTGCAAACTGAGCACCATTCTGTTGAATCTCCTTTGCACGTCCTCCAGTGCAATCACACCCTTCCTATGGTGCAGTCTCCAGAACTACACAAATACTCCAACTGTGGATTAAACAAAGTTCGGTACAGCTTCAACATGCACTCTCCTTTTATAATCCTCCCACATTTCTGATGAAGGTATTATACCCGAAAAGTCGACTTTCCAAGTCCTCGGATACCGTCTGTTCTGCTGTGCTCTCCCAGCGCCACACTGTTTGACTCTGATCTCCAACATCTGCAGTCCTCACTTTCTCCTTCGAACCTATGCATCGACTGAAAAAGGCGAGTGTCGTATAAGCATTCTAAACTACCCCAGTATCCTGTCATTCCATCTGCAGGGATCTGTCAACAGCACCTCAAATCCGTTCGGATCCTCTGTCCTTCCTAATGTCGGACTATTCATTGAGTATACCCTTTTCTGGTGACTGGGTTTCTTTTAAAGTGCATCATCTAACATTTCAGAAGGATTACATTTCATCAACCACTCATCTGCCCATCTGACCAATCTCTCTATTTCTATCTCTCACCTATGAAAATATACCTCCCTCACAACGACCCAGACAATGATAGTATCATCAAAAATCCTATTTCACATTCCCAACCTCATCAACTGCATCTCCCCATTCCCCAGCCACACCCACTCCGTAAAACACACACACACTTTCTCAGTCCCCCATGTGCGAACTTGTCAAAGGCTTTGCTCAATTGCTATGAAGTACTTCAACTGCCCTACCATTATCGACAGATCTGGCCACCTCATCGAAAAACCTCACCAGATTGATGAGGCATGTGACCCTCTGACGAAACCGTCCTGACTATCCATGCTGAAAACATTCCGCACTAAACGGAGATTAATTCTATCCTTTGGTTTTCTTTTCTCCAATCGTGTCCTGAACACTGATGTGAAACTCAGTAGCCTGTTATTTCTGTTCGATCTCCACCTCTTTCTTGAAAAATGGAAAAACACCAACTGTCCTCCAGTCCTCTAGCACCCCCGCTACCTCTCCGCGTCCCCACCCCAGCGTGGCTGAGGAGGAATTGAATGCTTCAGTCAGAGACCCTGTAATATTTTCCGTTGTTCCCTTGGTTATATATCCTATGCATATCAGAATCTTTACACATTTAAGGTCTCCAAAATCTGCAATATCTGCTCGCATCATATAAATGGTGAGAGATTGAGCGAGTTTCGTTTTCTTTTAACTCTTTCACTTCCCATTCGGTTTCCCAACCCTACAAAGGGAGGATAAAATGTGTTCCAAGCACCTTGATTTCCGAATTATTTTTTTCCATAAACACATGGCGAAGTCCTTTCAGACTAAGTAAAAGCCGATTTTCGAACATGAGAATTGTACACTGTGGACGCAGGCAATATGTAAAACGATTCCACACCGACTCACTGTACAGCATCCAACTTGACCCACCCTTTGCCCTATCATTGTTACCTCTCATTTCCCTTGTCCAATCCAGCTATCCTGCACATCTCTGGACACTATGGGCAGTATAGAACGTCTCTCTCTCTCTCTCTCTCCCTCTCTCTCTCGCGCACGCGTACACACACACATACACACACACACACACACACACACACACACACACACACAGAGTACATGAAATGTATTTTTACATTCTTCTTTCACCACTTAACACTTTCTTTTGCATGGGGAAACAATTCCTCTGACCGTCAAAATTTGCTTCTTACGCACTGAGCAAATACACTCAGCCATCTTGATTTTCTTCTAATTGTTCGCAGTCAATGGCAATGCCATTGCCTGGTCTTAATTTGAATGCATTCACATTGTCTCGGGATCAAGTAGAAGCAAGTTAATAATTCGCTAAATAATATTAAGACTTATATCTTTATTGAGTAATTGGCACAAAACTTTCAAGTTGGTCTCAAATTCAGGCAGGATGCCAGCTTTGAATCAGTTCATTTTATGACTTTTAATATTGACAGAAAGCTATGGTCAATTGAAGTAAAATTCATCGAATTCATAAATGTCCTTTAGGGAAAGAAACCTGCTGTCCACAGCCAAACTGGGCTCCACGTATCTCCATTCTCACAGAAATTGATGTTGTTTTCGGAGGTTAGTGATATAAGCTCAAGGCCCACACTGCATGAGTTCCTCAGGATTGTGTTCTTGACCTAACTGTCTTTTGTAACTGTACAAAAAAACCTCTTGTCAATTATTACAAGTGCCATAAGTTAGACTGTTTGCGAATAATTGCACAATCTTCAGAAGTATTCCTGCATACTGCAGCACTCCATGCCGCAATGATGCAAAATCTCAGAAACATCCAAGGCTGTGCTGATCAGTGCCAATTAAAATGCGTACCACACAAATGTAAAACAATTACCACCTCGAATACGAGATCACTAAAGTTCCACCTCTTGACATTCAGAGGCTTTGCTGTTTGTGAACCATTGTAATCAATAACGTGGAGTTACTATTGAGCAGACAATGAACTGGACTCAGATTTAATACTGTGGCTCCAAGAGCAGATCAGAGGGAAAGATAACTGTCATGGGTAATGCATCACATAACCCCAAAAGCCTTTGCACCATCTACTGTGCAAGGCATGCATCCATTTGATTGGTGCCATATTTGGTAAAATATCGCATACATGCATTACATCAATCACCAAATGTTCAGTGGAAGCATTATGCATGACTGACAGTACTCATTGCAGAAATTCGCTGATGTTCCTTAAGCAGCATCTTCCAAATTGCGACTGACACATTTCTAAATACAAAGGCAGGAGAAGCATGGGAACACCTCTAGCTGCATGTTTCCTAACAAGCCACTCACTATCCTGACATTAATGTATCGTCATTCAAAAAAAAAATGCCATCACCCCAATGGACAATAAAGCTGCTCACTTAATAATGATAAACGACTGTTTGTGAGTTCAACCTGAGGGTTACCATGTCCCAGGTTAGTGGTGATGGTGGGAATTTAGGAACTTCATGGTGATACCAGCCAGTGTGGGAAGTGACCAACACTGTTGGTGCCACTCTACATCGCAAAAACAGCCGTCCAGCCAGCAATGCTGCAGGAATTCAGTAAGCACAGCTGGTTTGACAGCTGCTGTGAGGTATGGAGAGGTGAGGTAATCCTCTGTTCAATATCGCTGCCAGTTATCTCACTCTCTGAGAGAATACCCCTCCGTATCGAAGACGATTCGTTCGGTGTCCCATTGTTAAAATCCTGTGCATTCCCTCTCTCCTGTCCCCTTCACACACCTTCAACTATTTTTTGCCGACACTGTCGTGACTGTGATAGCACAGGAAAGCAGCTTCAATAAAATACTGAAGGGAAATAAATTTTGGTCCATACATTAAAAAACAATCCCGCTGAATTAATTGATGAAACATACCTGAACAAACCATTTTTATAGCCAAGATTATGACTCCCAGAAAATTCAGATTAATGTACAAGGAAATTCGTTGGATATGTAAACAAATGGCAGATTTTTTTCGGGTGGAGACTGAGTCAGAGAATATGCGTGAGAGTGTAAGTGAGATACTGCGAGAAAGAAATGGCATGTCAATTGCTGAACTCAGTTTAATGTCATTTTGACTATGATGAAATACATTGAGCAAAGACCACTGCTGGCTGAATTTTCTTTGAAAGTTTTCGACACTTTGAAGCATTTTCAGACATGACTTTCCAAAAGTGGTTAGTACATGTCGCACGTCAGTACGTTCCTGCTTCTAATCGCAGAAATAGCTCCTTATAATCCTAAATAATCATCTGATGTTTGCCCAGTCCGAGTATCTCAGATGAAAATATCGTTCTCGTGATCCAAGATTGGTCAGTGTTTGTACTCGAGATTAATAAAACATAGAGTCCATGCCAAATTGCTTATTTTTATTGAATTGATGACGTTCTGTTATCAACATTTACGCTGCAGTTGGATTAGAAAAGTACTGTTATCTATGTTGGGTGACACATATATCGGGAGAGAAGAGTAAATTTTCCAGTGAGGGGTTTTACATTCAAAACGACATTGAATGATTACTGTTAGTGCAAGGATATGATGACCCTGTGGTACGCACTGCTGCCTCACATGTCAGGGCCACATTATCGATTTCACCATCGCGCGACTGTCTGTGTGGAGTTTTCACATTTTCCCCGTGTCTGTCCGTGTTTCTCTCATGTGCACCGCTTTCCTCCCACAATCCAAATATACACAGGTGGGGTGCTATATTCACGGGTAAATGTCAGAGAATGGGTCTGGTAGGGTTACCCTTCAGATGGTTGGTGTGTACGTCTTGGGGAATAAAAGGCCTGCTTCTACACTGTGGGAGTTCTACCGTTTTATAAAAGAGATCGGAACGAAACCTTGGTCAATAGCTGATTCAAGGCAATATGTCTGAGAAGAGTTCCCATCGTTCGTACTTTGGAGATAGGCTCGCTGCCAATTCATCAAAATGTCACTTTCCAATTGGAAGTATTGTTTTACTGAATTACATAATGATATTGTCGACACTTTCTTTCAAAGTGAAGCATATAAAACAAACTAATAATACTTGTTAAAAGACTACAAATAATGGAACTATTTAGTTAACACACTTGGCTACCTGGAGATTTGATACTCGAATTAGAAACAGAATTAGGCTGTACTGTCATGTGTCCTGATGAATATGAACACGCGAGAATTGTAAACAGTGTACAATGTCCCAATTCTCAGGTATCAACTTTGTTACAAAGGCGGAATTTTTAAAACAAGCAACATTACAAATAACATAGCCAAAGGTGTGTGTTTGGGGGGGGGAGGGGTGGGATTTGGCGGGATTGGGGGGGTTAGTATCCGGACATTAAAGTTTAAATCTTTTCTCCATAAGCGTGTTTGCAACCTCCAGAACAGGCTCATGGACCGAGCCATCGCCTGTCGTATTGATCAGCCTACGATTCTGCATTTAATAGGAAGGGATGTCGTTGCTGGAAGAGGTTACAACGAAAACGAAAGTTGCACAGGCTGGAAGATGAAGCAGTGGGAGGTAGATTTACGCGGATTGGAGCAGATAACAGTAATATTGAAGGGTATAGGGACTGTAGGAGTTTCTATCGATGACCGGAGTGGCAAGGATGAGAGGAGTTTGCAGTGATAGAGAGGGCAGGAGTATCTGAAGGAGATGACAGCGAGAGGGAGATGCGTGACCGCTGGAGGAGTTTTCAGAGATTTCGATGTTTGTCGATGTTGGCGGAAGTTCCAGAAAACGACATTACTGCTGCATGGAATTACACAAGAAGGGAGGCTCTTGGGTTGGAGGACCTGACAGAGGGTGTAACAGAAGGTGTTAATGTACTTGAGCAGATGCTGAAACAAACGAAGCGTTGTTGGGCTAGAGTATATCACTGAGATAGAGAATGATGTAGATTGTGGAGTCGGTTCCCTATATATGGAGGAGTGTAGCTGCTGGAGATCATTACTGCGATAAGGAAAAATGTCAGGGTGTATGTGGTTTGCAGAGATAGACAGAGATGTAAATGCTGGAAGAAGTTAAGGAAAGAGGAAAGGATGCAGGTGCTCTCGGAGTTAACCGAGATCGGCTGGGTGTTTGTGCTCGCAAGTGTTGAATGGATCGGGTGTCGTCTTGAGCCTGACTTATTTAATTTGATTTACTGTAGTCAGGTGTACGTAAGTACAGTGCTTTGTTTGCGAGCAGCATTTGTTGGATCATAATAATCGAGTATACACATCATAGAGTGCTTCGATAAAGTGAGGCAGAATGTTTTCTTTGCACAAGCGATGCATGAAGCAAAATCACTATAAACAAGATGAGCAAAATTTGAAGTTAGGGAGTCCATCCAACATTCTGATAACGGGAGGGAAGAAGCCGCTCTTGAAACGCATGGTGCCTGATCATGCTTCTGGATCTTCTGGTTGACGGAAGATGTTGCAGGAGAATATTACCGAGGTCGGAGGGAGCATGATTTTGTTGGCAGTCTTTCAACTGGTAATGAGCTGCGTAAATGGAGTTCATGGATGAAATCTTGACTTTCCTGATGAGCTCGATTCTGCACACAACCTTCTGTAGTTTCTGACAGTCCTCGACTGAACAGTTGCCGGCTGAAGCCGTTATTCGCCATGATACTATGCTTTCCATGGTGCATCTGTAAAAGATCTTGAGATTCTTATGGACATGGTGAACTTCCTAAGTTGCCTTAGGAAGAAGTGGTGTTGATGTGCCTTCTTAACCATTGTATCAACAAGAGCCGTCCAGGACAGGATGTTGGTTATCGTCGGTCTGAGGAACTTGTTGTTCTCAACCCTCTCAACGACCTCTTCTCTGATGTAGATGAAGTCATAGATAAGTGAAGGTGTAAAGATTTTACAGAGATAGGGATGTGTCTAAGGGTTAGTGAAGTTCAAGAAAGAGAAACGTGTCCGGGCAGGTTGAGTTTAGAGAGAGGGGGCAAGTTATAGGCATTGCAGAACTTAACAGACAAACAGAGGCAAGTAAGTTCTGAAGAAGTTGGCAGAGACAAAGGTGCATGTTAGGCTGGAGGTTGTTACAAATATAAGGAAGTAGAGAGGTGTTGGGGCTAGAGGGGGTGACAGAGATATGGAGGGGTGTAGCAGATGTCAGAGGTGAGAGGGGTCTCGGAGCTGTGGAAGGTTAGAGATATGGAAAGGTATAACTGGTGGGTGAGCAATCAAAGAGGTGGAAGGGGACGGATGTCTGGGCAGGACAGGGTTAAACAAATAAGGAGGGGTTTAGATGGCGTCAGAAGTAATCGAGGGTTAACGGGCTGATTTTGTCTGGATTAATTTGCAGATTAATCCAGGAACTCAAGTAATGCTCAGATTCGAATCCCACCATGGCAGATTGCAGAATCTTTCACACAGAAATACTTGGAATTATGAATACAGTGATCACTGTAAAACTATTGTTGTTTTCCAGAAATATCCAACTGGCTCTCAGATGTCCTTCCGAGAAGGAAATCTGCCATGCTCACCAGGTCTGCCTACATTTGAATCCAATCTCAAGGCCAGTTGGTAGATCCTTAACTGCCCTCTGAAAGTGCAAGGCAGTCAGTTCTATCAATTGCTACAATGTCTCAAAAAACGAATGAAATGGCACCGACAGCTGAGCATGACCTAGGCAACAGAAAAGACAAAGCCAGAAAACACAAAGCAAGAAACAGACCTGTTGAACCTGCAATGTCTTCCAAGAGTTTATGACAAAGTTTGGAAAGTGGCCTCACAGAGCAGTCAAGCAGCTTTCTCTCCTTTTCTGTCCCCAGCCAGCTCTCACTGTGTTTCTTTCTGTCTTTATCTTTCGTTCCTCTTCCTCTACCTCTGTGCAAGCATATCCTATATATCTGTCTCCTATTCCATGTACTTGACGTTACCTCTAACTTCTGTCTATTTCTATCTGTCTTGCACTCTGTTGACCCAAAATAATTATGCACTGCACCACATTTGTGCTTCCCCATTGTTGCATAGCCGCAATACGTGTTGTTTTTCTTTCTCTCTTCCCAAACACACAGCTTCACACAGCTCCAGACAGAGTTGTATTTGACTCTTCTCTGTATGAATGACCATTGCACAGAATTTACGAATTATTATAGTGTGGAACCATGCCATTCTGCCTCCCGAACAACACCGACCATCCGAAGAGCAACCCACCCAATCTACATAACCTTGCATTTACCATGACTAATCTACCTTGCCTGTATTTCCCAAGACACTATGGATTATCTAGCATGGCCAATCCACCTAGCATGCACAACTTTGAACTGTAGCAGAAAACCGCAGCAACCGGACTAAACCAACGCAGACACGAGAAAAGTATACAAATTCTCCTCAGAAAGTCGCCCAAGCTTGAAATTGATCCTCGCTATCAGAGATCTGGCTTTTTTTTTTATGTCATGTGTTAATTGCGTCTGTTGTGATAACAGAAAAAACAGAAACCACTACCACCCTCTGAGAAGACGCTTTGGAATCAAATTTCCAAACACAAAACTTCTCTCACTCATTGTCTTCTGCCTCAGCCTTTACTTTCGAGACAACCTGTCACTTTGCCTTTTCCTCGATGCGTTGTTAACTTCGAGTTCAGAGGAATGGTCTTTCGACCCGAACTAATTGCACTGATTTCTCTCCACAGGTGGTGCCAGAATCTCTGAGCTTTAACAGCAATTTCTGTTTTTGTTTGAGATGCATAACTGTGATTGCCTGTTCCCTTCCCAAAAACATCACTTCACATTTCTCCAAATTAAGTTAAGATTGTCACTTCTGCAGGTTGTTTTTCGTTTTTTACCCACCCAGAGAACCGTGGTAGACAATCAGTGAGCTTTGCCGACATGCAATGGCTAGCTGAACCATTGAGAAAGCTCTGCCTTTCGTCTGCACGACGGCACAGCCTTTTAAGGAGGCCTGACACGTTACTGATAGCTGTAACAACAAATCAGACCAGCCTACAAATGACTGCCAGCTATGTTAACCAATCCGATAGTACATCCTTTCAGGCAATCAGAGCAGTCAACCTCTGACATTGGCACTTGCAATCAATCAGATTGGCAGTGCAACGGCTACGTTATCCAATCAGAAATCACCAACCACACCCCCACCTCCGTCAGACCAGGAACAGTGGGAGAGATTCAAAAAAAGTTGAAGAATTGGAGATGCTGGCAATACGAAAGAAAATCTGAAATTGTTGGTTACTGAATGGTGATGGTCACTGCATCTGAAACGTTAACTCTGATTTTTCTCCACAGATGCCACCGGATCTACTGCGTTTTTACACCACTTTCTGCATTTGTTTGTCACATTCCGAAGCATGTTTCACACATTGACATAGAAGCATGAACTGAATAGCTGGGAGACATTCGGAACAACTTACCCATGCCAGTCAATAAATATATGACTACAAAGAGGTGGGGGAGTGGCATTGCCTTGAAGGGACAGTGTCAGAGCTGCAGAAAGAGAGGTCATCGCGAATAGTTTCTCGACTGAGTCAGTATGAGTTTGAGTCAGATACAGGAAAGGAGCAATCACATAACTGGGTGTTTTCCACACAGCCCACAACAGCAACAGTGACACGGAGGATCAAGTTTTGTGAAGGTGCAGAAGTAAAGCGGTTATCGTCAAGGGTAACTCCAACTTCCATAACATGGATCATATTTTTTCAGGTGTGCCCAGGAATGAGTCCAGACTCAATATGTAGAAAGGCCGACTGGGGAAGGGGGGGGGGGGGGGGGTAGCGGGGGGGAAATTGGATTTGGGGCTTTGTAATGACCAGGTCAGGTGCCATACCTCTCGTTGGGAGAGAATTTTGGCGAAATTAATCATAACTCTCCTAACATTACTCTAGTTATGGAAAGGGATAGGACCAGACAGTATGGGAAAAAGTCATTGTGGGCGGGGAAATTATGATGCCACTAGACAGGAACATTCAAGCATAAATTGGGAGCTTTTATTATCAGAGAATGATCAGACACGGCTCGAGAAGGATAAAAGTTAACCATGAAAGCACTGAAGAATGGACTTACGTAAGCAAGAAGAAGTCATGAAAACGGTTTGTCCATTCGGACTAAGGGAAACCCAAGGCATTCCACATTTACGTGAGGAAAAGGAAGATGGTCGAGTGAGGACAGCGCCGATCAGGGATAGTGGAGGGAATTGGTGCCTGAGTCGGATAAATACAGCGATTTCCTTAATGATTGCTTTCCTTCAGTATTCACTAGTGAGGAGAATCTTGACGTTTGTGACAAGAGCGTGAAACAGGCTGTTATGCTTGAACAGGTTGATGTTAAGAACGGGAATATGCTGGAAAGTTTGGCAGCATGATTTTAGATAATTCCCCTGGTCCAAATGGAATATATCCAACTTCACTACGGAAAGCAAGGTAAGACATTGCTGCGCTTTTGGCGATTTTCGTTGCATCTTCACTGTCCACTGGAGTAGTACCAGATGATTGGAGGATGGCAAATGTTATTGCCTTGAACATGAAAGTTAAAAGGTTTAATGCTAATCATTACAGAACAGGCAATCTTACATCAATGATGGGCATATTATTGCAGAGGAATCTGAGAGACTGGATTTCTTATTATTTGGGAAAGATTGGCTTGATTAGAGTTAATCAGCATGGCTTCGTGAGGGGCGGGTCATACCTCACAAGATTTACTGAATTCTTCGAGGATATGACAAACACATTAATAAAGGTTCGAGTAGTGCATTTTATGTATATGGATATTACCAAGGAGCTTCAGAAAGTAAGGGGGATGGGATACAGGGAAATCTGGCTTTATGGACACAGAAATCCTGAGGTCATTGAATGAAAGAGAGTGATAGTAGATGGAAAGTATTCAGCCTGAAGCTCAGTGACCAGTGGTGGCTCTGCGTGAATGATATGGATGTGGAAGTGGAAGAGTGGCTTAGTAAATTTGCCTGTGACACGAAGCTTCTTGGAGTTGTGGATAGTGTGGTGGGCTACTGTAAGTTGCAGTGCGACATTTAAGGAATGGAGAGTGGGGCTGAGAATCCGCAGATGCAGTTCAACCTAGATAAGTGTGAAATAATTCACTTTGTATGGTCGAATCTGAATGCAGATGACAGCATTAAAGGCCGAATTTTTGACAGTGTGTAAGAAAAGAGTGATCTTGGAGTCAACGTCCATGCATCCCTAAAAGTTGTCAAAGAAGTTGAGAGATTTCTAAAGAAGACGTATGATGTGCTGGCTTTCATATGCAGGTACATTCAGTTTCAGATACGCAATGTTGTGCTGCAGCTCTGTAGATCTCTTGTTACAAAACACTTGAAACATTGTATTCAGTTCTGGTCGCCTCCTTATAAGAAGAATGTAGAAGCTTTAGAGAGGGTGCAGAGGGTAATTACCCGGATGTTACTTGGGCTGGAGGGCATATCCTATGATGAAAGGTTCAGGGAGTTAGGGCTTCTCTCGTTGGAGCAAAGAATAATGAGAGGTGATTTTATAGTTATGTACAAGATGATGAGAGTCATAGATAGTTTGGCTAACAAGAGACTTTTTTCTAAGGCCGAAATGACTATCATCGAGTGCATAATTTTTGCTGACTGCAGGAAGGTTTAGGGGAGATTTTAAAGGCCGGTTCTTTACACAGAGAGAGGTGGTTGCGTGGAATGCATTGCCTGCAGTGGTAGTAGCGGCACATACTTTGAAGTCACTTGAGCAACTTTTGGATTGGAATATGGATGATAGTTAAATGAAGGGTATGCAAGTTACTTTGATCTTAGAGGAGCAGAAAAAGTCGGCACAACATCGAGGACTCAAAGGTCTCTACTGTGCTATACGGATCTATGTTCTTTGTCAAATAACTCTATTTTCTACTTTGGATTAAAAGCGCTGGGTTCACAAACACATTGAGTACATCATCTCTTATTATTTTCTGAATTGAATTCCATTTCCTATTGCTCTGCACATCTAACTTATCTATTGACTTTCTCCACCAGTTTACGCTCTCCCCCTCACTATTGACTATGCTAAGAATATCATATGATTTGCGAACTTCTTGATCATGTCACGAGAAATTTATTGCAGATGCTGACATCTGAACTGAGAAAAAATATTGGAAATTTCAGTGGGACAGACAGCATCACAGAAGAGAGACTAAGTGAACGTTTCAAGTCGCGATCACTTTTCATCAGAATCGGAAAGAAGAGTGGAGGCGGCAGCATTTATATGATATTTTGGGGAAGGTTCGTGGGTGCAGTGTGTGATGGTGGAGAAAATATGCTGATTGCTCAGATTAAGCGATCAGTATGCGAGAAAGACGGTGCAATGCTTTGCCTTACTGTCAGACCTGAAAGGACAGACACTGGGATAAGTGGCGGGAGAGAATGCATGATTACAAGTTAAATGCAAGTGAAGAAATGGTTTACAATTTGAACACCTTATTAAGTTCAGAAATCTGGAAAGTGCCTCGTCTGAAGATGTGTTTTCTTCCTCCAGTTTATGCTGTGATTCACAGGAGCATGCAGCATGCCGAGGACAGACACAGGCATAGGAGCAAGATCCTGCGATTAAATGATTGTTTATGGGAATGTTGTGCATAGATCAGAAGTGTGCGACAAGGTCGTCACCCAGTCTGAATTTGGAATCTCCAAGGAGGAGTACGCCACATTGGGTGCAGCGAATCCAACTCACAAGATTGGAGAAGGTACAGATGAAATGCTGCTTCATTGGAAAGAGTGTTTAGACATTTGGATTGTGAGCAGGTAAGAGGTGAAGGGGCAGTTTTCACACCTTCCGCAGTTACATCGGAAGGTGCCATGGAGAGGTGGATGGATTTAGTGGTTGTGGAATGGTCTTGAGAGTTTCAGAGGGAATGATCCGTGAGAAATGCAGATCGTGGAAGTGAGGGAAAGATGTGCTTGGTGCTGGCACTCTGCTGGATTTGTCTGAAATGATCAGGAATGATCTTTTGAATGCAGAAGCCTGTGGGATGTAACGTGAGGTCAAAGAGAACTTGATCACGCTGCCCTGAGTGATGGGAAGGGACAAGGGGTTAAGTACGGGTGATAGGTCGAATACAGGTTAGTCAATCACAGTGGGTTGTAAACCACGGTCATGGAATAAGCGAGCCATGCCAGCAGCAATGCTAATGGAAGGAGGCATCATTCAACAGATGTTTTCTGGTTGGAAGGACTGGGAGGATGTGATGGAATTCTTGCAGGACATGGGGAATATGGAGCTGCAGGGAATTTAACCGTCAGCGTCCGTGGCTTCCCAGTGGACTACAGTGAACACTTTAATCCCCGTCTGTCTCTGTCATCATTTCAGGTAGACACTAAGGAATTCACAGGCATTGTCCTTCTCACTGCCACCCAATGAAAGTCTTAATGTTTGTTGGTATTGATAGCATGCTCAAGGAACCACTTGTAAAGATCCGTATTTTCATTTACCGGCAGTGTCTCGACGACACTACATGCTGACCAATTCCTTCTCCACTGGTAGTCAGAGACACACAGACACTCACCTCGGTCAGTCCACCTGCCAAATGAGTTGTGGCTAATAGATTCTGTCACTCAAAACCCATGTCCTACGACATCCCAGTTCATCCACTCTGGTCCTAGCACCCTATATTGGAACACACCTCCCACAGGCAGGAAAAACATCAGCAATCACTTTTGTGGGACGAGACTGAGTGTGGGAGAAAGCAGCAAACCAATGTTTTAGCTCAGGCCTGTTCTTGTCCCTGATCCATCCACACTGGACCCAGACTTGGAATACACACGGACACAACGCTGCAGTTTCAGACCCAGAGAAACCACACATATGGTTACAAAACAAAGCTGTCTTTTGCATAAATGAACAAAAGTTTATTCCAAAAATGGGCACTAGCTCTTTGTAAAAATGAACATAAGTTTAGTACACAAATTAACACCAAGTTCTTAAGTAACTGAGCACAAGATTTTTCGACAAATTTAATGAAACCAAAACAATCAAATAATGTCAGCATTCTGGATTAGTGGTGCTGGAAGCGAACAGCAGTTCACGCAGCATCCAAGTAGCTTCAAAATCGACGTTTCGGGCAAAATCCCTTCATAATGTCAGCAAGCTGGATAAAGCGGGAAGTTCTGAGGAATGCTCATTGGCCCTAAGACTTGAATTTTGATTTCTGTTCACAATGCTGCCAGAACTGCTTGTCTACGTCAGCAAGCTTCATGAGTTTGAGATTTATTCAAATGATAAGAAACCATCATAAATCTGAAAATATCATATTTACAATTTAACACAGTGCAATTATAAGAATGGACACAATTTAAAAAAACACATAGCATGCAAATGTCAGAATTGAAGACAAGATTGTTAAACAAATGAACTTCATTCTCGTGAATAAGTCAAGGGAATCTGACCTTCGCTACATCTGAGAGACCAATTGTAAACTAGGGGTACTTTCCACTGGGCAACTCAGACGGGCCTAGAAGGGCCGAACCTGACCTTCTGTCACTGCCTATTTCAACTTCCATTACCACTCATTCTCCGACATGACCATCATTGGGCTCTTCCATTGCCAGAGTGAGTTAGACCATAAATTGGAAGAACGACACGTCATCTTCCGGATGCCTCAACATTGAGTTGTTCAATTTCAAATAACCTCCCTTCCCATCCCCTGACTCCGTTTCCAGCCCCTCCCGCTCCCTTCCATTCCTGTGACCGACCCTTCCTTCCAGCTGTTGGCTGCATTCAGTCTTCCCATTGACTATACAGGCGCTAACCGGTACCTGTCGTCACCTGTCATTACTTCATCACTCCACCCATCTCCCCACAAATAACATTCCCCCACCACCTACCCTGCAGCTCGCCTTACTCCCACCTCCGGTCCTGAAGAGTGATTGGACTCAAAACGTTGAATCCTCCACCTCCTGATGCTGCCTGGCTTGCTGTGTTCTTCCAGCTTCCTGCTTATCTACTTTGTATTGGAGCATCTGCAGTTTTATTTTGTGTCTGACAATGGGTTATTAAACGGTTCTTACACTTTATCATCTGTAGTTAATACTGGGAAGTAGATGTTTGACACAAAATGTGTTAAAGTCGTTCATATTCAGCAATGTCAATTCCAGTACACATACCAAAAACAGCAATCTCCCTCTGCGGACAACGTGAGTATCACACTCTCACAGACCGGTCATCACACCACCATCCCTCTCTGCTGGCGACTGTTCATTTCCCCCAAGAAACAGGTGATACGATTATAGCCATGACTTTTACAGACAAAATATAATTATTTGCATGAGTCTGCGCAGACAACATACCGATGACTCGCCTTTGTCCATATACCGTGTTGTGAGCAAACATTTGTGTCTGATTGCTCGGAGTGCAGACATCTTGAAGGAAAACACAGCTTTATTACTTGTAACATGGCAAACTCAGTCAAACCTGAATAAACATTCCTGCACATATCTAAAGTTTAACATGCATTCCTGAAACAATTTGTGTTTTAGTGGTATGTGCATCGCTTTCTAATTATTAATAGATGACATGTGATGTCAAAATTGGTCAGAAGGTGCAAAAGCATGTCCTGATATTATGACTTTGATCCGAGGTTAACCCTGTTCATATCCTAAGTCTTTTGAGCGTCTGCCAACTGGTGTCAGCTAGTTTCACGTTATCACTTCGTAATTAAGGCACTGTCTCTTGTGTTATCCATTTGGACTCGTTAATACCTTATTGTATCATGGCGTTTTTGTATGTTTTCTCTCAGAGACATCAGCTTACACTTTGCATTCTTCGATCTTACAACAAATGGTACGTTTTTTTGTGAACTGAAAACAGGCCCCAGCAGTTTCTCTATGTGGGGAGGGAGTGGCCACGTCATAAGTTGACAATGTGACTTTTACTCCCTGCTCCTGTCGGCCTGAAGCCATGTGGTGTACCATTCATTATCTCACTCACGATGATCTTTTTCTATTCTAACCTCTGACATTCTTTCCACCCCTACAATGTGAAATTTGTTCTCATCTTTTTGCGTTTTTTTTTGACCTTGAAGATTCTGTAACATTTAGATACTGATACAATCAGTCCAGATGCAGATTCCCGTGCTGACTTTAATTGACGTGCGATTTTATATCAGCTGAACTTATTTGCCAACAACGTGAAACAGATTGAAGAGGAAACAGGAAATAAATGCATTGATTACAATTATAAATCAGATTGATATAGTAATTCAATAATTGGAAAATTATTACCAATTAAGGTGGCTGGATCACATTGTGTTTTATGTTTACAGAATGACAAACACTCACACACACCTTTCCAGATCAGGAAGAGGCGGGAGACAGAGGAGACAAATTTGTTTGTGAAGAACGTTCAATGAGTGGTTTGTACTGACAACTGTGCAAAGATACTCAGCACAAGCACCGTGAGACTGACAGTCCACAGTCTTGACCGAAGAGAAATGACTGGTATCAAAGTTATCCCCCAGAGTTCTATGTTATCGACAGCAGTAGCAACATTCAGTGCTTGTTAGTAATACAGGAATTAATATTCTAAAGTCTCGACAAATTACAATTGTAGAGGGAAACAATCATGCAGAATATCAGATAACGATTAGCATCAACACAATCTCACACGATCGGGTACGTTCAGCAGTTTCTGTTTACTACAGTCCGGATTCCCCAGAACTACACACAGTAGTTGGACTCCAGAACCTCCCAAATTCCTACCATTGATGTTCAGATCCATTAAATACTGTTTTTATTGAGACCGCAGCAGAGCTAGTGATCAGAAGACGTTGTCAAACCATTTCTGTCGAGACTTGGATCAAGAGACAGAATTAACAGGAATCAGAGTGAAGCCCCAATGTTGGTCATTAATTCCACAACTTAACAGTTAACAGCATTTTTAAATAAGTTGATAACAAGCACAACCTCACAGAATTTGGTAATGACAGAAATTTTACAATTAAGTTTTTTTAAAGCCTGTGACAGTAGTTTCACTGCTGAATCACTCAGTTTATTATCATTCAGGTTGACAAAACACTGGTTTGGACTTAAAGTGAAGTTGAGACAGTTTGCCCAAGAACATGTGAGGATGTTATTTTTGAGATTGGGGATCAGAGAGATAGGAAGAGAAAGAAACGACAGGGCTCAACTTTAAGACGAATAATAATAAATATATAAAGTTTCAGATATCTGTTTATCAGATGGCAACACGTGAAACCGGAACTGAAGTAGGTCATGTGCTCGCTTGACCCTACTCCTCCATTTCAGAAGACTATGGCTGGTCTATTTATATTTTGAGCTTCACTTTCCCATCTGCCCACTGTAATCTTACATGTTTGTTATGCAAGGGAATAAATCTTCCAGTGACTTAACAATACTCATTGTCTATATCTCTATCATTTTCTGGGAGAGACAGTTCCCATGTTACACTTCCCTCAAAACAAATCACTTCATCTCCGTCCAAAAAGGGTTACCCTTCACTAATTTTAAAACCATGTTCCCTAGGTTAGAACTCACTGACCGGGAAAAAAATCTCCATTCCGTACTCAGCAAGATCATTTGCGATCTTATATACTTCGATCAAGTTACACTTAACTTGTCCAAATTCCAGCGTAAACAAGCCCATTCTGTCCACCTATTCCCACAGCTCAAATCACTCATTCAACGCATTCATTGAGTAAACCTGTTCTGAACCGCCTTCAAAGTCTTTAGATCCCTCTTTTAAAAATGAAGCTATTGGAAATAATTAGACAATAATGGTTAAATGCAGACTATTATAGCAAAGGTAGAGAGCGGGTTACAATTAATAAATCCTTTAACAAATGAAAATAATGCATCCTCGAGTTTCCTGTCAACAGGAGTCTATGAACAACAGTCTCGTACCAACAATTCATTCCAGAAAAGCATTGGGGCCAGAAGAGGTTTCCAGACAGTGAGGTGACTGACACTCAGAATGGATGGGACAAGCAATAACAGACTAAATGATACAGACTGAATGAAGTCTGATGAAACTTTTCCTGAATCTTGGCAATTCTGGAGCATACACACGAATGTTTCTGCTTTCAAAATTTCGGCCACTTTTGTGTCCCTGTAACGGAGACTGAACATGAGATTCCACTGCTGCCTTAGTTTACAGAGTGAAGCCTGATTAGTGAATGAACTCATTATCTTCCTTCCCTCCCTCCTACCCTTTGACTTACAGTTGAGTTGACGCTGAGGAATATTCGCAAATGTCTCTAGGGAGATGCTTGTTCATCTATTAGTGAAAGCGATTTGTTGAAGTGTCTCAAACAAATGCCTTCTTTCCATGCATTCTCAATTTCACTGGATATTGAGATCTGGGGTGGGGTTGAGTGGGGATGGGAAAGAGAATCGGGGAGAGAATGAAAAAATGCGAGACTGAGAAATTGCGACCTGCTGAGGAAAGAGAGAATAATATATGGTTTGGAATACGGGGTGAAGTTGAAACCCACAGAGGAGGAGAGTGTATTTTTCATCGAGTTCCATTCTGTGTTTGTGGCTGTCTCATGTCTATGGCTCGTTGTACTGTGTCTGCCCATTCATGGTTCTTTGCGGTAGTGAGTCAAGTCTATTGGTGTGAAGTTTCCTGGTTGAATCAGGGAACCTATGCATAAGTGCATTAACTTGGACCTGATTCACAACACTTTGAGAGAAACGAACAGGAATTGACATCAACACAGAAAATGACAGTACCACTGGAAATGACGTCGCCAACCCAAGGAAACCTAAACTCATAAATAACAAGCGGCTCACTAACACCAGTGCTTCACTGGTGTCTCAACGATGATGATACCAAGTATAGTGACAAAACGTCTGAAAAAAAAGTTCCACCTCAGCGACAAACTTCAATCCAGATCCTGAACCTGAGCTGCAAATCATCTGAAAACTCTCTAAATTCTGTTTTTTTTTTAAACTCAGCGGTTTGACCAGCAGCATCTCTGAAAGCAACGAATAAACTTACGATCTGGGCTGCCTTCTCGAAATGGCCTGCTCTATAACAGATTGGAGGCTCTGTGAGGGATCTATTTCAATTTTCCAAACTTGGATTCGGGTTGTTGGACTCGAAGACAATGAATGGCAACTCTTTGTATAATTTGTGCCGGTAGGAGAAAGTGATGACTGCAGATGCTGAAGATCAGAACCGATAAGTGGGGTGCTGTAAAAGCACAGGAGGTCAAACAGCATCCAAGAAGTGCCAGAATCGACTTTTCAGACATAAAGCTTTCATCAGGACTGGTGAGGAACGGGTTATGCCTGAAACGTCGATTCTCCTGCTCCTCAAATGGTGCCTGACTCGCTGTGAAATTCTGGCACCACACACTTCGACTCTTTCATTCTGAGAGTTGAATTCGGTGGGTTTAAAGTGTTTGGGATAGCAATGGCTCTGTTAGTCACAAAGGGAGTTCTTGAGGTAGAAGCACTGACGTTTGGGTTTCTGCAAAAGTTGATTAAGGCCAAGCTGCTGCACGTACCAGATACCCTGGAGGTGGAGGTGAAGCTGGAGCTGCCTCCTTTTTGAGAAAATGAGAGATAATTACTGCAATAGCTTAGCATTTAATTTTGCCAGAAACATCATCAGAATTGTTGGGACTGGCTAAAATACCATTAAAAATTAAATTTTGGTGCCCTCTCCGAAAGAGTTGCATTGGAGATAGTTCAGAAAAGGTTCACAGGTTCGATCCTAACTTGAGTTTGTCCAATGAACAGAGATTGAGCATTTCAGGCCTATATTTTCTGGAGTTCAGAAAAATGAGAGGAATTCATATTGCAGTCTCTCAGATGCTGTAGGGGATTAACAATTTAAATGTGGAATTCAGGACAACAGATAAAGGGACATTGTGTAAATGGAGGGTTATGGATTTCGGGAAGGAAAGTGGAACTGAGGTCGAAATGACTTCAACCATGATTATTAAACTTACGGCGGAGACATGTCTTTGAAGTTGATCTGTGTCTTGTCCACTGACAGATGGCGGAAGAAGCTCGGGGGACTTAATTGTCAACTGGTGCTCCTCATTCTTATTCAGCGGTTTGTATGCGCTACATTCCCAGGAATGGGTGAGCACTTGTTCAATAATAGGTCTTCAACGGTTTGTCGCAACATAACGAGGGGACAAAAGCAGTGACAAGTGCTGGACCCTCACCCGTTCACAATCTACATCAATGACTGTAAAGGAGTGGAACAAATGTATTATATTTCATCTCAGCGATGATACAAAAGTAAGCAGTAAACTTAAATTATCAAGAGAACGTATAGAATCTAGAAATAAATATAGACTGGTGAGTCAAAGTACAATATTTTGGAAGGTAGCGTCATACATAACTGTAATTTATTTCATGAACATTGGAACGCAATATGTTACTGAAACGGAGAAAGGTTACAGGACTTCGTCATATAGCGTTTACTGGAGAGTGCACTCAGACACGTTCAGCCATGGGAAGTGTTGCTTCATCTCCCTGGTGGTCTGCTCGTTGATGTTCCCAGTAGCCCCATTGCTCTAAGTACAAATGGGATATTTTGATGTGGTTGGTTGGTGGTGGAGAGTGGTGAGGAGGAGGGTGTTTTCAATCATGTAGCAGGAGGGCGGCTCTTATGTGAGAAGTCATCCTTTCGTTCTATGTGGAGATTTGATTACGATAGGAAAGGATGAATGTTTCTCAATGAAGAGTCTGTGGCTTCCGCCAACTCAGTGTGTATTCACCAACATGATGTTCTGTGCATGGTTACACTGTAATATCAATGCAGTGAGAGCTCCTTCAGTTCCTCTCACACTCCACATTGACTTGGGGTCCCCGTGCAGCCATGCACACCACTTGAATCCCACTATTCATACACTCGACAAGTCCATTCTGAAGGAGAAAACATTGTAACAGCTTATACAACATGTATATTGTCTGTGACCGAATGGTAACTATGATGTCAACATATTGGGAGATGATGAATATGTCACCCACTCCTGCCTGGGAACTTCCAAATTATAGAAGCTGAATAGAACTGTGACACTAATAGCCACTGGCAGCACCGTCCTACAAATGGTACAATGGTTCAGGTCGTGCTGATGGAGGTGACACCATTCTATGACCAACTCCATGTTCAATCAGGGCCCCCTCATTTTCTTCTCCTGGGTTAATTGTAACTTGGGAAACTGTTCTTGGAAAAGCTGCGGGGCGGATACAACAGATCATTTTCCCCACAGACACTAACTCCGTGGTTTCAGAGCATCCCCTCTCTGCAGCCTCTGCCCCATTTGTTGCAGAAGCAGATGCTGTAACTACAGTCCCCATGCTCCTTCCAGATTTGAATCATCAAATCTTCAGGTCTCCCTGAATATCTGAGGAGGTTCACACCACAACCTCCAGCAGACCATCCCGAACACCTTAACGAACTTTTCAATGATAAGACTCATTCTGACGCCTCTCAACTACAATCAGGTTTCTGGTCCTTTATAATACTCAAAGGGCAACCTCGTGTTAATGCCCGTACGATCAGCTGAGAGGGACAATTATAGGCGTTCAGTGGACAGACACAGATCGATGAAACCCCGCTGTTAAGCATGGAGCAGTATATGAACACACTGGGAAGTGAAAAATAGCTCAGAACGCAACGTTTCATTGTTTTTGAGCTTCACAATTCCAGCATTCCATACATGAGAGAGACAAATTTAAAATCATAGAAAAATACGAATGGACAGAGAGATTCATATTAAATATAGAAAACGACAATTAATTAACTGAGAACTTGCGAAAGATTGGGCGCAAAGACAGCGGAGTGTGACTAACTGGAGGAATGAGACTTTGGAGATTCCAGTCTCCAGCATGGGAAAATTGAATAAAGACATAACAGGACGAGCTGAAATAGTTCTTTGCTTCAAATTCTGAATCTGTCTCAAAGACCCAAACAAGTCGCCATAAACGATGATAGCTCAGCATGGAGAGGTGTGCAGATCATGCCAGTGCATTGCTCAGTAAACTAGAGTATCATCCCAGTATGGGAGGATTGCAAACATTGTCATATTGGGACTATACTAACACTAGACATTTGTCTAACATAGGGAAATTTGCAGCTCATTCTGGTAGTGACATTCTGCGAATGGGATTCACATCAATTTATGTATCTGACACTGTCAGAGGCAAAGAGAGAGAGAGAGAACTGAGCACGTTCACTGATGCAGTTAAACCTGATTTGTGGACCTCCTTTCAGAATCACATTATGAGCAATAATGATGGTAAGGGGTGCAGAATAAATGAAAAGAACAGTAATACCGTGATATTTACATTATTGAAATAATTTCTGAACGGTAATAATTACGAGGAACGAAAACGATATACAGGATATGACATTAAAAAAAAGGATAATCAGAAGTGTATAATAAACCCACAATGTCAATGACCCCTCATTAAAATATACAGGAAGATACGAAATATTCCGGGATAAACTCCTGCTCATTGTTACAACATGAGGCTATAGATCTCAGATTCTGATCCATTGCTGGAAGATTCCAGTCTATTGTCCTCAGATTCTGCGCCATTGTTGGAACATTCTTGCCTAATGTTCTCAGATCTCCGATATATATAACACCGGCAGTGTGTAAATGGGCCGTTCAGCTGAACAAATCCACACAGACCCTTCTAACAGTAACCGAGGCCGACACATTTACCTACCCTATTATCGCATATTTCGCCTTGACTAATGTACCTAACCTACACATACGTTACCACTATGGGCAAATTAGCATGGACAATTGCCCTAACCGGCACATCTTAGGCCCGGGGGTGGGAGGGGAGGGAAGCAGTGCAGGCGGAGGAAACCCACACACAAACACGGGGGGAATGTGCAGATTCCACACAGACCGTGGCTGGAATCAAACTCGGATCCCTAACGCTATCAGACAGCAGGGCTAACCACGGAGCCACAGCACGATGCATTCCAGTCTGATCTCACTGCCCCCTCTCTCTGGAGCTGGGCCATGTTATTGGACATGGACAAATGACCCCACGGGATGCGAAAACTAAAGTAATTAGGAAATTTCCCACACAGTTGACAAAACATCGGTACTGCGGTTTCTGGGATTGAGTGGATATTATCAAATGTTTGTGCCAAACTTCAGCAGCAAGGCTGCTCCACTCAATGAATTGTTAAACAAGGGCAAGGAGTTCCACTGATCGCGGACTTTCAAAGGGAGTTTAACAGCTTAAAACCTGTGTTAACCACTGCGCCGAATTAGCCATCCCTGATTACACGAAGACTTTTAATATGACTATCGATGCCAATGATGTCGGTGTCAGCGTGGGACTCCTGCAGGAGGAGGACGAGGGGATAGAAAGAAAGATTTTTCCAGCAATTGTACATTCATCAACAGAAATATTCAATGGTGGAGAGAGTGACTTTAAGCTTGGTATTTACATTACCAGCAATGCATCTGAGGCAATCGCATAACCTGCTCACAGCCTATTGACATTTGTGGTAAAATGTAAGAACAAAATGACCAGAGAGTTTAGAAGGAACTTGTTGATATAACCACATAATTTGACAATTGTGCATGTGGCAGGTCGCGAAAATGTGATTGCCAATGCATTGTCGTGACTCGAATAAGATAGAGGAAGAGGTAAAAACAAGAACTGCAGATGCTGGAAACCAAATTCTGGATTAGTGGTGATGGCAGAGCACAGCAGTTCAGGCAGCATCCAACGAGCAGCGAAATCGACGTTTCCGGCAAGAGCCCTTCATCAGGAATAAAGGCTCTCCACTCTTCAGGCTCACTGCCTTTATTCCTGATGAAGGGCTCTTTTCATGAGAACGGCAAAGCTGTTAGATATAGTTAGTGCTGGATAGCTAGCAAATTTGAGGCTTTTATCAAGAAAAAGAAGGAGCCAAATGACAGGTGCATGCAGCCAGAATCGAATACTTTAAGTATTCCAAGAGCACTCAAGTAATAATCAAAAGAGAAATCAAGTCAAAATTGGACCCTGAGATAGCTTTGGCAAATACATTAAGTACAAAATAGAAATTAGCAAGAGAATAGGGATCTTTCATGATCAGCCATGCCAACTTTCTGTGAAAACACGGGAGATGTGTGAGTGACTAAATGAGTGTTTCATATCAGTATTTGGTCTGGAGAAGGCTATGGAATCTATAATACTTGCGGAAAAGCTGGTCAGGCCACATTTGGAATACTGTGTTCAGTTTTTGGTCGCATATATAAGGAAGGATGCATTGACCTTGGACCGAGATCAGAGGAGGATAACGAGAAGGCCCTCGGAATGAAATGTTTAAAATATGATGACTCTGCATCTCTACTCGGTGGATTTCAGAAGGACGAGAGGAATCGAATTGAAACATAGAGAATACTCAATTGCTGGACAGAGTTGATATTGGGAAGATATTTCCATTGGAAGGAGACTAGAACTCGAGGGCACAACCTTAGAGTTTCCTGAAGAACTTTTAGAACGGAGATAAGGAAAAACGTCTTCAACCAGGTAGTGGCGAATCCATGAAATTCGTTGTCAGAGAAGGCTGTGGAGGACATGTGCTTTGAGTAGGTTAAAGACTGAGATCGATAGATTCGTGAATATCAAGGAGATCAAGAGTTACAGGAGGAAAGCGGGATGAAGGGTTTGAGACTCTTAATACCAAATATCGAAAGCTGGAGCAGACTCGATGGGCTGAACAGCCAAATTTGTGGCTGCTGTGTTTTAGAATCTAAATGAATAGGGATATATTTCAAAAGTGCTCATATATCAGAGGAGAAGTTAAATTCTGTGGGAAGGTGAGGAAAGGAGTATTCAGCGCCTTGTTGAGATATTTGTCGGGTACATAACGACGGGTAAGGCGCTGAAAGCCTGAAGATTGACTAATATGGTGCCATGATTTAGCAAAGATGGTAAGGAAAAGTCAGGTTGACGAAAGGTCATTGAGCCTGATGTTGTTAATGGGAAAGTTGTCAGACGGAAACCGGAGGGATAAAATTTACATGTATTTCGAAAGGCAAGGACTGATTAGGAATACTCATCATGGCATTGTGCACGAGAAATCATGCCTCACTAACATGAATGAGTTGTCTCAAGATTAAGCAAAGAAGATTTATAAGGGAAGAGTGGACGATAAGATCACTCGATATTTCAGTAAGGTGTTCAACAAGGTTCCGCATGGTAGACTGGTTGACATGGTTAGATCACATGGATAACAGGAAAACTAGTCGCTTGGATATACACCTGATTCGACGGTAGAAGGTAGAAGTTGTTGGTGGTGGGTTGCTTTTTCAGAATGTCGGCCGATGACCAGTGCTGTTCCACAAGGATCAGTACTTGTCCACTGCAGTGCGTCAGGTATACAAACGATTTGAACGTGAGCTTAGGAGATATAAGTAAGTAAGTTTGCATCTGACAACAAACACGAAGGTGCAATGGCCAGACTAGAAGCTCACCTCAGAACGCAACAGAATGTTCTTCAGATAGGCCAAATGGCCCAGGAATGACAGACGGTCTTTAATTTCGATGAATGTGAGGTGCTGCATTTTGGAAAGGCATATCATAATAGGACTTACACACTTCATGTTAAGGTGCTGGGGAGTATTGCTGAACAAAGGTATGCAGGAGTACAGGTTTAGAGTTCAAAGCGGAGTCACAGTTGGATGAGATAGTGAAGAAGGCATTTCGCATGTTTTCCTTTTTATGAATTTTCGAGATTCGGTTCACTATGGTTTGGAAACAGGCCCTTCGGCCCAACAAGGCCACTCCGACCCTCCGAAAAGCAACCCATCCAATTTAGCATGGCCAAATCCCTGACCTGCACAGCTTTGGACTGTGGGAGAATACCCACGCAGACACAGCGAGAATGTGCAAATTCCACACAGCCAGTCATCCGAGGTAGGAAACGAACCTGCGACCCTGGCGTTGTGAGGTAGCAGTGCTGACCATTGAGCCACGGTGCCGTCCTATAAGGGAGCGCATTGAGTAGAGGTGTTGGAAGTTCATGTTGCGGCTGACCAGAGCATTGCTTTGACCATGTTTAGAATATAACGTGCAACGCTAATCTTGCTTCGATACGAAGAATTTTGTGAATCTTGAAAGGGTTCAGAAAAGCTTTACATGGACGTAACCACGGTTGGAGGGTTTGAGACAATGTGAGAAGCTGAATAGTTTGGGGCTGTTTTCCCCGAAGCGTCTAAGGGTGAGTGGTCTTCAAAATTATTAGGGGCTTGGATCGGGTAAACAGATATAGTCTTTGCTTTTGGTTGTTGGAGTGCATAGCTAGAGGGCACCGGTTTAGGGGGAGAGGGAAAGAACATAAAAGGGTCTTCAGAAACAAATTGTTCATGCAGTTGATGGGAATATTTCTACACAAAGGGCTTGGAGAGATGTGGACCAAGTGCTGTTAAATGGGATTAGATTAATTCAGGATAGCCTCTCAGCGTGGATGAGGTGGATTGAATTATCTGTTTCTCTACTGTAAATCACGTAACACATTGAATCTCTCTGCTCAAATGATGCCGAATTCCACTGGGATACCCCAACATTGCCTCCCTTTCGCCCACCTGCGGATTATATGCCACCACCTCCCCAAAGTCAGGTAGACAGGATTATTAGCTGTAACTGACACATTTCCTGCACTTCTGCCTTCGCCCTTTCCCCTCGTTACCAGATCAAGTTATTCATTAATATTACTGAACGCACAGTACTTACTGATCTAAAATAAAGCAGATCTTAAACAAAAACTGATATAATGACGAGTCCCTAGATTTGCAGTGTTATATTTGCTTTCTTCCAACAGATACTATCATACACCTAGAGTTTCACCAGCAATTTCTTGCATATGTAATTTTCTGCTGATAACGTGGACAAAATGGGCCTTGCAGTTTTGATTTTGATACTTACTTCCCACAAATAATTGCTTCTCCTTGCTCTTCTAATCTCCAGTTAAGACGTTTCTGTGTATTCTGAGTGACGTGGGCTATACTGTGATTGCTTCCATGATGTTAAGATAATCTCAGTTCTCTTGTCCGTTCCTATCAAGGGGAATTGTACAGTCTCACTGTCTCTCAACTTACGCTGGTGGAGTGAAGAAGGACAATAATCTCCCAATAATGCTGCACATTAGTCTACATGGATAAGACTGTTCTAACCTGGGGGGCAACTTCAGAGCAGGCCCGCATGGTCTGGTGTCATGGTCTCCACGCCTGGCCTCAGGGGAAAGGGGAACGTCAACCTCCCCACACAGGAGGAGATCCATGCCCATGACCACAATGTGGGTGTGGGGAGGGCAGTAATTTCGTAAAGTCTGCCACGTGCAGGCTCAATATCGATGGTGTGCAGGGTAGCTCCAAGTAGAATGTATTTGTCCCAGTGCAATTTGGGCTGTCAAAGATGGCTTTGGTTCTCGGGCGTCTGATTACTTGCCGGGGATATCCGGTGATTGCGGAGTAGCTCTGGGAATGGCCTGAAGTAAGAATCGGGGGAACCCAACCTGATTTCCACTGTGAGTTCCATGAGAGCCACACAACCTCAAGGTGGAAATCTCTCCCCAAAACACAACTCCACTGGCACTTTGCATATAAAATCAATAATATTAAGCAAAGACATAAGAACACAAGAAATAGGAGCAGGGTAAGACCAACTGGTCGCTAAATAATATGAAGGATGTATAACCAAAGGAAACCGTGCAGAAAAGATTTACCAGAATGTTACCAGGTATGTAGCGAAGGCATTTTGAGCATAGGCTGAGTGACTTGAGACTATTTACATTAGCAAAAAGAAGGTTAATGAAAGACTTATGAAAGAAAGACAAGACGATTCGAGGATTAGATAGGTGGGAGAGTGAGAACTGTTTTCCTCAGATGATGTTTAACACGAGTGGGCATAGTTTTAAATTGAGGGGTGAGAGATTTCGAGGTCGGCTCTTTGCTCAAAGAGGAGAACAAGCGTGGAATGCCCTGCCTGCGACATTGTTTGAGCCGAAATTATTAAGGGCATTTTAATGGTCATTGGATAAACAAATGAATGGTAATGGACTAGTGCAGGTTTGATGGAATTTAGGTTGGTTTTAATAAGTCGGTGCAACACTGAGGGCCGAATGGCAAGTGATACTCTGCAATGTTCTACTTTCTATCTGGCCTCTCAAGGCTAGTCCACTATTCAACAAACTCATGGCTGATATTTTCGTGGACTGATCTCTACTTAATTGGCCGTTCACCATCGCCTTTACTGTTGAAAAATTGATCTGTCATTGCCTTCAAGACATTTAAAGAGTTAGCGTCAGATGCATCATCTGGCAGGGAATTCCACGGATTCACAAACCTTTTGGGGAAGACTCTCCTCCGAAAATTAATCCTAAACCTGTTCTCCCTTCTTTCGAGGCTATGACCTCTAATTCTAGTTTCACTCACATGTGAAACAACCTCTCTGCGAGTATCTTATCTATTACCTTCATAACAATACATGTCTCCGTAGAAACGCCTCATTCTTCGTAAGCTCCAGAGTATAGCTCGGAGAGACCCTTCGGCTCCCCAGAGGCAACATTTTCAACTCCAGAATCAAGTAAGTGAACGAGGACTGCACTCCCTCCAGTGCTAGTGCATCATTTTCTTCTCGAGGAAGGGTAGCAAAACTGTGCACAGTACTCTTGGTGTGGTCTCAATATCACTCTATATGTCTGTAGTAGAACTTTCTTATTATTAAACTTCATCCCTCCAACAATGTAGAACAATATTGCATTTGCCTTCTTAACTTTCTGCTGCATCTGGATACCAACCTTCTGTGCTTCATGGACTGGGATGACCAGATACCTCTGCATAGCATCATGCTGCAATTTTTCATCATTTAAACAATAGCCCATTTTGCTTCTTTTTTCCAACGAAAATAGATTATCTCACATTTACCAACATCGTGCTCCATCATCCTACCCACTTAACCTGTTTGTATCCAGCTGCACACTTGGCTGTGCCACTCATCTAATTATTGTCTGCAAACGTTGACACACTACACTTATTTTTCAACGCCAATGATCTGTGTAATACCTTTATCAGTTGATGAAAGATTCTTGTTACGATGATGCATCCTTTTTTGCAAATGTCCACCATCTCCTTTTCAATTTTGTGTAATAGTCCCAAATGTGAAATATTCCGGATATTCAGTTCCCAATATTAATCACCCTGTAATAACGTGTCGCTCATATTATTAAATCCGATCCATTGACCTCATTGCTCATTGAAAACCTCGATCATTTTTGAGAATACAACACACATTAAGATGGAATGCCTTTTATTTCGTTTTTTAAGCCGTTATTCCCTGCTCCATGGAAATCTTCATTTCTTATATTGACCAATCAGGAAACAGTCTGATATCGTCTTCCTCACAGAATCAGGCCAGATGCGTAATATTTCATAAGGAACCGTCACCGTTTCTGGGGGTATCCTGTACGACTCGAAGGGCAGCTATGCCAAATGCGGGGCACTTGGTCAGGAAAATGGTCAGGAAAATGGTTACCCTGGTATTCCTCAACACTGATTTTGGAATGTCAATATTAAAGGTCAATAAAATCGCTTGATGATGGATCAAGCCCGTCACACCACCCTCGGATTTAACCCTGTTCCCTCGATGGTGAATGCAATTCGGAGAAAGCACTGAGAATGAACAGGACACCCAACATACTCTGTGTGTGGTAATTGAATGCCCATTACCAACTGTGTGTCCACAGACCCATCACTGACAAAATATGGGGAGGCGTCAAATACGCAGCAGCCAGACTATGCGAAATGATGGTTGAAACAACAGGAGTGTAACATTCTAATCAAACAACTTGTCAAAGACGTATCTGTCCCTAACAGCATCTGTATGAGGACCCAGCAAACAGTTGGGGCGGTGGGAACGTCTCAGCTTCATACTGAAGATACCGTCCATTGTGTTATATGGCACTACCTCCTACGAAGTGGGTGAAGGACAGATCAAATGGAAACTTGGTATCCACGAGTCAGTGTGGGTCATCAATAGTTGCAACATCAATGGTCTTCCTTTCATCATAAAGTCAGAAATGGGCGATTCCCTGATGGTTCGAAAACGTGCAGCACTACTCACAACTACACCTATTCTGAAGGAGGCTTTTCAGACCAACATGAGTGTTAAACAGGAACAGAACAACGCCATGCAGACATTTTAGCCAGTTACTCTGCAACTGGAGCAAATCCTCTAATCTATCATGCCTGTTACCAAGGAAGTAGAAGGAACATACAGTAATTCGAAGCTGCTAAACAATATTAGGCGAAGGATTGACCCCTAACATAGAAGCAGGGACAATATAGGGTACTTTTGATCAGGTTAACAGATATCACTGACCAGAGAGACACATTGACATTGCTGGCTCATCAACTATTTGCATACAGTTCAGATAAATGGTTGAAATATATTGTATCTGAATTTGTGAACGAGACAAAGATAGGCAGGAAATTAAGTGATCAAGAAAAGATGGAGAGTCCAAAAAGTGGATAGGCAATGGACAATTAATTTGCGTATGGAATATAACGTGGGTCATAAATGAAGCAATATTGCAGGACGTAGTGGAAAAGTGTTTCCCGGAGACTTTGATCTGTCCCATTTAGACATGGAAAGTGTTGCTTGTTTGTGCTTGGTCTACTGCTTTTCGTCTACTGCTTTATGACAATGATATGGATGCAAATATGTGCCTGTTTAGTCCATTTCGAAATGAAATAAAAATATATGGTGTCGTGGACAGTCAAGATAAGCTCACAGTCCAATGGCACCTTGTTCAAATGGGAAAATGGGTCAAGGATCGCAGATGGAGGTTAGTTTAGATAAATGTGAGCTGGTGCCTTTTTGTAACGTAACACAGGGTAGGACTTGCACCATGAATAGTTAGGTCCTGGGGAATGCTGTCAAACAGCGATGCAGGAGTGTCGGCTCATAGTTCTTGAACAGTGGATCCATACGTAGACAGGAAAGTCAAGAAAGCGTTTTGTATGCTTGCTTTGTGCATTGTGTATAGGTGTTGGGAGGTCATGCTGTGTTGCACAGGACATTGGTTCAGCAACTTTTAGAATCCTGTGTTTCATGCTGTCCACTCTGCTCTGCAAAAGAGTTTGTTTAACTCGACATCGTGCAGAATGGATTTTCAAGGTTGGTTCGGAAACTGTAAGTTTTGAGCTACATGGAGAGACTGGGCAGACTGGGTCTTTTTTTTTAATTTGAAGAATTGGGGCCGAGGGGTGATAGTACAGAGGTTGATAACATTATAAATGGCATGGATATAATGAACAGACAAGATATTTATTGTTTTCCCACCAAAGGGAAATCCAAAACCTGCGGGCATAAATTTAAGGTGACAGCAAGAAGATATTTAAGGGTCATGAAGGGTAAGGTTTTCTCACAGAGGCTGCTGCATGCATGGAACGAGCTGTCAGAGGAAGTGGTGGGAGCTGTTACAGTTGCAAAGTTTAAAAGACACCCGGTGAGTACATGACTAGGGAGTGAAGGGCTTTTGCCCGAAACGTCGATTTCGAAGCTACTTGGATGCTGCCTGAACTGCTGTGCTCTTCTAGCACCACTAATCCAGAATCTGGTTTCCAGCATCTGCAGTCATTGATTTTACCTGAGTGTTTAGAGGAATATGAGCCAAGCATCAGTTAGCATTCGACAAGGTTCCCCACGTAGACTGATTAGCAAGGTTAGATATCATGGAATGCAGGGACAACTCCCCATTTGGATCCAGAACTGGCTCAAAGGTAGAAGACAGTTAGTGGTGGACGGTTGTTTTTCAAACTAGACGCCTGTGACCAGTGGAGTGCCACAAGGATCAGTGCTGGCCCTCTACCTTTTGTCATTTAAAGAAATGATTTGGATGCGAGCATAAGAGGTACAGTTAGTAAGTTTGTAGATGACTCGAAAATAGCAGTTGTAGTGGACAGCGAAGAGGTTTACATCAGATGTAAACAGGATCTGCACCAGATGGGCAAATGGGCTGAGAAGTGGCAGATGGAGTTTAATTCAGATAAATGCGAGATGCTGCATTTTGGGAAAGCAAATCTTAGCAGGACTTATACACTTAATGGTAAGGGCATAGGGAGTGTTGCTGAACAAAGAGACCTTGGAGGACAGGTTCATTGCTCCTTGAAAGTGGAGTCGCAGGTAGATAAGCTTTTGAAGAAGGCGTTTGGTATGCTTTCCTTTATTGGTCAGAATATCAAGTAGAGGAGTTGGGAGGTCATGTTGCGGCTGTACAGGACATTAGTTAGGCCACGGTTGGAATATTGCTTGCAATTCTGGTCTCCTTCCTATCGGAAAGATGTTGTGTAACTTGAAAGGGTTCAAAAATGATTTACGTGGATGTTGCCTGAGATGGAAGATCTGAGTTACAGGGAGAGACTGAACAGACTGAGGCTTTTTTCCCTGGACGTCGGAGGCTGAGGGGTGAGCTTATAGAGTCCCAAACTAGAGGGCATGGGTTTAGGGTGAGAGGGGAAATATTTAAAAGAGACCTAAGTGGCAACGTTTTCACGCAGAGGGTGTTACGTGTATGAAATGAGCTGCTAGAGGATGTGGTGGAGGCGGGTTCAATTGCAACACTTAAGTGGCATTTGGATGGGGATATGAATAGGAAGCGTTTGGAGGGATATAGGTTCGATGCTGGCAAGTGAGACTACATTGGGTTGGAATATCTGGTCGTCATGGACGGGTTGGACCCAAGGGTCGGTTTACATGCTGTACATCTCGTTGACTGTATGACTCCAAATGGGACTGGGCAGAATTGGGATATCTGCTCGGCGTAAACAAGAAAGACTACTGGATTTTTTTGCTCTACTGTATGACTCTCTGACTCGACAAGAGCGCTGACGAGAAATTCGAAAATAACCTTTTGAGTCACTATTCTGTTCTTCAGAAGTTTGTCTTGTATCTACATTTGCATTTATTCAAAGTTCGGAAATATTTGACAGAGAAGTGAGTCAAAGATGATAGGACGCAGACAGGCAAGTGGGACTGAGTTCACAACCAGATTCGCCACCCTCGTAATGCCTGGTGGAGAATGCTGAAACTGTCTACTGACCCACTCCTGCTCCTCAGTCCAATGTTCATAAGTTTCATTCAGCCCCTCAAACCTGGTGGAGAGAAACAGAGGAGATTATTCAGTTCAGCAAAATTATGGAACGCGGTTTGGGGTGGTTTGGTAAATGTGATTGGAGAACCTGAGCTGACTATGAAAGAGGATCCTTATCTCTCTCTCCAGACCATCCCCCTTCTGGAACTTGTGCTTCATTTGTTGGTCATGTCGCAGACACAGAGTCACTGTTAATACAACACCCATGCCTCACCCAGAGATGGCAGACAAAATAATGTGTTCTCCCTGGCTGCAACACTTAGTACCAGAACGTTCATGAAAATAAGACCCACTAACTTTCCAATAACAGAATGAGAGAAAATCAGAACCAGGAGCAGGTCGTTCACTCGCCAAGTCTGCCTTGCCCTTCGATAAGATCTGACGAAACTCTGAATTCCTCTTTAATGTTCAATTCTTTACGGCCCTCAACTCTCTGACAGTTAAAAATTCACCCGACCCTCTTCACTTTTTTTCACTTATTCACCTCCTCAGACAGTCCGGAAAAGCGAATTCCTGGCATTGAGTTCGCTCTGTTTGAAGGAAGCAATGCTGTTCCAACCACATGATCTATCAATATGAACAAAAGAAGTAAATTAAATGTTCGAGTAAGAGCGACTGTCGCTGACACCAAGGCGTTACTTGATTAAGGATCTAAGCAAATTTGTGCTCAATGGGAATCAGTTTAAACTTCCCACTGATGGGATTTAATTATAGCACAAAGGAATATATTCGTTGTTCATGAATGACATTCACCTCAATCCTGGGATATCCTTCCTCCATGTTTCTTCATCACCAGAAATATCTTCAGCTGCTTAGTCAATTCTTTCCTCCATCATACAATCGGAATTAGGAATTGTCGCTGAAGAACACGCAATGTTCAGAACAATGTGTCACTTCTTAGGTCCTCAAGCAGCCTCTGTCCACGTACAGTAAGACCTGGGTCATATTCAAGCATCTGCTGTTAAAGGGCAAATACTTTTATGTACTGCCGGATAATGAAATATTCCACAGTTAAAAAATGAGGCGTTTATTCAGCACCTCACGCTGGCTTCGTAGGACTATGAGGAGGTCATTCAGCTCAATAAAACATATTGAAGAAGACGCGAGATAGCCCATTCAGTCCCTCCAGCCTATTACAAAGAAAGACAAGGAATCTTGTATTCTGATCAGATTTGAGACCTTTCAAAAATAGTTTAGTGTGTCAGCCTGGAGCCTAACATTTATTTTATTTAAGACAAATGCAATGTGCTTGAGTCAGATGCAATGAAGAAGGGCTGCTGCCCGAAACGTCGATTCCCATTTTCCTTGGATGCTGCCTGACCTGCTGCGCATTTCCAGCAACACATGTTCGGCTCAGATGCAATGTGACATACCAATCTACTCCACTTTAAGCAAAACACGATTTACTTATAAACTGAGGATAAAATACAAAGAAAGAGGATTTTAAAATAGCTCAACTCCATGTACAAACTTAACAGAATAACAGAAACTGCAACAATTACTAATTAACTCTCCAATATTGTAAACTCCCATAAACAGACTGCGAGGTGAAAAGGGAAATTCTTAAACAGGAGGATGGCAGCTCCTCGGATCACCTGTACTGAACAGAATGTGGCAATTGATGTTTGAACATGACAAAAAAAAGCGGAGGTGGCAAGGACAGATAGCTCCATATTTTGCCTCGCAGCTGCATTGCTCGTGGAACACACGTGGGACTTTACCGTGGTTTTCGAGCAGTGAGGAGAGAAGCAAAATGTTTTGTATGACGTAAAAAGGAGGCACCTTTCATCCCCAAAAGACAGACTGGTGTTCTCTGTGTCGGTAAGAATCTGGTGGGAATGGCTATCTGTTTCAGAAGGAAGACATTGTGGCTGCTTTCGGGGATTCTGAGCAACATAACGTTCTCTCCAGGGTCACATACCGACTGCATTTTGACGTGGGGTGAGTTCATTGAGTCACATAAAAAATTAGGAATGACATATTAGACTGATGAATGAACTCGCTCAGTTCAAATATTGCTGATCTTGTTCCTGTTGATCTTGACTAATGCGCATTCACTGTAGGCTCATCTGCATAACTTACTCCGGAAAAGGTTCATTTTTAAGCTTATGGCCTATTTATCCATGTTTACTATGCTTAGCCTGTACTGGTGACAAACAAAGCTTTTCACTGCACTTTGGAACACGAGACCATAAATCATATCAATCAATCCAGAATAAATGTGGAAATTGTCACCCTATCAATGTCTCTTTTGGAAATAATTGATCGCTGCCAACTCTCAAATTGCAAGGTAACCATCTCCTCTTCTCTCAAAGTGCTGCAGAGTAAACAATCAGTTTCTTCACTCGCTCCTCATGCACCATCGTCTGCGTCATTGCTAAGAGGATCGTGCTTTAAAAAGGAGTTCAAATCAATACACAATGACCCAAACGTCTCTCATCTCGGCTCAACCTTGTGAAATTGGTTTTATTTAGGTATTTAAATAATGTTAAAATGAAGGGCATCGTATCATTTACTGCACTTATTAATTATTTGATTAGAAGTAGTCAGCCTGTATTTGTGAGTGTGGGAACATGCCTCGAGTTCTTTTTAACAGTACTTTGATGAATTGATAGGAAGCTTGACGAGGGCAGGGCGGTAGATATACTCAACATTTCAGTCTGGCTCTTAAAAAAGTTTCATAAGAGAGACTGCAACAGAAGATTAGATCACATGCAATCCAAAATAATCTGACAAATTGGATGTACATTTGACTTCATGTCAGGAAGCAGAGCGTAATAGTGCAAGGAAGCTTGTCGAACTGGAGGACTGTAACGAGTGGAGTGTCTCAGGAGTCAGCGTTCGGTTCATTACTGCTTGTTATCTCTATCAATAATTTGGATGAGAATGTACAAGGCATGATTAATCAATTTGCAGATGACATTAACATAGATGTGTCGTGAGCAGTGAGAAAGGTTATTAGAACTTGGAGCAGGACTTTGATCAAAGGGGAAAGTGTTCCGAAAAATGGCAAATTGAGTTTTATATAGGTAAGTATGAGGTCTTGCATGTTGGAAAGTTAAATCGAGGTGCACTTTTCGTGTTGAATGGCAAGGTTTTGAGGAGTCCCGTGGAACAGACGCATCTTGGAGTTCAGGTGAACCGCTCTCTAAAAATGGAGTTAATGGGAGACTGGGCAGTGAAGAAGTTTTTCACACATTTGCGTTTGTCTGTCAGAGCCTTGAGTTTTGAATTTGAGATATTATATTGCAGATATATAGGACATTGTTGAGACCTCACGTGAAGTATTGTGCTCACTTTTGGTCACCTTGCTATTGTAAGTATGTTATTCAACTTGAAAAAGTGTAGAAGGAATTTAGAAGGATGTTGCGAGGAATCAATGGGTTGAGGTATAGGGAGAGGCGAGACAAGCCAGGAACTTTTCTATTTCGAGTGTGGTGCAGGAAAAGCACAGCCGATCAGGCAGCATCCAATAAGCAGGAGATACAACGTTTACCTAATGAACAGCTTATGCTTGAAATGTTGACTATCCTGCTCCTCGGTTGCGCTTTACGGACAATCGATTTACCAGTCAATTATTACTTTTGAAGCATCTTGAAATTCAGCAGGCAGCTCTGGCTGCACATTAATTTCAGAAGATAAGCATTTTATGTCTTAAAGTGACCACACATGCTTCCCGCTTGTTGACAGGTCCCCACTTAAGAAAAGGAACATGAACTGCCATAACAAAAAGCAGACTCCATGTCCTCGAATTCTTAATACAATTACTATGAAATATATGTTGTTAGTCACAGTTGTACTTTTCTTAGTGATAGCTGCACTCACAGAGAATATTGGAATCAGGTTAGTATTACACACAATTATGCATAATTTGTACATTAAATGTCTGCAGAATAAAAAGCCAACAAAATAATTTCAGACTTTCTTCTTTTTTTTCTAAATTGTAAAAGGATTGTGGTCCATGTTCACAAACGTCTCTGATATCTTTTTCGGCACATAAATTTTAAATGTTTTCATGCCAGTACCCATCTCAATTACTCTTTTTCGGTTGTTGAGCACTCTCTCTGGAGTAATATTGAATTTTTTTTCGAGAAATATCTAATGAGCCATTCAATTCCAGAGTCATTTTCCTCTCTCAATATGGCTATCATCGATTACATTTTTGAATGCTTTTGAAATATAATGATGCAGCTGAAAATAGTGTCGTGTTTAATATAGCTTTTAAATTCTCAAATGCCTCCAGGTATTGTTTTCGCCACCGAAATTTTACCCTCTTCGTCATAAATCTGTCAGTGCCGCCTCGCCGATGAAGTTTGGAGTAAAAAAAACAACATCCGGGAGTTTCTGTAGAGTCCCAAAAATTGAAGCACCTCTTTCTTTGAGGATGGTCGTGTAAATTACTTGATGGCCTTTGACTTTGTTTTCCCTGGGCTCAAACTTCCATGACAGATGCTCTGTCCCAAGAACATTACCTCTGCTTTCACAAATTTAGTTTTATTTATTTCACCACCAGTTTTCCTCCTCGTAATGGTTAGAAGAGCTCTGCCAACTACCTTGTTTCCATGACTTGCTAAAGATACACTATATGATCACGATTAATTGCACAATTACTTAATTCGGTCAAAATTCTGTTCAAGAGTTGTTGAAATTCAGCTGGTGTGTTCTTCCTTTCAAAAGCCATCATTTTGAATTAAAATAGCCCATTCGGAGATACAAAAGCAGGAAATCATTTCGATTGTCTGAGAAATGTACCCCCAACCGTGCAGGCAGTCCAACTTTATGATGTATGTAGCTTGTCCAACTTTCTCTCTGCAGTACTCCAAACTTGATATTGGATAGGTGTCCGTATTAGTTAAGGCACTGAACCTCTGATGTTGCACACAAATATGTTGAGTCCCGTCAGGTTTGTGAACGAACATGATGGGCGAACTCTACTCACTCTGAGTCGGTTCGGTGATATATTTGTCGAGCATCGACACTGCTTCCTCTGAACCTCTGTGGCTTTGAGAAGATTAAGCCTGTTGTGGTGTTGTTTTATCGGAACTGCATTACCTAATTCCACCTCATGCATAATAGCATTAGGCTGCCGAACTTTGTTCGTGCATATGTCCTCATGCTGCTGCAAAAACATTTCATCTCGAGTCTTTGTATTGGAGACAGATAGCGCAATATCCGATCCCATTCGTGAAGGACTTCCTTGGTAATTAATGCATTTTGTAGCACATAAAACTCCATGACATCTGAATTGTATTCAGCACTCTCTTGGCAGTAATGTTTCTCCAGTTACGTCTGTCTATTATAATAGGATTGGAATATGTTCACATGTCGTACACAAAGCAGCTTTTTGTTTGTTGTATCTGGCAGCTTTACCAGACAGTTTACCTGGCAACGGTTCTCTCCATTTGATAGGGTTCCACGAAATCTGGCTTTAAAGCGAACTCCTCCAAGTGCTTAGTTCCTTCGTGGAAATATCGGAATTTTGGAGTCATTATCGGCCACCTGCAAAATTCCAGGCTGTATGCTCTTTGAGTGCTGTTTACCAAAATTATCTTACTGATATATAATCTCCCTCACCTCAGATACATCATTGAAATGTGCGATGTCCGAATTGAATTCGATTACTTTTTTTCGTTAATTCCTTTCAAAGGCCCTTTCACTTCATATTTGTTCAAAGCAAGTCAGCTGAATAGATTCGTTTGGGGCATCTCTTATGGCAAACAATATGAAAGTGATAGAATTATTCCACTCATTTGTGTAATCATGACAGTCCCACCTTGGATCCTGCTGAATCATTCCCAAGAACAAACTGTGTTCCTGGAAATGACATTCTGCTAATCACACTCACTGTTACTTCCCCAGTCTTGAGTTCACTTTCCAACCTGAACTGATACACGGGCATGTCACATTTCTCAACGTCTTCACATTAGTTCCTGTTCTTTAGCTCCAAAAGCCAGTTGGCAGGGTCACGATGTCATCAGGGAAGGGCGCAGCCTGTCGGGATACCTGAGTATGCAATATACATTTTTCTTACATATAGGTCCGGCGTACTTTACTTCCTGGTGTCAGTAGAAGACGTCGCGAGATCGCCAGAGAGCAGTGGAGCCTGCGGGAATATGTGAGTTTAAAGTATAAATATTACTTGCTTTTCGGTCTGGCGTTCATTCGGCCCTGGGGAAAGTCGAAAAGGTTACAAGATCGCCAGGGTGCAGCGGAGTCTGTGGGCATACGTGAGGATGCAGGATGAATGTTTCTTACCTTTCAGTCCAACGTTCAGTAGTTCCTGGAGCCTTTTGTAGAGGTAACGAAGTCACCAGGGAGCGGCAGAGCCCTTCGGAATGGGTGAGTATACATTATAAATATTACTTACCTTTAGGTCTGAAGTTCTTTAGTTCCTGGAGCCAGTCATGTGTGTCATGAGGACACCAGGGAGTGCAGAGCCTTTCGGGATATCTGAGTAGACAGTATAAATATCACTTACATTTAGGTGTGGCATTCTTTAGTTCCTTAAGTCTTTTGGAGAGGTAACCAGATTATATACATGGGCATTTGCTGTATCCAAATACACTACTAAGGTGGTGTCCGACTCACTCTCCTCAAATAAACAAACAAAAACGGATCTGTGCGTCAATTGTTATTGTGATAATTGTTTGCTTTCGTCTGACTTTTTTTGCATCGGTCTATTTGGGAATTTGGAATCGTGGTAATTGAGACTAATGCAGGTGAATATTCTTCTTGCAATATGGGGGAGGTAATGGCCACTTCTAGTTTCCTTGCTGAATTCATTTGTGCGAAGTGCACACAACTCTCGCTCTTCGAGAACTGTGTTCGGGACCTTGAGCTGGAGCTGAATGTACATCCGATCATTCGGGTGGTGGAGGGGGTTATTGAGAGGGGTTACAGGGAACTACTTACTCCGCAGCCACGGGAAGATGGTAAATACGTTACCGTCAGGGCTAGGAAGCTAAACCAGCAGGCAGTGCAGTGAAGTGCTGTGGTGTTTCCCCCATCGATAATTATTCCGTTTTGGATGCTGTTTGTTGGAGGGTAGGTGGCTGAGACTTTCCAGGGGTAAGCAATCGGGTACAGGTCTGGTGCAGAGTCTGGTACTGTTGCTCAGAGAGGAATACGACAGAATAACAGAGATTTAGTCAATGGGGTCTCCATAGTCAGGAGGTTTTGTGTGATCGGGTGACACTCACGATTGGTGTGTTACCTCTGAGGTGCCAGGGTTCGTGATGTCTCTGATCGTGTTTTGGGGATCCTTGAGGGAAAGGAGGACCAACCCCACATTATTGTCTGCAGATACCTCATCGACATCGGTCAGAATAAAGGTGGGGATGTAAGGCAGAAATCCTGGCAAGTCGGGTGCAAATTAGAGCTAGACTGAACAGATTAGTTATCCCTGCTTTTATTTTTGCCCATGCCGCGTGCAGATGAGGCGAGGAACGGGGAGAGATCAGAGCTGAACACGTAGCTGCTGGGATGGTACTGGAGGGAGGGTATTGAAGTCTTGGATAATTGGCCCTTTTTTTCCTGGGGGAGGTGGGACCTCCAGAAACAGGAGTTTCTTCACCAGAACCAAAGTGGCAAAATTACCCTAGAATTTGCTAATGTTGGTTGGGGTGTTTAAACTCGTGCAGCAGGTGGATGGGGATCTGAATTGTTGTTCCAGTGTACAGGTGAGGGTAGTGAGGTCAGCGATAAATTTACAAGTTCGTGAGAGGGCTGATGCAATCAGGACGTTGGGTGGAAATGTGTGAATGTCAATGCCAGGAGAAGCTGAAAAGAAGTGGATAAACTTGCAGCATGGTTTGGGGCCAGAAATTTAGATAACGTGGCCATTTCAGAGACATGGCTGGAGGAAGGACAGGAATAGTTAATTCAGGTTCTGGAATTCAGATGTTTCAGTCGGAACAGACAAGGTGGCAAAAGAGGGAGCAGGAGTGGCATTGATTACGAAGGGTATTATGAAAGCAGCTGAGATAACGTTTGTGGACTCATCCAGTGAGGTATTTTGGATTGAGGTCAGAAACAGGAAAAGAGATTGAATTTGCTGTCGGCCTCCAAATTGTTCCAGGGAAGTAGATGAAAGGATAGCAAATATGATGTACAATAGGCGCGTGAGTAACAGGCTGCTCGTTATGGGGGACTTTAAGATCCACAATATTGACTGGGCATACTATTGCTCCTGCAGTTTAGATTAGTCAGTTTTTGTCCAATGTGTTCAGGAAAGTGTTCTGACACAGCATGTAGACAGGCCAACAACAGCCAATCCCATGTTGGATTTGGTACTGGGGAATGAACCCGGACAGGTGTTAGATTTGCAGGTAGGTGAGCCCTTTGACGATAGTGACCAAATTCGGTTATGTTTACAACAGCAATGGGCAGGGATACGATTATACCGCAGGGAAAGCAGTATAATGGGGGAAAGGCAACTGTGATGCGATCGGCATGATTTAGAATGCAAAGGATGGGGAAGGAAACTGCAGGGGATGGGCACACTTGAAATGCCGAGCTTATCCAAGGAACAGTGACTGCCGGTACTTAATAAGTTTATACCTATCAGGCAGAGACATGGTTGTCGAGAGAGGAAGACATCGTTTACTGAAGAACTTGAAGCTTTTCTCAAGATTAGAAGAAAGCTTTTGTAAGGTTGAGGCGTGGAAGTTCAGTTAACGGTCTGGAGAGTTACAATTTAACCAACAATGATGTGAGGAGGGGACGAGGAATAATCAGGAAGATGCATTAGACGTCTTTGGAGGATAGGGCGAAGGGAAACCCTATGGCCTTCTTTATGTACTGCAGCAACAAAATAAGGGGAATACGTTTGTGGAAACCTAGGATATCGGGGAAGTGCTAAATGAAAGCGTTTCGTCAGTATTCACATTGGAAAATGGCAATGGTCTTGAGAATACAGAGATACAATCTACTAGGTTAGATGGGAATGCAGTTGAGCAAGAGAACGTTTGACCAATTTTGGAAGATCTGAAAATTGATATGATTCCTGGGCCAGATGGGAGTTTTCCTCGCATTCTCTGGAAAGGCAGGGACGTGATTTCAGTACCTTTCAGTGTGATCTTGCTCGACAGGAGTAGTTCGGGATGACTGGAAGAAAGCAAATGTTGTTCCCTTGTTTATGAAGGGGAGTAGGGACAATTTTGGTGATTATGGGCCTGTGAGCCTTACTTCTATTGTTGGTAAGGTGTTGGAAAAGGTCACAAGAGCTAGGATTTATAATCAACTGAAAAGGAATAATTTGATTCTGGATAGGCAACACGGTTTTCTAAAGGGTATTTTGTACCTCATTAATATGGATGAAATTAAAGCGGTTGATCTGGTGTATATGGACTTCACTAAGACGTTTTTGAGGTTCTATATGGTAGGTCATTGCACAAAATACAGGGTTTCTGGATTGGAGGCGATTTAGCGCTTTAGATCAATAATTGGCTCGCTGAAAGGATACCAAGGGTCGTGGCGGCAAGAAATGTTTACCCTGAAGGTCGGTTACGCAGTCGCATTAAGCAAAGATGTGTTTTGGGGCAGTGCTGTTTGCCATTACCATAAATGATGTGTATGTGGGTGGAGAAGGATGTGTTAATAAATTGGTGGATGATAGTAAGGTAGGCAGAGTTGTGAACAATGCAGCAGGATGTTGTACGTTCCATGGGGACACAGATAAGATGCAGAGCTGTGCTGAGAATTGGAAAATTGAATTTAATGCTGAAAAGTGTGAGGTAGTTCACTTCGGAAGTAGTAACAGAAATGCAGAGTACTAGGTTAATGGTAACCATCTTGGCCGTGTAGATGAACAGGGAGATATCGTTGTACAGGTGCATAAATCCACGAAAGTTACCACCTCGGTTGACAGGAGCCTAAGAAGGCAAATGGTTTGTTAGCGTTTATCAACAGGGGCATTAAATTTTGGAAACACGAGGTCATGCTTCATATGCAGAAGACACTGGTATGGCCGCACATGGAGTATTGAAAACAATTCTGGTCACCGCAATATTGGAAAGATGTGGGAACTTTGGAACATAGAACATAGAACAATACTGCACAGAACAGGCCTTTCGGCCCACGATGTTGTGCCACACAATTGTCCTAGCTTTAGCACCTATCCATGTAATGATCCAATTGCCGCTGAAAAGTCACCAATGATTCTGACTCTGCCACTCCTACAGATAGCGAATTCCATGCCCCCACCACTCTCTGGGTAATGAAACTAGCCCGAACATCCCCCTATTCTTTCCAACCTTCACCTTAAATTTATGTCCCCTTGTAATACTCTGTTGTCCCCGGGGAAAAACTCTGACTGTCTACTCTACCTATTCCCCTGGTCATCTTATAAACCTCTATTAAGTCACCACCCATCCTTCTCAGTTTCAATGAGAAAAAACCTAGCACTCTCAACCTATCCTCGAACGACCTATTCTCCATTTCAGGCAACATCCTGGTAAATCTCCTCTGCACCCTCTCCAAAGCTTCCACAGCTTTCCTCAAATGAGGCGACCAGAACTGCACACAGTACTCCAAATGTGGCCTTACCAAGGTCCTATACAGCTGCAACATCACCTCACGACACTTGAATTCAATCCCTCTGCTAATGACTGCTCATACACCATCGGCCTTCTTACAAGCTCTATCTACCTGAGTGGCAACTTTCAAAGATCTATGAACATAGACCACAAGACCCCTTCTGCTCCTCCATCTTACTAAGAACCCTACCATTAACCCTGTATTCCGTATTCTTATTTTTCCTTCTAAAATGGACAACCTCACACTTGACAGAGTTGAACTCCATCTGCCACTCCTCAGCCCAGCTCTGCATCATATCTAAGTCCATTTGCAGCCGACAACAGCCCTCCTCACTATCCAGAACTCCACCAATCTTCGTATCATCTGCAAATTTACTGACCCACCCTTCGACTCCCTCTTCCAAGTCATTGATAAAAATTACAAACAGCAGAGGACCCAGAACTGATCCCTCTGGAACTCCAGTTGTAACTGGGCTCCAGGCTGAATACTTACCATCTACCACCACTCTGACTTCGACCGGTTAGCCAGTTCTCTATACAACTGGCCAAACTTCCCATGCCTCCTAACTTTCCACATAAGCCTACCATGGGGAACCTTATCAAATGCCTTACTAAAATCCATGTACACTACATCCACTGCTCTACCCTCGCACAGATGCTTGGTCACCTTCTCAAAGAATTCAATAAGACTTGTAAGGCAAGACCGACCCTTCACAAATCCATGCTGTCTGTCCCTAATAAAGCGGTGACTTTCCGGATACTCATAAATCCTATCGCTCAGTACCCTTTCCATTACTTTGCCTACTACCGAAGTAAGATCAACTGGCCTGCAATTCCCGGGGTTATCCCTATTCCCCTTTTTGAACAGAGGGACAACATTCGCTACTCTCCAGTCACCTGGCACCATCCCAATTGACAGTGAAGACGAAAAGATCATTGCCAACGGTTCTGCAATTTCCTCTCTTACTTCCAACATAATCCTAGAATGTATCCCGTCAGGTTCGGGGGGACTTGACTATCCTCAAGTTTTTCAAAATGCCCAACACATCTTCCTTCCTAAAAAGTATTGCTTCTAGCTTACCAGTCCGTTTCACACTCTCCTCTTCAACAATACGGTCCCTCTCGTTCGTAAGTACTGAAGAAAAGTACTTGTTCAAGACCTCTCCTATCTCTTCCGACTCAATGCACAGTCTCCCACTGCTGTCCTTGATCGGCCCTACCCTCGTTCTCGTCATTCTCCTGTTTCTCATATACGCACAAAAGGCCTTGGGGTTGTCCTTGATCCTACCCGCCAAAGATTTTTCATGCCCTCTCTTAGCTCTCCTAACCCCTTTTTTCAGCTCCCTCCTGGCTCTCCTGTATCCCTCCAACGCTCTGTCTGAACCTTGTTTCCTCAACCTTATGTAAGCCTCCTTCTTCCTCCTTAAAAGATATTCAACCTCCCTCGTCAACCAAGGTTCCCTCACACGACCATCTCTTTCCTGCCTGACAGGTACATGCATATCAAGGACACGTCGTATCTGTTCCTTGAAAAAGTTCCACATTTCAACGACATCCTTCCCTGACACCCTATGCTCCCAACTTATGCTCCTCAGACCCTGTCTTGCAGCATCGTATTTACCCTTCCCCCAATTGTAATACCTGTCCTGTTGCACACACCTATCTCTCTCCATAACCAAGGTGAAAGTCACAGAATTGTGGTCACCATCACCGAAATGCTCACCGACTAACAAGCCCATCACTTGTCCAGGTTCGTTACCAAGTTCCAAATGCAATATGGCCTTCGCTCTGGTCGGACCATCTACATACGGAGTTAGAAAAGCTTCCTGGACACACTGCACAAACACTGCCCCGTCCAATCTACTTGATCTGAAGAGCTTCCAATCAATATTTGGGAAGTTGAAATCGAACAAGACTACTACCCTGTGGCTTCTGCACCTTTCCAAAATCTGTTTCCCAATCTGTTTCTCCACATCTCTGCTGCTATTGGAGGGCCTATAGTAAACACCCAACAAGGTGACTGCTGCTTTCCTGTTTCTGACTTCAGCCCATACTCCCTCCAAAGGCAGATCCCCCTCGAATTGCCTTTCAGCAGCAGTTATACCATTTCTAATTAGCAACGCCACCACCCCCCCTTTTTTTACCACACCCCTGCTCTTACTGAAACATCTGTAACCAGGAACCTCCAACAACCATTCCTGTCCCTCTTCTATCCACGTTTCCGTGATGGCCACAACACCGTGTTCCCAGGTACCGATCCACGCCTTAAGTTCACCCACCTTATATCTGATACTCCTTACGTTGAAGTATACACACCTGAGCCCATCTCTGTGTTTGTAAGTATTCCCTGTCAGTGCTACATTCTCCACAGCCTCCCTACATTCTTGGACGTACTGAAAAACAGCTAACCTACTTGCTGGACTACAAGTCCGGATCCCATCCCCCTGCCAAATTAGTTCAAACCCACCGAAGAGTGCTAGAAAATCTTTCTTCCAGGATATTGGTGCCCTTCTGGTTCAGGTGCAACCCGTCCTGTTTATACAGGTCCCACCTTCCCCAAAATGCAATCCAATTGTCCAAATAACTGTAGCCCTCCCTCCTACACCATCCATGCAGCCACGTGTTCAACTGCACTCTCTCCCTTGCCTCATTCCTTGCCTCACTGTCATGTGGCACCGGCAAATTCCCAGAGATAACGACTCTGTCCGTCCTTGCTTTTCGCTTCCAACCTCACTCCCTGAGCTCCTGAATGACCTCCCCACACCTCTTCCTACCTCTGTCGTTGGTGCCAATGTGCACAACGACTTCTGGCTGCACACCATCTCCCTTAAGGATTCTGAAGACACGGTCTGAGACGTCTCCGTTCCTGGCAACTGGGAGGCAACAAACCATTCGAGAGTCTCGCCTATGTCCACAGAAACGACTGTCTGTCCCTCTAGCTATACAGTCTCCTATAACAAGCGCTGTCCTCCTCTCCCCCTTTCCCTTCTGGGCATCAGAGCCGGACCTCGTGCCAGAGACCCTGTCACTGCTGCTTACCCCTGCTAGGCCGTCTCCACAACAGTATCCAAAGCGGTATACTTATTGTTGAGGGGAACGACCACAGGGGATCCCTGCACTGCCTGTTTCCTCCCCTTACCACCTCTAAATGTGACCCAGCTACCTCTGTTCTCTGGCGTAACTATGTCCCTGCAGCTTCTATCTATCACCCCCTCAAATAGTTCTCAGTTCATCCAACTCCAGCTCCAGTTCCTCACGCGGTCTGGGAGGAGCTGGAGATGGCTGCACTTCCTGCAGGTGAAGTCGGCAGGAGAATCGGTGGTCACCCCTACCTCAAACATCCTGCAGGAGGAACATTCCACTGCCTGCGCTGTCTTGACTCTACACCCGTAGATATTCAGTTTGTGACAAGATTTGTAGCTCGCGTGCTCGTTGTTGTGGTTCTGTTCGCCGAGCTGGGAATTTGTGTTGCAGACGTTTCATCCCCTGTCTCAGTGACATCCTCAGTGCTTGGGAGCCTCCTGTGAAGCGCTTCTGTGATGTTTCCTCCCACATTTACAGAAGTTTGTCTCTGCTACTTCCGGTTGTGAGTTCCAGCTGTCCGTTGCAGTGGTCGGTATATTGGGTCCTGTTAGATGTGCTTAATCTGTGGATGAGTACCATGCCTCTAGGAATTCCCTGGCTGTTCTCCGTTTGGCTGGTCCTATAATAGTAGTGTTGTCCTAGTCGAATTCATGTTGCTTGTCATCTGTGTGTGTGGCTCCTAAGGATAGCTGGTAGTGTCGTTTCGTAGCTAGTTGGTGTTCATGGATGCAGATCGTTAGCTGTCTTCCTGTTTGTCCTATGTAGTGTTTTGAGACGTCCTTGCTTGGGATTTTGTACACTTAGTATACACATCCTTCTCCCCTCAAACTTCTTACCTTCCCAGAAGCCTCTGTTGACAACTTCCGAGTTTCCGCTCCGAGTTGAAAAAAACACACACAGATTGCAAAAAGAAAAACGTTAAATTAAACTAGTTTCCGCTTACCTTCCGGCTCCCTCTCTGTGCTCCTGCTGTAACACTGAGATATGTGATAAACTCTTCATTGGTGTCTGAAATGGCCATGTAAGTCATTCAATTGGGTAAAACTGCTCTGAGGGCGTAAAGGTCAAAACTGGACTGAACACCCAGCTCCAGCCTCGGTAGCGGAAAAGGAAATGGGAAACTCAGTCTTGTCGAACCTTCAGAGAAAAGAGCTGAAACTGTGTTGCTGGAAACGCGCAGCAGGTCAGGCAGCATCCAAGGGGCAGGAGAATCAACATTTCGGGCATGGGCCCATCTTCCAGAATGAGGAAAATATGCCAAGCAGGCTAAGATAAACGGTAGGGAGGATGGACTTGGGGGAGGGGCGTTGGAAATGCGATAGGTGGAAGGAGGTTAATGTGAGGGTGACAGGCCGGAGTAGGGGTGGGGGCGGAGAGGTCAGGAAGAAGAATGCAGGTTAGGAAGGTGGTGCTGAGTTCGAGGGTTGGGACTGAGACAAGGTGGGGAGGAGGGCAAATGAGGAAACTTGAGAAATCTGAGTTCATCCCTGATGGTTGGACGGTTCCTAGGCGTAAGATGAGGCGATCTTCCTCCAGCCGTCTTGTTGCTCTGGCCTGGCGATGGAGGAGTCCAAGGACCTGCATGTCCTTGGTGGAGTGGGAGGGGGAGTTGAAGTGTTTAGCTACGGGGTGGTTGGAATGGTTGGTCAGGGTGTCCAGAGGTGTTCTCTGTAAAGTTCTGCTAGTAGGCGGCCTGTCTCCCCAATATAGAGGAGACTACATCGGGTGCAGCGGATGCAGCAAATGGTGTGTGTGGAGGTGCAGTTGAATTTGTGGTGGATATGGAAGGATCCCTTGGGGCCTTAGAGGGAAGTAAGGGGGGAGGTGTGGGCTCAAGTTTTGCATTTCTTGCGGTTGCATGGGAAGTTGCCGGAAGTGAAGATTGGATTGGTGGGGGGTGTGGATCTGACGAGGGAGTCAGGGAGGCAGTGGTCTTTTCGGAACGCTAATAGGGGAGGGGAGGGAAACAATATCACTGGTGGTGGGGTCCGTTTGGAGGTGGTGAAAATGACGACAGATCATTCAGAGAACTCTTGTGAGCTTGTGAGCTTGTGAGAACATTTATAGAATTTTCCCACAAACTGCTCAGAAACATCTGGAAGGGAGTAGGCCATTCGAACCTTTCCCATCACAATTCATGGCCGAAGGTCTCTTCAATGCACTCTAACCACACAGCGTACATACCCCTTACTGTCGAAAACTTTATAGCCAGAAGCGCACAGACGGTTAGGGAATATCAGAGAATCAGGAGAGTCAACCTTTCTGGCGTAAAACCTTCATCAAGAATGTTTGTGACGGGTAGGGTCCTCGCATTCCGAATGAAGAATTTATACCCAAAACGTCAATTGCATGCTCCTGGGATACTCCCTAACCTGCTGTGCTTTTTCAAAGCCACACACTTTTAACGTGATTGACCTTAGGATCCAATGTAATGGGAACAACAGTAGTGCCTTTGGTTCACCCTGTCTTCAATAGAACACAATATAATGATAGCTGATCCTCTGTCACCACACCATGGTCTTGCCCTTTCCACATAATTTTAGTGACCAGAAATCCGAAGTTACATGCAGTGTCTTTACTTCCACAGGCATAAGTGATAGAGAATTCCGCATGGTCACCAGCCTCTGAATGCAGATACTTATTCCCGTCACAATGCTGAGAGGCTTTCTGTATCTATCAGTGTGTCCCCTTGTTTAATATATCGCAGCCAGAAGAGTTATCATCCCTGCTTCCAACCTGTCTCACTCTGTCAGTATTTTAGATATTTCACTGAGATCTCCCAACCCATTTTCCTAAACCCCATGGAATACAGGCCCAGTTTGCAGGTATCCTGATACCACAACGTTTCTGTCATCCCAGAGAGCAGTCTTGTCATCCTTCACTGCATACCCGAAATGTCGGCTTTGTCCTTTATTCGGCAAAAAACCAAAACTACACAGAATACTGCACAATGTTCGAGATGTTTTCTTATTGAGGCTCTTGCAGCTACAGTAAGACATTCCTATCGTCAAATCCCCCTGAAATAAAGGTCAACACTTTATTTACCTTCTGATCTGCTTTCGGTTCCTCCATTATTGTGTTTAGTTACTGCTGCACGGGGAGATCCAAATCCCTTTCAATGTTACAGCTACCCACTCGGGTGGGTCTATGTACACTGGTTAGCGTGCCAATGATATTCCCGTATTAACGTCTGGCTTCAGAACTCACTGCCATGCATGGACTTTGAAGGAATGTGCAGAAGGATTCAGAAAATGAAACTAAGTCGCTTTAAAGATCAACATTTTTCGACCATTTAAATGATAGACTGCCATTCCATTTTTCCCAACAAAGTGTCCAACGTTACATCTATCCACGCTGTTCTTCATCCGCCATGTATTTGCCAATTCACTCCACTTGTCTTCATCACCTTGGAGAATTTTCACAACCTCCTCATCCACTAACATTCGGACATCGTTTAGTGATATCAGCAGACTTGGAAACATTGCCTTTGATTCACTTAACCAAATATTTCATACGTATTGTGAATAGCTGAGGCCCTATCACTGATCCCTGTGATACTACCCTATCCTTCCAGTCAAAACAAAATTATTTTATTCATATTCACTATTTCCTGTCAGCTGTTCCATTCTAAAGCCTTGTTTATACATTAATAATAATATTTGAGTTTGCACACTCGGCTTGCGATTTTATCAAAAATCTCTCTGAAAATTCAAATGCATTGCAGTCGTTGCTTCTTCACAGTTTATCGACCAGTCAGCTTCTCAAATATTATTCACATTTCGTAAATGTGTTGACTTTGCCTATGCACTTTGTTTGCAGTCCCAATAATTTCTCCAATACCGTTGATTTGCTAATCTCATTCTAATCCCTTTTCCTCTACAGACTATTGTTTCCAGGTATTGCAGACATTGTTGTTTGTTTTGTTTCTTCTGTGAAGACAGAATTGAAAAAGTTGCATGTGCATCCTCCTTTATTTAATTCGGGTACAAAGGACTCGTGTGACTATCTATAATGTTCACCAGCTTCATCCACAGATTTCACCTTGATTTTAGTGGGGCGTAATTGATTTCTGATCTTCAGTTCAGCTTTGCATTCGTTTGGAATAACTTGGAATTCTCGTCAACCTTGCCTGTGCTCTGCAGTCGCTTCTGTGTGCATTTTCTAGGTTTCATTAAGATTATTGCTCCTTATTTTTAAACTCTACCGAACATAGGCCGAGTTTACTCTTCAGACAATCATGCCATCTGATGGATTAATCTGGAAAATATTCATTCACTACATGTGCTCAAGATATTCTTTCTTAGATCAGGACACCAAAACTGCGAACAATATTCCACGTACAGTCTCATCAACACCTTTGTAAGCATGCTGGACGCATTTACTTTTAGTGAGAGCACATTACTGCAGATCCTGGAATCTCTGTTGACAAATTCAAATGCTGGAGATTGCAGTTGGTCAGACAAGGTTCATGGAGAGACAGCAAGCTAATGTATCGAGTCTTGATGATGCTTCATCATCTACATTCCGGTTCTTCTTTAAATCAAGGCAAACTTAAATTTTACTTTCCCGTATGCCTATGTTCCATTTGTTTCTTTATCATAACTTACCGTGTGAGGTCTTTTGAAATTTCTCCTGAATATCTAACATCCAGTAGTTATGCATTGACTATGCATAAAGGAGATACATTCAAGCAAGAAGTTTTCAAATTTTGACTTCGCTTTCATAAAAGTGAAATCGTTCTTGTGGAAATTACAGTTACTTTCTAAGTGTATACTATCATATTTTTATAACCACTTCCCTCCTGTGAATGATACCCTTACTGGTCCATAATTCTACACTGTCTAAGAACAAAGAGCTTGACAGGACAGGAACAGCTCTTGCGGCCTCTAAGACTGCACCTAACTGGATTCCTCTACTGAAACCTTCCACTATTTTCGATGGATCTGTGTCTGTCTGATCGATGCCCATTCATGTCTTTATCCAGATTCATCTTCAATGACGCTTTCCTACCCGTCTCTATCACTTCCGTTGGAAATGCATTCCACTCACTCACTCCACTCTGTGTAAACAACTAGCCATGCAAAACTCCTGGAAAGTTTACACCTCTCACCCTGAACTCGTGACCCCATATATTGAGTCGCACACTGTGTAAAAAGAAGGTTCTTCCTGTCCATTCTGCCTGTAGCTGTCGTGATCTTGTTGACTTCAATCAAGTCCCGGCTCAACTTCCGTCTTTCGAATTAAAATAACCCGAACCTACTCGATCTCCCTTCATAGTTAGCACCATCAATAACAAACAACACGTCTTTGAACCTCCTCTACACCCTCTCCATAGCATCCTCAACCTATTGGCAATGTGGCGTCGAGAACTGTATACAGTATTCCAAATTGGAACTAACCAAAGTCCTATACTACTAAAACCAGACCTGCTAATTCCAGTACTCAACACGCCATCCGATGAAGGAAAGCATGCTGCATCCCTTCTTGACCACTCGAACGACCTGCATTGCCACCTTCTGGGGACTTGAACAACCAGATCTCTCTGCACATCAACTTACCCCTGGTCGTTTCCATTTAGTGTTCTCACTTTAATTGAATATTCCAAACTACATCGGCTCACACTTGCACCTCTGCATCCTCTTCCCTTCTTAAATCGAGTGAAACTGTATATATTTTTTTCAAAATAAATAGCAGAAGATACAGTATTCACTAACGCAATCAATAAGTTTATTTATGTTTCTTCGAAATTCTGGTATGAAGTCAAATTGGTCCATTAGACTTAACAATGCTCAATGTTTTCAAATACTACTTCGTCACTGATATTATTGATTTTAGTCCTTAGTTACACACGTTCCATGGTCACTTGATATTTCTGGGAGATTTCCTGAGTCTTCCTGCATGAAGACAAACACTAAGCATTTGTTTAGGTTTCCGTGTCATATATCTGTTCTCGACAACAAATTATTCTGTCCACACACTCGCTGTTTCATATTCGATTTTCCAGGCATTTTTCCTTTCAAATATTAACGGGAGCTTTTCATCAAATTTATGTTTTTGTTAGTTTGCTTTCATGCCCTTTTTTGAGTTACTTACCAATTTTCTAATCCTCCTGTGTCCTAGTGCCTCTGACTCCACAACATTAAACATTTTTCTGACCCCCTGCTTTGATTGAATGCGAAATTTAAATGCGTTTGTTAAACATCGTTGAGTCACCTTTCCTTTTGCCGTTTTGTACCTTGAAGGGAGATACGTATATTAAACACCTTACAGCTTTTCTATAAATAACGCAAATTGCCTGTCTTTCATTTAAACCTTTTCATCCACATTTCTAATTCACTGAAGCTAACTTGCACTCATACCTTCATGTTCTGCCTGACTTTGGCATATGCACACAATCTAACGAAGGACTATTTTGTATCTGGCCATTGAAAACTCAACATATTTTCTGATCACGACTCCCACAAGCTTCTTTATTGCAATATGTACAATTAGCATGTCTGCTCACACAACACAAATTCTAAAACGTCGTGATCTCTACTTGATGCTCAACACGCTGTTGAAGTAAACCATCTCATTCATGCTCAAGAAATCCATTCTTCTCAGCATTAGCATTTGCATGTGTTAGCACAGCTTAAATGCAACGTGAAATTATCTTTAATTACTGTAGTACCCACAAACCTGCATTTATAATGTCCTGTTTTATAACATGCCCAAAATTTGTATTGCAGTTTTGACTTTGATATGTATCTCAGATCAATATTTGCTTCATCTTGCTGTTTCTGAGGTGCACCTTAACCGATTCTAAGGGGTCTGACTGACGTGGACATTTATTTTATATCATAGATTTCATATTTTGTAGAAGCAGGATATTCAACGCACACAGTGCACACTAATCCTCCGAAGAGTTCCCATCCAGCCAAACCAGCATTCCCAATGACGAATACAACTGGCCTCCACATCACAGAACATGATGGGCAATTTGAGTATGGACAATCCAACTATCTTGCACATATTTGGTTATGAAACTGTGGAGGTACTGTACCTTTAAGATAGTTAAAAAGCTAGCAAAACTGCCTGACACAGCACAAGGTGTTCTGAACAATTTAAAGCATGGTCGACTCTAAGAGGGTATCTGCGCTTCCATGAAAAAAAATAAACAAATGCAAATTAGGCCAAACAGTTTTTATTATTGACCTTGATACCGAAATCAATTAAATTTGAATTTAATATTTTGATTATATTGTTAAACAGTGAAATGATCCGATACTTTGTGGTATAAAGGAGGGCATTTGGAACAGATAGAGGGAGAATTGCCATAGAGATTCGGAGTTCGAGGTCTCCGGGAGGCATCTGCCTGGGGAAGGAGTTTGCACAGTATAACATCGAAACCGACCTGGATAGAATCTACAAAGAATATCTATGGAGGAAACTGAGCAAAGCTGAATGGTTTTGCACAGTGTTTCTTTAGTAAGTCGTAATCGGTATTTTTATCAGACTAAAATTGGAGGGTGGGAGGTCAAAGATAGGGTTAAGAGAAAGGAATTAGAAACAGTTGTTAGTTTTACCATTCTCTGCTGGACGTCAAGAATACAATGGTTAACTTTTACTTTAAATAGTGAATTCTGACATATATCGTTGCCTCTCGAATTTTAACAGTTTACAGCACGCAGCGAATCTTCTTTAGTGATGATGGTTTTAATGAGCAGAGGGGAGAACAGAATGTCACCATTCCACCTTGGGGGCGATTTGAAGCGTTCACAATGATCCAGTTTGCGATTTGCACAGACCTGAATCGATTTGGTGGAAGGAAAAGCCCAGTAGGTTTAAACACTTGCCCGTTAGTGTCCTAGGTTTTTAAATAAAGCGTTGACCCGGCAATCTGTTTAATTTCAGTGACTTGTGGTTGATTCAATTATAAGTGAAAGAAATGCATCTCAACATTGTTAAAGAGGCGCTTGGATTTGAAGATGGTTCGCAGTTTTTTCAAGAAAGTTCAGAAGGAAAGCAAAAGACAACATATTTTAGAATTAGCAAAGAAGTTAGAACAGGGTTTAAGCAAGGACAAAAGTAAAGCTGAAATTATAAGCTACTTGCTCAAACACTTAGGTGCATTAGGGAAACAGACAATTGCAGTAGATGTAGAAACGCATAAATTAGAATTGAGGAAAATAGAGTATGCAAAGAGAGAGAAAAAGAGAAAGCGAAAGAAGAAAGAAAGAGAGGGAGAAGCGAGGAGAGTGAGAGAGAAGGTTCATGGCTGTGCAAAGAGAGAGAGAAGAAGGGGACGGACAGTGGTAGAGAAAGGGAGACATGAAAGGGGAACGAAAGAGATAGAGAATAAAGGGAGTGAGTTCTGCTTTAGGACCACTGCTGTTTGTCATTTTTATATATGACTGGGACGCAGGCATAGGTGTATGGGTTAGCAGGTTTGCAATTGACAGCAAAGTCGTTGGAGTGGTGGGAGTGTGGAAGAATGTAGCAGTTTCCAGGGAGACTTGGATAAACTACAGATTTGAGCTGAGAGGTGGCAAATGGAATTCCATGCAGGTTAATGTGAGGTGATTCACTTTGGGAAGAATAACAGGAAGTCGGAATACGTGGTCAATGTCAAGATTCTTGTTAGTGTGTACGTGCAGAAGGATCTTAAATAGAATAAGGAGGGGGAAAAGAGGAGAGGTGTAGCACTACTAATCAGAGAGGGTATCACAGCTACAGAGGCTTCCATTGTCGAGGAAGATCTGCCTACAGAATCAGTATGTGTGGAAATTAGGAATGGCAAGGGAGCAGTCACCTCTTTCGGGGTTTACTACGGGCCCCCCAATAGCAGCAGAGAGATGGAAGAAAGTATAGCTCCGCAGATTTTGGGAAAGTGTGGACGTTGTAGGGTTGTTGTAATGGGTGACTTTAACTACGCAATATTGATTGGAACCTCCTTCGAGCAGAAGATTTCAATGGAGATGTTTTTGTAAGGTGTGTTCAGGAGGGTTTCCTAACTCATTGACAGGCCGGCGAGGGGAGAGGCCATTCTAGACTTGGTGCTCGGCAATGAGCCGGGGCAGGTATCAGATCTTGTGGTGGGAGAGCATTTTGGTGACAGTGACCACAACTGCCTCACATTCTACAGAGCTATGGAGAAGGAGAGGATTAGGCAAAATGGGAGGATATTTAATTGGAGAAGAGGAAACTATGACGCGATTAGACATGAGTTAGGAAGCATGGATTGGGAGCAATTGTTCCATGGTAAAGGCACTATTGATATGTGGAGACTGTTTAAGGAACAGTTGTTGCAAGTAATGAATTAATATGTCCCTCTGCGACAGGCAAGAAGTGTTAAGATAAAGGAACCTTGGATGACGAGAGCGGTGGAGCTTCTCGTCAAAAGGGAAAAGGTAGCTTACATAAGGTGGAGGAAGCTAGGGTCAAGCTCAGCTCTACAGGATTACAGGCAGGCAAGGAAGGAGCTTAAAATAGTCTGAGGAGAGCCAGGAGGGGGCATGAGAAAGGCTTGGCAGAGCGGATTAGGGAGAACACAAACGCATTTTACACTTAAGTGAGGAATAAGAGAATGGCCAAAGAAAGAGTAGGGCCGATCAGGGAGAGCATAGGGAATTTGTGTGTGTTGTCTGAGGAGGTAGGGCAAGCCCTAAATGTGTTTTTTGCTTCCGTCTTAACGAAAGAAACGAACTTTGTAGTGAATGAAACCTTTGAAGAGCAGGTGTGCATGCTGAAATGGATAGAGATAGAGGAAGCTGATATGCTGAAAACTTTGTCAAACATTAAGATTGACAAGTCGCCAAGCCCGGAAGAGATTTGTCCTCGGCTGCTTTGGGAAACGAGAAATACAATTGCTTCGCCACTTGTGAAGATTTGTTCATCCTCGCTCTCCACTAGAGTCGTACCTGAGGACTGGAGAGAGGAAAATGTAATTCCTCTCTACAAGAAAGGAAATAGGGAAATTCCCGGCAATTACAGACCAATAACTCTCACGTCTATCGTCTGCAAGGTATGAGAAAGGACTTTGAGGATAGGATTTATGACCATCTGGAAGAGCATGGCTTGATTAAATGCAGTCAACACGGCTTTGTGAGGGGCAGGTCGTGCCTCACAAAACTTATCGAGTTGTTTGAGATTGTGACTAGAAAAGTTGATGAGGGTCGAGCTGTGGATGTGGTGTATATGGACTTCAGCAAGGCATTTAACAAGGTTCCCCATGGTCGGCTCATGCAGAAGGTCAGGAGGAATGGGATTCAGGGAAACATAGCTGTCTGGATACAGAATTGGCTGGCCAACAGAAGACAGCGAGTGGTTGTTCAAGGAAAATATTCTGCCTGGAAGTCTGTGGTTGAGTGGTGTTCCACAGGGTTCTGTCCATGGGCCTCTATTGTTTGTAATTTTTATTAATGACTTGGATGAGGGGATTGAAGGATGTGTCAGCAAGTTTGCAGATGACAGAAAGGTTGGAGGTGACGTTGACAGTATAAAGGGCTGTTGTAGGCTGCAGCGGGACATTGACAGGATGCAGAGATGGGCTGAGATGTGGCAGATGGAGTTCAACCTGGATAAAAGGTCGAATGTGAAAGCTGAGTACAGGTTTAAGGATAGGAGTCTTGGCAGTGTGGAGGAACAGAGGGATCTTGGGGTGCAGTACATAGATCCCTTAAAATGGCCACCCAAGTGGACAGGGTTGTTAAGAAAGCATATCGTGTTTTGGCTTTCATTAACAGGAGGATTGAGTTTAAGAATCGAGAGATCTTGTTGCAGCTCTATAAAACGTTGGTTAGACCGCACTTGGAATACTGCGTCCAGTTCTGGTCGCCCTATTATAGGAAAGATGTGGATGCTTTGGAGCGGGTTCAGAGGAGGTTTACCATGATGCTACCTGGACTGGAGGGCTTATCTTCTCAGGAGAGGTTGACTGAGCTCGGGCTTTTTTAATTGGAGAAGAGGAGGAGAAGAGGAGACCTGGTTGAGGTATACAAGGTAGTGAGAGGCATAGATAGAGTCGATAGCCCAGGGCAGAAATGACTAACACGAGGGGTCATAGTTTTAAGCTGGTTGGAGGAAAGTATAGAGGGGATGTCAGAGGCGGGTTCTTCACACAGAGAGTTGTGAGAGCATGGAATGCGTTGCCAGGAGAAGTTGTGGAGGCAGGGTCATTGGGGACATTTAAGAGACTCCTGGACATCCATATGGTCACAGAAATTTGAGGGTGCATACATGAGGATCAGTGGTCAGCACAACCTCCTGGGCTGAAGGGCCTGTTCTGTGCTGTACTGTTCTATGTTCTATGTTCTATGTTCTATGTGCACAGATCCCTAAAAGTTGTCACCAAATTGATAGTGCTGTTATGAAGGCATACTTTGTGTTAGGTTTAATACGTGGAGTCACTGTGTTCTGGTGCCGTAATGTCTTGCTGCAATTGTACAAAATCCTTGTGTGGCCGCACTTAGAATAGTGTGTACAGTTCTGGTCCCATTCCAGGAAAAATGTGGAAGCATTGTAAAAGTTGCAAATGAGATTTACCATGATATTGCCTGATCTGGAGGGCGGGATTCATGAGGAAAGTCTGAGAGACTTGGTTCTGTTCTCATTGAAATTAAGAAGGGTAAGATGACATTTGATAGGGACATACAAGATGATCTTAACATTAGATAGGGTAGACAGTGAAAGGCTTCTTTCTCGGATGATGGCGTCAGCTTGTACGAGTGGGCACAGCTACAAATTGATAGATTTAAGACAGATGTCAGAGGCAGGGTCATTACACAGAAAGTTGGAAGGGCGTGGAATGCCTTGACTGCCAATGCAGTTAACTCAGCCATATAAAGGACATTCGAATAATCCTTGGATAAGCACATGGATGACGATAGGACAGTGTAGGGGGATGGCCTGAGATAATCTCACAGGTCAGCGCAACATTGGGGGCCGAAGGGCCTCTTTGGCGCTGTATTGTTCTCTGTTCTGTGCAGACAAATCAAGAGAGAATTTGAAATTTAGAAGTCGCGGGACTAAGTCAGCAAAGTCAAGTTTACAGAATGGAGGTTAAAGCATAAGTAATATTACGAACAAATATGTCAAAATTCTGCAACATTTCGATGAGAAAGATACCGAAGAATCTGTATTTCATTCGAAAGAAAAAAGCGAGGCAGAGGAAGTGGTACGATGATTTAAGGGTACTTCTATTCAGTGTAAACTGGCAGGCAGAGCTCGAGAGCCAATTGCTTCGTTTTCAGATGAGGAGTCAAAACATTATTAAGACGTCAAACAGGGCAATTTAGGTGTTTATGTATTGGTTCCAGAAGCGAATCGACAGCTATTCAGAAACGTAAAGAGGGAGCCAGGTCAGACTAATGTTGAGTTCGAATGAATTAAACATAGACATTTTGATAGATTGTTTCGTGCTTTAAAGATAGCAGGACCCGACCTCTTGTGTTCAGTGATTGTCATCTTTTTGGTGGCAAGTGCAGTGGGATGAGCGGCAGAGTGGAGCAGAGGCTGGACGGGAAGGTAAATTTAAAGTAATATAAACTTACCCATGAGTTCACCGGATTTCATTTTATCGGTGGCATTTTCAGTGGGAGGAGCGACAGCGAGAACCAGAAGCCGGACGGCAACCTAAATTTATAGTATTAAAAATTACTTCGTGTATAGACCGAGCACGTGCTGCGCACGAGCGGACACGGGACTGCTGGATGATTGAGGCTTTATATTTGGGCGATTGTTTTACCCGAAACACTACCCAGGTATTGTCTTCCAACATCTCCCTCTCTAACGAAATATAGCTTCTGTGTGCCGCATTGGTAAGGTGACTTTTTTCGGTTGTATTATTGGGAGTGGATGCTAGGGTGGTTGAATGTTATTCCTGTAGAATGTGGGAAGTAAGTGTCACCACTAAAGTCCCTGCTGGCTGCACCTGCGGGAAGTTCACCCAACCACAGCTCCTCGAAAACCGCCTTAGGAAACGTGCTGGAACGGTATGAACTTCAGATTTTTCGGAAGTTGGAGACAGTAATTGCGAGGAGTTACAGGGAGGTAGTCATACATCATGTCCATGCAGATTTTGGAGGGAACGGAAAGAGAACTAGCAGGCAGTGCAGAGATCCCCTGTGGCTGTTGCATTGAACAACAAGTGAACCATTTTGGATGTTCCTGGGGTGGCAGCTGTAATTACCAGTGTAAAGTAATGTGGCACAGGTCTCTGGCACACCTTCTGTACCTGGTGCTCAGAACGAAGCGGGTAGAGGAGAAAAGCATTAGTAATTAGCGACTCCATATTTCGAGGAACAAATTGGTGGTTCTGTTGGAAAGAGGGAGACTTGTGGTTTGTGTGTTCCGGCCAGGGCCAGATTTCGTGACGTCTCTTACCATGTTTTTTGGATCTTTGGGCGGGAGGAATGCAACCCCAAGTCATGGTCTGTATAGGCACTAGGGAACAGGTGGGAAGAGATGAGAGCATTTAAGTCAGAAATTCAGCGAGCTGGTATGGAAAATTAACACCAGAGCAAACAGAGTTGTTATCTCTGGTTTGCTGCCCTTGCCATGTGTTAGTGAGACAAGGGATAGCGAGAGAAAGGAGTTGAACGCGTGGCTGCAGGGATGGTGCAGGAGGGAAAATGTTTGTATTCATGGATAAATGGGGCTTTTCCTGGTGGAAGGGGCATCTCTACAAAAAGGACGATATTCAGCTGAAGCAGAGTGATGCCCATATTATGGCGTGCTGGTGGGCACGTGGGTGATTTGCTCATGTTTTTCGGGTGTGACGAAACTAATTCAGCAGGGAGACGTGAAGCTAAATTGTAGTTCGAGTATGCAGGAGGATTCGAGTAATGAGGTAAGAAATAAGTTTCGTAAATGGCAAGAGGTCAGCGACAAGCAAGATGTTGGTTCGAAATGTGTCTACTTCAATGCCAGGAGCATTCAGAATCAGGTGGGTGAAGTTACTGCATGAGTTGGTACGTGGGTTGTCGATGTTGTGGCCATTTCGGAGACATGCGTAGATCCCGGACTGGAATAGTGGTTAATGTTCAGGTATTTAAACCTTTCACTATTATCATGGAAGATGGTAAAAGAGGGGGTGGTGTGGGATTGTTAGTGTATGTCTTTATTACAGTTGCAGAAACGACGTTTGACATGCAGGGCTCTGGTTAATCCAAGATGGAGGACGGAAAAAATCAGGATGCAACAGCTGCTTCTTTTTAGGTATTTTAAATGTTTCAGGTGATTTCCTCACAATTTTAGGAGCAGCAATTACTCTTTTATGTGCTGCTGCATCGTTTTGAAACTTTGAAGAACAACGTCAAAAGAACAGCAGTTTTAAAACAAAACATAGGAAGCACATGGTGAGGTCAGTGCAAGACAGAGAGAGAAAGAAAATGACACAGAGTGAACTTATACCTTTACTGCCTTTGCTGATTGAATTCATGCATTGCTGGGCATCGGAGTGCGTCTGGGAAAATGAACAAATTATGAAATTCACAACTGATCTTGGAGGCACCTTTTTGGGCGAGGTCACAGCACAGCAACAGATAAGTGAACAGTTTTAAGTATGGCGTACAGAAAGTCTGCAGTAGTGAGTACAGTGAGTTCTTTCTTGATTTTATATATATCTATTTAGATATGTCCCTTGACTAATCCTAAAATCTAAGCCGCAACTATTAATTTAACCTGAAGCATTATTTTGAAGAGGCATAAGATGATGAAATTTCTGGGTCTATATTTTGTGAAGGAGTAAAAATGGACTTTAGTGGAATGATGTGCTAATCTTGTCGGATGTGGGAATTTAAAGAAAGTTTACGGTTTACTGCAGATGATACCTGCCATAAATGATGTTGATTGTGAATGATATCAGATGGAAAGGATCAGTTGGAGAGACAGTTAGAGGCAATGAAGAATGTGCAACAGCAAGGGGATGTGATGGATGGCAGATATAGGAAGGGGGAAAGTCACACATTTTGTCACATACAACGGTTAACTCCAGGAATAATAAGGGAAATAGGCAGTTAGTGCAGGGGTCCCCTTTGGTTATCCCCATTTCAAACAAGTATGCTGTTTTGGAAAATGAAGGGGTGATGGATACACAGGGAAACGAAGCACATGCATTCAGGTTTGTGAACGTGTTAAAATCTTACTATATTAGACACAGAGATTGGAGAAACATGCTCGAGCTACTGCCCTGCAGAGTGTGCTATAAAATCCAGATGTCTGAGAGTTTGATGAGCTTCAAAATAAGTTAAATAATGAGAATGTCCTTGAGGGGTGGGAGAGATTACTGAACTTTCTGGCTCAGAAGTAAATAACCCAGTTGAAATGCTTATTGCAACTGTATGAGGACATATGCATGAATGAGGTGGGGAGGATTAATATTACTTTGCGTGAGGTGGAAATGCTGTTCAGAAAAAAAGCACCTTTCGAGAGTTGATCCTCTCAAATGCGCAAAGACGCAGAAGAATATGATTGTGATGATCAAAAGCTTCCATCGAACCTAGTCAGATTGAGTCGAATTCGCCAATCATGTGGTTCTGGAAACTAACGTGGTCAACGATGTTGTGTGGACTGTCCAAACATCAAAGCCATAACAAAATCCGACTCATACACAACACCAGGATTAGAGGACTGTCCAGAGAAAGTTGGATAAGCCGCATGCATCACAAATTTGGACTAAATACGTGGTTTTTCGTAGGTACATTAATCAGAGAAACCCGAAAAATGTTTCTGTATTTCAAACCCCAAATTGTATATATTAATTCAAAGTGATGTCTTTTGGAATGAAGATTGCACCAGCTACATTCCAAAGACACATGAACAGAGGTGTCTTGCAACTGGATTGCGAAACTGTGCGCTTTCCCAGTAAAGAGGAGTGATCATTCACGAGTGGACGAGTTATCACATGATACAGTTGGCAGGAAACTTCGAACGATGACGAGAATCAAAACTGGAAGTAAACTTAAAGAAAACTGAATTATTGAAGGCAGAGGTGACGTTCTTGGGACATACCTTCCGTCATGGAATGATGACCCCAAGGTCACCACGAAGGCTTTCGAAGAATTTCCACGACCATCCTCAAGGAAAAATGTGCGTTTCGATATTAGGGAATAAGTGGATTCGACTCGAACTCTGTTCCAAACTGCAGAAGCGTGTTGGCATCACGAACAGACTGAAGGAAGATGAACACAAACTTTTCGTAGACATAACAATGCCAGGAGCTATTGGATAATTAAAAAGCAGCATTAATCACCATACCAGTTTGACCATTCGCCAAATTTTCGGAATTTGCAATTGATGCTAACTTTATAGGAGTTGGAGTTGTACCATTACAGCAAGATAATAATGGAATTCATCGGCCAATTTCCTCCTTTTCAAAGAACCTCAACACCCACCAGCGAAAATGCTCTGCCATCAAAAACTATTTTGGTACTGACCTTACATCATTTTAATTTTGCTGGACTGAATCATGTATCGGAGATAGTTGTGTTCACCACCTACAATCTCCTTACAATCTTGGAAAGATTTATAAGCAAAAGTATGATAAGGTTTTTCAGGGGTCATACGTAACAAATTTTTAATTGACAAATTATACATGCTGCATGTCGTATAATTACGATTGCATATGCCTTATCGGGAATTTAAAGGAGAAGTATAGATAAGACTGGACATATATAAATACTTATGTGTGTGTATGTGCACGTTTGTGTCTGTTTGTCGACAGAAATTAATATGGACTTTGTTCAATGAACTGCGTATGAAGCTATCTTTTCTTTGTATTCATTTTTTTCTGAATGGGGGAGGTGTGTTATGAAGTTGAAGGCGCGCACTGTACCTTTAAATGAGAGTGAATGGTGTTCCAAACTAAGAGCTTACAAGCACCCATGTGATATAACCTGATGGCAATCTCAGAGTGCACTGGAGAATTGAAATAATGTTGCATTTGATTTTTAAAGGATATCCCAGTTATTTGCTGTTTTACAACAATTCGAAATGAATCAATGAGTTTAAATTATTCCCCAGGATACAGAAATAAAATCGAGTTTTAATCCATTTATTTGCAAACATTGAATCAATGAGATGATCCGTTGGCAAAGATACAGAATGCAGGCATTTCGAAAACTGGACAGAGCAACAACCATCAACACAGTTCCAGGAAATTAAGAAACACTTTCTATCAAAAGTACATTTTGATATGAAACATCTTCCCAGCAAAAAGAAAGACGACGACCCATGAAGATCTCATCCAGAAGAAGACAGATACTGAAGACACTCTGCGGTTTCGAAAATAAGTTGATGTAATTTTAGTAACTGTCCTGGAAAATTATACTGTTGTCGAGTTGGAGGCAGGTAATAAGCAATTGAAAGAAAGGGGGGCTACAGATGTGTACAATTGTTGTTTAATGTTCTCTATTAGATTAAAAAAATGAACTGTTACAATTTTCATAAAATAGGAACATTATGGAATTCTCTGTCACTCACATTTTAACAGATTACGTGGCGAGATGAACTTCTGTGTGTGTGTGTTTGGTTTACTTAACAGAATAGTTCACCAGCTTGTCGTAACGAAAGAAACGTTGTAACTACAAAGGCACGAGTTATATCTCACTGAAACAGGAGAATTCACAAGGATTAGAGTGGTGCTGGAAAAGTGCAGCAAGTCAGACAGCATTCAAAGAGCAGGAAAATCAAAGTTTCGGACAAGTGCCCTTCATCAGAAATGTGGCAGGGAGCCACAGTGGTGGAGAGATAAATGGGAGTGGGATGGGGCTGGGGTGTGGGGGGGTGAAGGTAGCTAAGAGTACAATTGTTTAATTGAGGTGCAAATGAAAGTGATATATCAGAGAGGAAGGTGGAGCGGGTAGTTGGGAAGAAAGTTTGGCAGGTAGAACAGATGATGAGGATCGTGCTGAGCTAGCAGTTTGGAACTGGGGTAAGGTGCGGGGATGGTAAACGAGGAAGCTGGGGAAGTTCACATTGATGCCCTGGCATTGAGGTGGTCTGAGGCGGAAGAGGAGGCCTTCTTCCTTCAGGCGTCGGGTCGAAAAGGAGTAGTGGTGGAGGAGGCCCGGGAAATGCATGTCCTCGGCAGACTGCGAGGGAGAGTTGAAATGTTCGGACCCGGCTTGGTGGGGTTGATTGGTGCCGGTGTCCCGGAGATATTCCTTAAAGCACTTTGTGAGAAAGCATCCTGTCTACCCAATTGAAAGGAGGCCATATCAGGAGCAACAGATGCAACACATGACATTTGCGGAAGTGTAGGCAAAACTTTGATGGATGTGGAAGGCACCTGTTGGACATTGGATGAAGATGAGTGGGGAGGGGTGGGCGCAGGTTTTGCAATTCCTGCGTTGGCAGTGGAATGTGCTAGGCTGGGAGGGTTTATTGTGTGGGGCGTGGGCCTGACTATTGCAGTCACGAAGGATCTCCAAACCCTTCCTATTCATATGCCCATCCAAATGAATCACAAATGTTACAATTGTACCAGCCTGCACTACTTCCTCTGGCAGCTCATTTCATATACATACCACCCACTGTGTGAAAACGTTGCCCCTTAGGTCTCTGGTGGATCTTTACCCTCTCACCCTAACCTGTGCCCTGTAGTTCTGGACTGCCTGAACCCAAGGAGAGGATCTGGGTTTATTTACGCAGCCCGTCATAATTATGTAAACCACTGTAAGGTCACCACTCAGCTCCTGCAGATTTAATGATTCTTCGCAACTTCTATCTTTTAGGCTCTCTTTCAAAATATGAGATTGTACTTGTAGGTGTATGTCTTATTATGAGGTTGTGTTTCTCTTTGGATAAGGTGAAAGTGATCTCAACATAAATACCAATCAAAAATTTGACATTTTGTGCCGGTTCTATTTGGACACAACAATCACTAACTATCTAACCTCTCCTTTATTTATGTAAGTCATAAGAAATCACAGTTTCCTTTAACGCTTTATTTCAGAATGTGAAGGACAGCAAAGAATAGTATTAATACCCACGAGACATCATAAAATTATAGAATAAGACAAGAAACGCATGGTTTTCATTCAGTTCTGTTGCAGAAAGAAGCTATTTGGTCCGCTTTGTCGAAGTGGCGTCTCTGTGATGTAATCATACCAGTTCATTCTCTGCAATTAAAACATTAAAGATGGAAATTTTTGTCCCTCAATTTTTTGTGAGATCATTGCTTGGAGATGTTTTCATTACATGAGTGGATAGAGTCATCGACTTCACCACTACACATCGCATCAAGTAATCCTGCAGTATGTATGCACTTGCTAATTTTGCAGTAGTGTAACATGTATGGTATTGATTGTTGTGCCAAACATACGAATATAGGTGAATAGTATTTTCAACTCTCGAGCAGCAAAATTATTTACTCGACAGCGTTATTCATGCTACTTCATTTCTTTCCATTTTTTCCAGTTCTGATTTCCTACGAAATGATTGATTCCATCTTAAAAAGCATAAAAATATATTGGAGAAGGTATGATCTGAGACGATTGCAATTTGAAGTCTTCTGGCGGAAGGTAAGTCAGTTTTGATACTAATTATCTGTTTATGTAGAATATGCCACAACCCATCCGTCCAGAGTGCAATTTTCATGTTTTAGCTTGGAACCGCTTTGTCAGGGCCTTGTGGGTTTTCTCAAACTATGTTTCCTCTGCAGAGAGATTTGCTTCAGAAAATTGAGCTCTTTCATCAAGCACAAAAGATCACCTCTGAAAGTATGGCATTGCCGTAACTTGCACATGAAAGTCATTTCATCCAACAAGTTTGCATCTCCACCCGAGGAGCACGTCACCCTATTCCAGTAAACCAATATTTCGATAGTTAATCTACCTGAAACACCATGCTACTCTTTAATTATGCAAGTCCAGTTCACTTAAATTGCACGTCACTGGATTATTGGAGAAAGCAGAACATCCAGAGAATGTAAAAACTCCACAAACTCTGAGGCGAGAATCAAAACTTGCAGTCGTGTCCACAACTGCACTATTGCAACGTTATGTTCGACACTTCTTCTTTCCAAAATGTAGACAGACTCAATTTGCATCTTTTTGACTCAAACGAATTTAATGTCAAAATAACTAAAACGAGTATTAACATAGCTCCATTGAAGTACTTTCATAACTGTGTTTTTCAGTTACTATGAAACAATGTGGAATCTTGTGAACGTGCCAGTTCGCCTCCGTCATTTCTTTTCCCATTCATTCAGCAGACGAGGTTGTGGTTGATGAGGTCATCATTTATGGCAAACCTGTAACTGCCAAGAAGCCAGTTATGAATCAATTACATTGTTTTGGGTCTGGATTCACATGCATGCCAGGGCAGGTAAAGACAAAAGTATCCCTCTCTAGAGACCATTCCTCACATTGTCCAGAATACTGATAATTGATTCATAAATATATTAAAAACTTAATTCCAGATTTTTGAAATAAGTTTTAACTTTCTACAGGAATTCCAGTTTTACGTCACCAGAACGCTTCCTGCGTCTCTGGATTAACTACCCAAATGTAATATCGCAGGCCATCACCTCTCCCTTATCTCGCGTGATTGTTTCCTAATACTTGGGTCTCTTCTCTGCACATGACAACACCAACAACGAAAGCGAAACTTTTTCTCAGCTGTTCATTTAGTGTCATCTTTACCATTCCATTAAAATCTGCTGCAATTATTTTTAAAAAAATCTTTGTGACACATTTCTGCCAACTTTACCTTTCACACTACAACGACAGATCCCTTCTGTCACGGAAATTAGTCGTGATTAATGATTTTGTTCAACTTTTTGTTCAAAGAACATTTACGGGCATTTCCACAACTTCTGCTTTTTTAAATATCTAGTGCTGCGATCAATTTCACACACAGTGTCGAAATGGCAGAGATTCCAAATTCTTGGAAGAAAATAATAGTTTATAATTGAGCTTGCATATTATACAGAATGCCATCTAAATCGGAATAGGCTTGCAAAATCGAGATAATATTCAATCTTAAAACTTGGTCATCGGTAATGAGAGCACTTCGTTTTTTAAAAGGCCCTTTGCTGGATAATTGACAACATTGCATTCGTTTTCTTAATCACGGACTCAACCTGTATGTTTGCCTTCAGAGAATCTTCAACGAGCACGCCCAGATGCCTCTGTACTTTGGCTTCACGAATTTTCTCACCGTTTAGAAAGTAGTCCATGCCTGTATTAATTTTACCAAAGTGCAAGACCTCGCATTTGTTCATATTGAATTCCATCAGCCATTTCCTGGACCACTCTTCTAAACTGTCTAGATCTCTTGTAGCCTCCCCACTTCCTCAGTACTACCTGCCCGTCCACCTAATTTTGTATCATCGGCAATCTTCGCTAGAATGCCCCAAGTCCCTTCATCCAGATCATTAATATATAATGCTAACAGCTGCGGCCCCAACATTGAACCCTGCGGGACACCGCTTGTCACCAGCTACCATTCAGAAAAAAAACCTTTATCCCAACTTTCTGCCTTCTGTCAGACAGCCAATCCTCAATCCATGCCAGTAGCTCACCTCGAACACCATGGGTCCTCACCTTGCTCAGCAGACTCCCGTGTGGAACCTTATCAAAGGCCTTTTGGAAGTCTAGGTAGACCATATCCACTGGGATTCCCTGCTCTAACCTACTTGTCACCTCTTCAAAGAACTCCAACAGGTTTGTCAGGTACGACCTCCCCTTACTAAATCCATGTTGACTTGTTCTAAAACGACCCTGCTCTTCTAAGAATTTAGAAACCTTATCCTTAATGATGGATTCTAGAATTTTACCAACAACCGAGCTTAGGGTAATCGACCTATAATTTTCCATCTTTTGTCTTGATCCTTTCTTGAACAAGGGGGTTACAACAGCGATCTTCCAATCATCCGGGCCTTTCCCTGACTCCAGTGACTTTTGAAAGATCTCAACCAACGTCTCTGCTATTTCCTCAGCCACCTCCCTCAGAACTCTAGGATGGAGCATATCGGGGCCAGGAGACTTATCAATTTTAGACCTTTTAGCTTTTCTAGCACTTTCTCTTTTGTAATGGCAACCATACTCATGACCCATGACTCCGTTTAATTGTTGGGATATTACTCATGTCTTCCACTGTGAAGACTGATGCAAAGTACTTATTAAGTTCTCCTGCTATTTCCTTATCTACCATCACGAGGCTTCTAGCATCAGTTTGAAGTGGCCCAATGTATACTCTTTCCTGTCGTTTGTTTCTTATGTATTGAAAGAAACTTTTACTATCATTTCTAAGATTGCTGGCTCGCCTACCTTCATATTTGATCCTCTCCTTCCTTATTTCTCTCTTTGGTTTCCTCTGTTCGTTTTTGTCGCCTTCCCAATCTTCTGATTTCCCAGTACTCTTGGCCACTTTATAGGATCTCTCTTTTTCATTGATATAAAAAAAAGAACAGAAATGCCTTTGAGAATATCCAGCACTTTCTCCCTCCATGTGCTGACTTGAAGTAGAGTAATCAAACATCAGTTACCAATCTCAACATCCAGTCTGTGCCACTCCTCAGTGATTGCGAATGCAAATTACTCGTTAAACGTCTCAATCATTTTCTCAGGCTCCACACGTATCTTTCCTCTTTTGTCTTTGATTGGGCCAACCCTTTCTCTAGTTTTCCTCTTGTTCATTACATATGAATAACACGTTTTAGGATTTTCCTTAACCCTGTTTGCTACAGGTATCTCTTACCCACTTTTAGCCCTCTTAATTCTACGTTTCAGATTTTTCCTGCGTTCTCGATATTCTTCAAAGCTTTGACTGCCTTCAGATGAAGGGCTTTTGCCTGAAACGTCTATTTCGCTGCTCGTTGGATGCTGCCTGAACTGCTGTGCACTTCCAGCACCACTAATCCAGTATTTGGTTTTCAGCATCTGCAGTCATTGTTTTTAGCTTGCCTTCAGAATCTGCCTGCCTAGACCTTATGTATGCGTCCTTTTACTTACAGCTGATTTTAAACTTTAACCTATCTTCTTTGCTTCCCTAATTTTGATATTTTCATCCCTCATTTTCAAATGAAAAATCCCTGCTGCACTCCAGTTAAACACTCTTTAAAAGACTCCCTCATATCAAACGTGGATTTACCTGCAAACACCTATTCCCAATATACTTGCCCCAGCTCCTACCGAATGTAGATATAGTTGACCTTCCCCCAATCTAGCAATTTTCCTTTCGGACCCCAGTCGTCATTGTCCATGATAATTCTAAATTTTACGGAACTGTGAATGCTATTCCCAAAGTAATTGCCATCTGAAACTTTAAACAGCTTTTCCGAGCTCATTCCCCAACATCAGGTCCAGAATGGTCCCTTCCTCTGTCGAACTATTTACAAAATGCTCGAGAAGGTTTTCCTGGACTCTGCCAAATATATTTATCTCCTTCTAGACCTCCTCGATGAACGGAACCTTAGTCAATACTGGGAAAAATAAAATATTCCATCTGCACTCCACTTTTTCCTCCTGCATTTTTCCATATATGTTGACATATTTATAACTACTATCTCCTGCTCCTTGTTGAGAGGCCTGTAGGAAAGCTCCAACATTTATTCTGCATCTTCCCCATCTCTGAGCCCTACCCATCTTGCGTCAATCTTTGAGTCATTCATCGTGACCTCCTTCAGTGTGGCTGTCGTATCCTCTTTGACCAGTAAAGCAAATCTATCCAGACTGAAGCATCTGATTCCAGTCCGGCCCAGGGTTGGGCCGTCTAATTTGTAATCATCCCACCCGTGCCAGAATCGATGAGAATGTCCCAACAAACGTAAGCCCACTCTCTTGCAACATCCCTCAAACCACACATTCATCCTGCATGTCCTTCACTCCTATTCTGTTTAGCACCGGGCACTGGTAGCAATCATCAGATTACTATTTCGGAGGTCTTAATTTTAGCTTGGTTCACACCTACATAAATTCTGATTGTAGGAGCTCCTCGTTTGTTTGTTTTTTCGGAATTTCTGGCATTGGGTTCAGTGGGAAATCAGGCTGGTTAAACCAGGACAAAGAAAGCAAAGAATGTGAAGGAGATTCCAAAGAGATCGTGCAAATACATGAGGGCGAGAGACTAGACAGGGGCACAATAAGCCCCTTAAGGACCAACAAGGCCGTCTATTAGTTAAACCGCAGGAAATTAATTCTCCACATTGTACAACGATTCTACTGCATTATTTACTGTGAAGTACGAAATGTAAGTTAGTGAACATTATGAAATTAACAGTGATGTCTCGAAAAGCGTCCACGTTCCGGAGGAGGAAGTCCTGGAGACCTGACAGGGCAGAAAAGTAGATACATCTTCGGGTCTTGATCAGTTGTAACCCAGACGCTTGTGGGTAGCTCAGGAAAAGTTTACTGAATCCGTTGCTAAACTATTCGCATTATCGACAGTTACATGTGGGGTGCTGGAAGAATAGAGTACAGGAATGCTGTACCTTCGTTTTTTAGAAAAGCTGCAAGAAAAAGCTGGAAAATTATAAACCTTTGAGCCTGAAGTTAGTGGTGAATGGATTGTTGGAGGGGATACTGAGGGACAGCAAATCAATTCAGTTGGAATAGCAAGGACAGGTTAGATACTGTCAATAAGGCTTTGTGGTTGGGAAGTCATGTCTCACTTATAAACTGAAGATTTTTGAAGAGTTGACAATGAAGATTGATGAAAGCAGAGTGGAAGACATTGCTTCTTTGGACCTCAGCAAAGCGTTCTACAAAGTTACATATGCTAGATATGTTCGTATGTTTGAATCCCAAATGATCGAAGGGGAGGTAACCAATTTGATGCAAAATTGGTTTGACTATAGAAAGAAAGGACAGTGGTTGATGGTTGTTGTTTCAGGATTCAGGACCTTGAGCAGCGATGTGCTACATCAACTTCTGCCGGGTTCACTCTGTTTTACCATTTGTATCATGATTTGAATGAGAATACAAGACGCATTCGTAAATTCATTAATTCATTCAGTGCAGAAAATATTGATTTTATACCGACATATCCACCATTGAAAGTGTGCTAAAACTGCCACCGGTCCACACAGTCTCCGAACACTCATGCAATGCTCCTGCAGGTTTCTATGGTAAACAACTTAATCTTCTCGATATTATGGGCAATTCAGCATGGCGAATCCACCTAACTTGCACACATTTACGAAGTTGGACGTAAAAGGAATTTTGGGAGGAACCCCACGCAGCTGTCGGGAAAATGTGCAATCTCCATGCAAACATTTGCCCGAGGCTGGAATTGAATCTAACTCGCCAATGCTATGGGGTAACTGTGCTAAACATTGAGCACAATGCCACTCATACCCTTGAAATTTATCATATTTGATGCAGTTTTGCAAATATTTTTGTAAACGTTCAGGCCAACAGTACCTTCCCAGGCAGTTTTTTCACCACATGCTGAGTGAAAACGCTTCTTTTAACCGAATTCCTTCGCAATCTTCGGGCGAGGCCGAAGGTCTGTGCTGTCTCAGTTCTGATTCCTCATTCTAGCAGAATGGCTGCACGATATTCGCTGTGTACAAACGCCTTACAAATATATGCAGCTTAATCATGTACACACCTCCGTCATCTACGCTCAAAGGAAAACTTTCCAAACCTATCTCTTCTCCACTAACAACTCAATTTCTCCATTCCAGGTAACATCCTGGTGAACCATCTCGGTATGTCCTCCAAGATCAGTTATGTATATCCCAGTCGCACTTCGATGTCCAGTTTTCACATGATTTAGGAGATTAAAGAGAGTTTATGGGTTACTGAGGATTATATCAACAATAAATGTTGTTGGTTTCGAATCCTATCAGATCTAATGGACCAGTTGGAGAGACAGTTAGAGGCAATGAGGAATTTGAAGCAACAACCGTATGTGATAGATGACAGTTATAGGACGTGGGGAAACGTCTCAGATATAGTCATATAGATGGATTAACTCCAGGAAAGTTAAGACAGTTAGGCAGTTGTTGCAGAAACCTTCTGCGCCTGTCCCCATTTCATGCAAGTTCTGATTTGGAAAATGTAGGGTCTGATCGATTCACAAGGAAACAGAGCACGAACACCCAAGTTTCTGGTATTGAGACTGGTTCTAATGCAACGAGGGGCACGTTGTGTTCCAAGAGATCGATTGTGTTAGGGTATTCTCTAGTCCGATGTACAGACAGACGTCTCTGTTGCCAGCAGCATAAAACCAGAATGGTATGTGGCATTCCTGGGGCCAGGATCAAGGATGTCTCAGAGAGGATGCAGAACGTTCTCAAAGGGGAGAACGGTCAGCAAGGCGCCATTTTTCACAGTGGAACCAAGGAAATAGGATGGGAAAAGGTTGAGATTCTGAAGGGAGATTACAGAGAGTTAGGCAGAAAGTTTAGAAGGAGCATCTCGAGTTTAGATATATCTGGTTTACTACGGTGCCACGGGCTAGTGAGTGCAGGAATAGAAGGATAGAGCAGGTGAACTCCTGACTGAGGAATTGATGTATGGGAGCTTTTGCATCATTGGAATCTCTTTTGAGGAGGAAGTGACCTGTACAAGAAGGGCGGAATGCACATAAATTTGAATGAGACGAATATACTGGAAGGGAGATTTGCTCGAGCTGCTATGGAGGACTTAAGTTAGTAAGGTGGGAGGTGCGACTCAGGGAGATAGTGAGGAAAGAGATCAATCTGAGACTGGTAAAGTTGAGAACAGAAGCGACTCAAAATATCAGGGCATGGTTAGGAAGTTGTGACTGGAATATCATAGCAGTTACAGAAATATGGCTCAGGGCTCGGCAGGGACTGGCTGTCTAATGTTCCGAGATACAAATGCTGCACGAAGAATAGAAAGGGAGGCCAGCGAAGAGATGGAGTTGAGCTTTTGATAAGGGAAAGCATTACAGCTGGAGTGAGGGAATATCTTCCTGGGAAATATATCCAGTCAAGTTATTTAGGTGCAACTGAGGAAAAAGAAATGGACAATCACCTAATTGGGTCTCTATTAAAGTCCCCCGAATAGTTGGAGGGAGATTGAGAAACAGACTTGTGAGGAGTCTCAGCTTCTGTAAGAATAATATGGTTATGGTGGGGTGTTTTAACTTTCCGAACATAGACTGGGACTGCACAAAAGTTTAGATGGAGAGGAATTTATTATGTGTGGACAAGGAAATTTTCTGTATCAGTATGTGGACGTACCGACTGGAGGACGTGCAATACTTGAACTACGTTTGGGAATTAAGGCAGAACAGGTGACTGAGGTGTCAGTGGAGGAGCACATTGAGGCCAGCGACCATAATTTAATTAAATTTAAATTAGTGAAGGAAAATGAGAGACCAGATCTAACAGTCAGTGTTTTAAATTGGAGAAAGGGTAATTTTGACGGTATTAGCCAGAAATTTCAAAAGCTGATTGGGGCAGATGTTCGCTGATAAAGGGCCGGTTGGAAAATGGGAAGCCTTCAGAAATGAGATAACGAGAATCCAGCGACTGTATATCCCTCTTCGGGTGAAAGGAAAGGCTGCTAGATATATGTAATGCTGGAGAACTAAAGAAGTTGAGGATTTGGAAAGGAAAAAGACGGAAGCATATGTCAGATATAGACAGGAGAGATCGAGTTAACCCTTAGAAGGGTATGAAGGCCGTATGAGTATACCATAAGAGGGGAAATCAGGCTGGCAAAAATGGGACATAAGGTTGCTTCGGCAAATAGAATTAAGAAGAATCCAAAGGAGTTTTACCAATACATTCAGAGCAAACGCGTAACTAAGGAGAGTATAGGGCGCCTCAACATCAACAAGGCTGTCTTCGTGTGCAGCTGCTGAAAATGGGATAGATACGAATGAGTATTTTGCAAAAAAATGTTAACTGTGGTAAAATATATGGAAAATATAGAATGTCGGGAAATAGATGGTGACACTTTGAAAAAATATCCTTATTACAGTGGAGGATATGCTGGATGTTTTGAAACACATGAAGATGGATAAGTTCCCAGGTATACCTTTGAACTCTGTGGGAAGCTAGAGAAGTGATGACTGGGGGTCTTGCTGAGAGATTTGTGTCATCAATAGTCACAGGTGAGGTGCAGGAAGACTGGAGGTTGTCTAACGTGGTGATAAAATTTAAGAAGGGTGGTAAGGAGAAGCGAGGAATCTAAAGGTCAATGAGCCTGACGTCGGTGGTGGGCAAGTTGTTGGAGGGAATCCTGAGGGACAGGATATACATGTATTTGGAAAGGCAATGACTGATTAGGAATCAGCCAACATGACTGTGCGTGGGAAATCATGTCTCACAAAATTTATTGAGTTTTTAGAAGAAGTTACAAAGAAGAGGGATGATGGCAGAAGAGTGGAAGTGATGGATGTGGGTTTCAGTAAGGCATTCGACTAGGTTCCCCATGGGAAACCGATTATCATGGTTAGATTTCATGGAAAACAGGGAGAACTAGACATTTGGATACAGAACTGGCTCAAGACTTGAAGACAGGGTGTTGGTGGAGGGTTGCTTTACCGTCTGGAGGTCTGTGACCAGTGGAGTGCCACAAGGAAGATACCTGTATTCCTCCAATATTCCCAACGTCCTGCCTTTTATTAAATTCCGCAAAATCTTTATTTCGTTAACAAGCTATAAAACCATTTGCGATTGGCCTACCAATCTGATCAACACTTCTAAGCCATGCTTCGTATATTCGCAGATGACACCAAAACACGTGGTGTTGTTGACAGTGAATTCGTTTATCTCTGATTCCAGCGGTACCTTGAGTCAGATTTGCCATTGGGTGGAGGAGTGCAAATATGGACCGTATCTTAATTACATGTCAGTTAATGCTTTTGGAAAGTCAAATCACCCAGACATATACACTTCCAGATCAAGGAATTTGCCCGATTCCCCAGCTCTTCGGATACTGGCTGACGTGATGTGCTTTTCCATCATCACACTCTCTACTCAGATCTTCAGCATCTTCAGTCCACAGTTTTCTCTTTACACTTAATGGTAGGGACTGGGATGCGTTAATCTAAAAAGAGACCTTGAATTGCAGGTTCATAGTTCTTTGAAAGCGCAGTCATAGGTTACCAGAATCTTACAGAAGGTGAATTGCATCCCTGTTTTTTTCTGGCAGGGCATTCAGTTGATGATTGGGAGGTTGCATGTGTGCAAGACATTGGTTAGGCCACATTAAAATAGTGTGTGCGATTCTGATCTCTTTGCGGTCGAAAGGAAACCGTTGAACATGAAAGTTCAGAAAAGATTGCTTGGAATGCTGAATTTCGAGGTGTCAAGCTCGCTGAAGAACAACAGGATGACGGGTGACCTTATAGAGATTTATAAAGTCATGAGGATCATGGGAAGGGTGAGTAACTCAGGTCTTCTTCCACTGTAGGAGCGTACAAACCTGACAGCATACGTCTAGTGTGAGAGGGCAAAGAACTAAACGGAAAGGAAGGAATGATTTCACCGAAATGGTGATGCACGTTCAGAAATAACTGCCTGGGGAAGTACTGGACGCAGCTACAGTTCCAATATCTGAAAATAACCTGGATGATTTTCATGAATAAGAAACGTTTACAGAGATTTGGCCAAATTCTGGCAAAAGGGAGTAGATCAGTGTAGGATATTTACTCGGCATGGCCATGTTGAGCCAAAGATGTGTGTCTTGCTTTTTAATTACTATGACTCTTTGACGGATTGACTCTCCTTCTGGTAACCTCCGTGGATTTATTAATTTCAATTTATAACACACCAGATAAATTCGAACATCAGAGAGAAATCCACTTGGTAGATTCATTTTTTTTAAATTTTACTCATCGTTTTATGCGTGGGTTGCTGCTTAAGCATATTAGCCAAATGCTGTGAATGCACTGTTCATTACAAAAAACAGAGATTCTTTTGTAGACGAAAAAGAATCGGCATCCATTCATCGGCAGTTGACATTTACAGGCGTGATTGTAGTGTGAACATCAGAAAGGAAAATATAATGTATTTTTCCAATCGATAGCCATACAGAAACTCAGAGGCATGAAGATTTCTACCTCTCGATGTGTTCAGTATCGTTATCAGCTCGCATGTCTGCAATCCACCTCTTTTCCAGAAATTCATGTGTTACCACTCGTTGTAATCTTATTCAGGAAATATCTCTACCGATTATTAAAACAACTTCACACTCAGCTCAATTTCATTGAACATGGGGCATGAACAAAAAATCAGCTCCATGTTCCTCCATTGTCAAGCCAAGTCCTCAAACATCAGAAGAATAAATATTGAAACTTCATAAAAGAAGGAAAAGCAAGAAGACTTTTAACTCTCCACTGAAACCTGTCACATGTGAAATTCTGTGGACACGCATACGAATTTTGCATTTTTGCCATGTTGATCTGATCATATCATAACAGTGTCAATTTTTAAAAATCACACGACTCCAGGTTATTGACCATCAGGTTGAATTAGAAGTCGTAGATTTTAGAGCGCTGCTCCTTCAATAGGTTGTTGTGCAGTAAAAGATCTTAAGACATAGAATAATAACAACGTTTACGAGTGATGTAACTCAAATTATATATTGATAAAAGAGGACTATTTGTTTACTCTCTTATCTTTTAGAATGCCAATGTTGCTTTCAGTGCTTTCATATGAAAATCGCAGAAGATGTTTTAAAGTTGCATTCTCAAGTGAACTGAAACAACATGTGCTATGGCAGCGCCGATAATGCATTGGAGGTTTGTGGTGCCTTTGTGAGGTGACCTGAGTCCCAAAGTTCAGACTGAATCTCATCTTCAAAACGGATTCACAGAATCTTACATAGATTCGTGCTGTTTTTGAGCAAAGTAACATATAATTCTGCAAGTACAAATTCACCTCACAAATTTTGGGCGGCACTGCTGCTTCACAGCGGCAGAGACCTGGGTTCAATTCCCGCCTCAGGCACCTGTCTGTGTGGAGTTGCACATCCTCCCCGTGGGATTCCTCTGGGTGCACCGGTTTCCTCCCACAGTCCAGAAATGTGCAGATTAGGTCCATTGACCATGCTAAATTGCCCGTAGTGTTAGTGGACGTGGTAGATGTGTGGGTGGGTTGCTCTTTGGAGTGTCGGTGTGGACTTGTTGGGCCGAAGGGCCTGTTTCCACGCTCTGTCTGTATTGGGGCATGAATGAATGTGAAAGAATGTGTGCATGTGTAAAGGGTACACGTGAGTGAGAGACTTCGGTATGGGTGTGAGTATAGGAGTGCAGCTGTGAGCGTATGAGAGAGGGCAGCGTGAGAGTGCGTGTCTGTAGGAGAGAGGGAAGGAATGTCTGTGTGTGTGTTGTGCAATGCGGTCACCTGTAGTGTGACATGAACCCAGGGTCCCGGTTGAGGCAATCCTCATCAGTACTGAACTTGGTTTCCAGCCTCTCTCCATTGAAAACAATGATTTGGCGATGCCGCTGTCAGTGAGACAGGTTGTATGTTTATGTGTGATTGTGAGTGTAAAGGCGTAAGATTCTGTGAGAGGGTGCGTGCTTGAATGTGGGATCATATCAGAGAGGGTCTGCTTGAGTGTGTGTGTCTGCAACTAGGTTTGAAATTGATTTTGCCTTAAATGTAGGAGGAGTTTTTTCCGTCCAGTGTTGTAGAGTATAAAGTAAAAATAGGTTGAGGAGAAAGGGGTTGCTAATATTTGTTGGTTTTAATGTTCTCTTTTGGGTTTACAGAAAAAAAAGTTATTTTTATTTAAGTTGTGCCGTTTTATCTCTTCAAATTTAACATGTGAGTGCCAGGTGAGATTCCATGTGTGTCTTTTTTTAAAAATTGGCAATGTGTTTATTAGTGTGGAGGTTCGCGCCTGTGATTTCGATACGATTAGGAATATACATTATGAGGAATGGACAGGTTTCAATAGATGTGTGGATCGAGAAAATAACAGTAAATTAAAGCATTTGCCGGTTAGTTTCCTGGATCATTAAATAAAACAAAGGTGGGACAATTTGTTTAATTTTTGTTACTTATGGTTGGTTAAATTAAAATTGAGAGTAATAGCTGTTAAAATTAGTAAAAAAAAGTATTTGGGGTTTGAATATGATTCCAAGTTTGCAAAGATTGTTTGAAAAGAAAGGATTTTTAAAAAGTACTGTTGGAATTACAAACAGAGGTTAGAATTTTGTTTAACCATGGACAAATGTAAAGCTGAAATTGTCAGGGAATTTCTCAGGAGGGCAAAACGGACAATGATATCGGCTTTGGCAAATATAATTAAGGAGAATCCAAATGGTTTTTAAAGATATATTAAGGACAAAAGGGGAATAGGGAGAGAAAAGGGCCACTCAAAAATCAGCAAGGCGGCCTTTGTGTGGAATGACAGAAAATGGGGGAGATACTAAATGAGTATTTTGCATCACTATTTACTGTGGAAAGGAATATAGTAGATATGGACTGTAGAGAAATAGATGGTGACATCTTTCAAAGTGTTTAGATTACAGAGGAGGAACAGCTGGATGTCTTAAAACGGTTAAAGGTGCATAAACCCCCAGGACATGATCGGGTGCACCCGAGAGCTCTATGGAAAGCGAAGGAAGTGATTGCGGGGCCTTTTGCTGAGATATTGTTATCATCGATAGTCACAGGTGAGGTGCCAGAAGACAGAAGGTTGGCAAACGTGGTGCCAAAGTTTCAGAAGGGCGGTAAAGACAAGCCAGGGAACTATAGAACGGTGAGCCTGACCTCGGTGGTGGGCAGGTTGTTGGAGGGAATCCGAAGTGACAAGATGCACATGTATTTGGACAGGCAAGCACTGATTAGAGATAGTCAGCATGGCTTTGTGCGTGGGAATACATGTCCCACAAACTTGGTTGAGTTTTTTGAAGACACAAAGAAGATTGATGAGGGAAGAGCAGTGGATGTGACCCAAATGACGTTCGACAAGATTAGCAAGGTTAGATCTCATGGAATAAGGGAGAACTAGCCATTTGCATATAGAACTGGCTCAAAGTGAAGAAGACAGAGGCTGGTGGTGGAAGGTTGTTTTGCAGACTGGAGGCATGTGGCCAGTGGAATACCACAAGGATCGGTGCAAGGCCCTCTACATTTGGTCATTTACATAAATGATTTGGGTGTGAGCATAAGACGTACAGTTAGTAAGCTTGCAGATGACACCAAAATTGGTGGTGTAGTGGACAGCGAACGGGGTAACCTCAGATTACAACAGGACCTGTACCAGATGGGCTAATGGGCTGAGAAGTGTCAGATAGAATTTAAATATGATAAATGCGAGGTGCTGCATTTTGGGAAAGCAAATCTTAGCAGGACCTATACACTTCAGGTTCAGGTCCTAGGGAGCGTTGCAGAACAAAGACACCTTAGAGTGCAGGTTCACAGATTCTTGAAAGTGCAGTCGCAGTTAGATAGGATAGTGAAGAAGGCGTTTGGTATACTTTACTTTTTTGGTCAGACCATTGAGTACAGGAGTTGGGAGGTCATCTTACAGCTGTACAGGACATCAGTTCGGCCACTGTTGGAATATTGGGTGCAATTCTGGTCTCCTTCCTGTCGGAAAGATGTTGAGAACCTTGAAAGGGTTCAGAAAATATTTACAAGAATGTTGCCAGGTTTGGAGGATCTGAGCTACAGGGACAGGCTGAACAGGCTGGGGCTGTTTTCCCTGGAGCGTCGGAGGCTGAGGGGTCATCTTATGGATGTTTACAAAATTATGAGGGGCATGGATATGATAAATAGACAATGTATTTTCCCTGGGGTCGGGGAGTCCATAACTAGAAGGCATAGGTTCAGTTTGAGAGGGGAAAGATATAAAAGAAACCTAAGTGGCATTTTTCACGCAGTGGGTGGTACATATATGGAATGAGCTTCCAGTTGTGGAGGCTGGTACAATTGCAAAATTTAAGAGGCATTGGATGGATATATGAATAGGAAGGGTTTGCAGGGATATGGGCCGGATGCTGGCAGGTGGGTCTAAGTTGGGTTGGGATATCTGGTCGTCATGGACAGGTTGGACCGAAGGCTCTGTTCCCATGCTGTACATCTCTATGACTCTACTCAAATACTTAGGTGTCAGTGAAACAGACATGTGAAGTGTCCATGAAAAAAGATTTAAATTACAATTGAGGAAAAGTTTGTTAGATGATAAAGAAAGACAGAATAAAGGGAGAGAAAAAGACAAAAGAAAGGTAGAGAGAAAGACAGACAGAATAAAGGGTGAGAGAAAGTTTTCACTGAGCAATAAGAGTGAGAATTCGAAGTTGCGAATTGGGAACTTCGTCATCAGAGTCAAGTTAACTGGCTGGAGATTAGATGAGATGTTAGTATTATTACAAATATTTCAAATTTCAGCCACATTGTCATGAGAGAAACATCGAAAACCTTCTTCAACTTATTTGAAAAATTGATGTGCCTGTTGGAGTGGTCCCTGTATTTATGGACAATGCTAGTTTAGACTAAACTGGTAGGTTGTACTAGTGAGGTATTTGCCGCTATGTCAAATGAGAGGGCATGAGATTACAAAGAGGTCAAACAGCTATTTTAAGCGCTTATGAATTGATACCAGAAGCGCATAAACAGCCTTCAGAGGCATAAAAATGGAATTAGGTTTGACTTATGTTTTGCGTTTGAAGGAAGTAAAACCGTAATTTCTAATAATAGATGCCGGCCTCAAAAATAGATAAGATCTATGAGGTTGAACGTGAGATTAGTCTGCTGGTGGAGTTGAAAATTCATGTGCAGTGTTCCTGTGGTGTATCAGAAATTCCAGAATTTTCCAAAAGCATTATGTTAAACACGGTATAAAAGAAGGAGAATACACCTGAGGATAACTTTCAGAAAGGTGAAAGCTTGAGACGGAAATGGAGACCAATTCAGAACCGAAATCGGCGAAATGCAGTAGATTGTGTAGTCTGTGTATTACACCGTGGAATTTTTAGAAGTAGAATATGAGCTCGATAGATTAGACTAGGTTCCCTACATTGTGGAAACAGGCCCTTCGGCCCAACCATTCCATATTGACCCTCCGAAGAATAACCCACCCAAACCTGTTTCCACCTGACTAATGCACCTAACACTACGAGCAATTTAGCACAGCCAATTCACCTGGCCTGCATATCTTTGGACTGTGGAAGGAAACCGGAGCACCCGGAACAAACCCACGCTGACACTGGGAGAACGTACAATCTCCACACAGACTGTCACCCTAGGTTGGAATCGAACCTGGGACTCTGGTGCTGTATGTCGTTAGTGCTAACCACTGAGCCACCGTGCCGCCCATGAATGTGTCCACTGTGGTATTTGAAAGACTCAGGCTTCGGTAAACAAATCATTTTTATTGGCCTGGACCGCACGAGGATGTTGCTAACCTTCACCAGACGTCTCATACATGCCAAATGGTCGGTACGTTACAGGCGGAAAAAAAGCCAGGACCTTTGTTAACAATTTCTGCACGTGAAGAACGTTTCACACGGGTTATGAAAGATATTTTCGGACATACGCCGAGAAATAAAAATGGGAAACAGATTTCGTTAACCATAATGGCTTTGTCTACCAGATTTCAAGAGTAAATTGAATTATGAGAATTAAGGCAAAATGAGTGGTGGAGGAGTTCGTCGCTTTGTTCGCGTGTTATGGGCTACCCAGAGAGATTCATTTGAATCAAGGTTCTAATTTTTTTGCAAGCCTAGTTATGGATTTGGATTTTATTCAAGTACGTATCATACTTATTCCAAGAGAGCTTTAGAAAGCTGGCATGAGACCTTGAAGACCATGTTGAGAGCAGACTGTCAGGATTACCCGAAAAATGAGGAGGAAGATGTCCAATTCGGATTGTTTCCCATCACAGATGCACCAAATGATTGGACGCAGCTTACTCCCTTCGAGTTAATATTCTGACATGAAGGTGAGGACGCATGAAATTATTTAAAGTAAACTTGACAAGACCAAAGCACAAGACCTAACAATTTGGTTTTGCATCTGGTGAGAGGAAGATGTTATGTCGAGCAGGTGATTTTGCTAAAACGTACCAAAAGGGGCCACAGCATAAAATGAAGCAGTTTCCATATACAAGCACAGACTCAGAAGTTGTCTTTTAGTCATGACCTCTTAGTACTGTTGCCAGTGATAGGACACAATTTATAGTCAGGTTTAGTAGCCCCTGATAAATTTAGAAAAAAGTTGAGTTAGGTGAACTATCTCATAAAGTTGTTGACTTGTTGAAACTGAATTGCACTGGACAGAAACAACTGAAGAAACAAATGTAAGTTACTTCTCAGCAGAGTGCGGAATCAAATCCAGATATTGTGGATTTTGATCTGACTCAAAATATCTTTCAAACTAAGAAGGCCTTGAGTACTGGGAACAGGTCAATACACTATCCTCCTCAGAACCAATGAACACAGTTGAAAGTTTGCTACTGTAGTATGCGGACATATGTATGAGTCTGATGCATGGGAAGAATACAATTGTAAATGATGTGGATATAGACAATGCTGTTCAGATAAAGCAACACTCTAATCAGCGTCACACTTCCAAAGCCAGCGAGGTCCTGAAGGGTGTGGTAGCCAAAATCAACGAGGATGGCATTGAACAAAGCCAGAATGCATAAAGTTCAATGATGTTCTTAGATATCAAAGCCCAAATGCAAATAATGTTTCATACGGATTATGAATGATTGTGATGGAGCCCTGCCTGGAATTAAAAAAAAGTTTTCATTATCCACAATGGTTGTACCTACCAGATTTCAAGAGACAATTTGATCACAAGAACTCAAGCAATCAGATTGGACTCAAGGCCAGACTGGATTCAACGATTTTGCTTGAATTATTGGAAGTCCATACCGTTACAAAATCGGACTCATACCCAATATCGAGATTGGAGGTCTGTATGGAGGGAATTTGACAAGCAGTTATATCAGCAAGTTGGACAAACTGTGTGTTTATGACAAGTACATTTCCCAGTGACAGTGAAAGACATTTCTGCGCTTGCAAACACAAATGAACTGCAACAAGTCAAATTGATGCCCTTTGGAATGAATAACACACCCGCCAAATTTGAAAGACTCACAAACAAAGTTGTCGATTGGTTTACAAACTGTGAAGTCTGTTTGAACAATGTATTGGTGTTTTGTAAGCACGGGTAGGATCATACTGTGTCGTTTGAATGAACACGAGAGGCGAAATTGGCAATAATATTAAACAATACAGAAGACACAAAAGGTGTCTTCTTGAGTGATGTTCTTGGGACATAGCAGTGGTCCTGGAATGTTGACCACACGGAACGCAAAGATGAAGGCCATAGAGGAATTCTACCTAATAAAGTATAGATAAGGTAGGTATCTATTCAATGATGAAATATATTTGTCTGGCAAGAAGTTAATGTGAAATTAGATTAATGTCATACACATGGCATGGTGATGGTGTTAAGGCAAATAAGAAATTGAGCCATTTTTTTCATTATATTGGTTAATTTGCTTTCTTCAGGGGAAGGGGTCATGAAGGTCCATACGCGTACTGTATTTTTAAAGGAGAGAGGAAACTAATCCGGAAATAGATAAGCACACCTGAAAATATGTAACATTTGGTGTCCACAAACACTGCACGGTGTTGCCATACACCTAACAAATTCAAACTCGGCCAATTAATTTCAGTCGTACCACAGATAACAAATACCAATCGAATTTCAATTTTTCAATTTGGGATGACATCAAACCAATTAAATGATCCAATGTTTTGGGGAATAAAAGCAGACATTTTGAAGAGATTGGTAGAGAATAGCAACGACTACCAACAAACAAACTGCTAGCTATATAGCTGTCTGAAAGTTCCCTAATGAAAACAAATATATGCAGCAGAACACTAATGTCAAACCAAAGAAATCCACAAAGAATGGTGTGGATCTGGAGATGATAACGGGTTTTCAAATTGATGTTGACGTAAATTTAAGAGGGAATGTATCGGACCAGTATTGTTGCGTGATAGTTAAAAGATAGAATTAAGAGGATGTTGGAAATAGTTTTTGGTTTTAGTATTCTCTTTCAGACGTTTAGAATAAAATTGATATTTTTTTCTTTAAATGGTGACCTTTGGGATTATTGTTTTCCTCTCGATGATTATCGCATTGCAGCAAGTGGTGCGGGTCTCTTTGTGTCAGTTTTAGAATGATCAGAGTGTTTTAACCCGTGTCATAACCAAGTCTTTATGTCTTTCTCCACGATACACACAGGGAGGAAATATTCGTTGAGAAGCTCGCCCATTTGCAGTAGTTAGACAAAAATATAAACTCACACACTTACTCTTGAGAGGCCATAATCTTTCTGAAATAATTCTTTTCTCTCAGCCAAAGCTATCTCAAAGCCTTTACGTTGAAAATAAAGCCTTTATTCCTTTATTGCTGATGTTCTGTTCAAGAAAGTAAACAGTGATATTTCATCAAACTAAAGGAAAGTCAGCATCGCAATGTCATTTGGAAAGCTGTTGGAGAGTATTCTAATGGACAAGACTGTTGATGTTTCAAACCGCCTGGCTAATTAGACACAGTTAAAATACCTTTGCGCAGGCAAGGGCATGTCTTATTAACATGATTGAATGTTTCGAGGAGGTGATGAAACTTGTCGTTTATGGCCGTGCTGAGGATATTAGCGAGATGAATTTCACTGAGACTTTCAGCAAAGCCCCTCATGATAGAGTCGTCCAGAGATTTAAATGCATGGGATCCACTGTGAATGGGTCGCATGAATTCTTTTGGTTTTGCCCATACTAGGCAGAGGAACGTGGTGGAATAGAGGAGTTTTGTTTTCTGAAGGAAGTCCGCGACAAGTGGTGGTCCTTGGTTATCGCGACTGGCAGCTCTGCTGTTTCTGGTTTGCATTTTTCACATGGATGAAATTGCATATTGGTGAGTTTGTAAGTTTAATGATGAGATTAGGCTCAGTGGTTTCTGGGAAAGTATAGAAGGTTGTCAAAGAATAGAGCAGGAACTAGATCTCTTCCAGGAATGCACGGAGATTTGGCAGATGGAGTTGAGTCCAGTGCTGCACTTGGAGATCATGCCTTCAGGAAAAGTATATAGTTAATCGTAGGAACCTGAAGAGCTTTTATTTGAAGAGGGATTTTGCTTTCAAATCCAGTGCTCCCTGAAAGTGGCAACCCAAATCGACAGGGCAGTAAAACAGGTTTATGACATGCACGTCTTTATTGTTCGGAGACTTGTGAGCAACAGTCAGGCTATCATGTTGCAGCTTGATAAGACATTAGTTCGGCTTAAATTAGAGTTCAATTCTGTTCACCATGTTATAGGAACATTATGGAGCTTTGGAGAAGGTGCAGCAGAGTTTTACCAGGATGCTACCAGGATTTGTGGATATGAGCGATAAGGAAATGCAATTAAAAAACTCGGGTTGTTTTCTATCGTGAGGCGGAGGTGAGGTAAGACTGGGCAAAAGGCTACAGAAATATGAAATTAATGGATAGGGTTATTGGCCTGAGTCTCTTCCCCACAATGAAGTGTCTAACTTTAAATTACATGCATTTCAGGTGGGAGGATCAAAGTTCAAAGGGAGAAATGAAGGGTGCGTTTCTTTAATGCAGTTGAGGTTTCGGAGTCTGGAATGCACTGTCGTGATGTCAGTAGTGGCAGAAGGGTGAGCTAAGGAAGCCTTTAGGTATGCATGTCAGAATGCAAGTCATGTCGGGATATGGACAAAGGGCAGGGAGAATGAATTAGTTTAATTTGGATGCATGTTCAGGACAACGTCATCCATCGAAGTGCACGTTCCTGTGCTTTCCAGGTCCAAGTCAGTTGTTCCATGTTCCCGAAATTAGGTACTTCTGTATCTTTGATAACCCAACATCGATGGAAGAGTAAATGTTTCAACACAGGCATGTGAGTACACGTGACAATTTATGTAACTCAATTGAAATCAATTCAATCATTACTTCTACGCCTTTTCTTAAGAGCGCTGTTTTCCCCCGGTTGTTTCAAAGGAAGATTTGGATTTTCCTTCTTTTATGTGCGAAACTGGCAGTCATGAATTGATGACCAAAATGAATATTGACTGGGGGGATGAAGAACTAGGCTATCTGGATTCAAAGAATACAGCGAGGTAATGTGACTTTCAGATTGTTCTGTAGTGAAAGGACATTACTTCCATATTGCAAAAAGACAAATTTCAGACAACTATTCGAATTTCTGTTATCGTTTTTCTGCACTGCTTGTTTATCTACTCTCTAGAGACGCATCAAATTCTCCCTTTACTCTGAGGAAAAGCATTCCAAGTTCCAAAGTCAAAGCATCAGCAAATGTCTGTAATGTATGTTTCATTCACTTACCAAGCTTCTGAGAAGTCTGTACTCTGAAGAAACCTCCCATAAATGATAAGAAGTCTTCGCCTGTCCACTTAACTCTTGGTACCTCAGTGTGATTAGATTCAATTGCTGACTTTTCGTCCTTTAATTTGGATCGAAGTGCCATCATAGAACATAGAATGTAGAACATTACAGCACATGACAGGCCTTTCAGCCCTCGATGTCTCCCCGACCTGTGAAACCAATCTGAAGCCGATTCATCCTGAACTATTCCACTTTCATCCGAATGTTTATCCAATATCATTTAAATGCACATTAACTTGGCGAGTCGACTAATGCTATGAGCTGGGCATTCCACGCCTTGAGTGTCTATGAGTGACGAAACTACCTCTGACTTCAGACCTATATCAGTGAGCCCAAAATTGAAGTCGATGCCACATCGTATTGGCCTTCACCATCCGAGGGAGAAAGCTGTCAGTGTGCAACTTGTCTAAACCTCTGATAGTCTTACCTGTTTCAATTAAGTCACAGGTTGACCTTCTTCTCTCGAACGAAAACAGCCTCGAGTCCCTCAGTCTTTCCTCGTCAGAACTTCTTTCCTTACTCAACAACATCCTGGTAAATCTGCTGTGAGTCCTTTCCAAAATTCCCTTGTCTTTACTGTAATACAGTTACCAGAACTGCGCGCAATACTCCAAGTATGGCCACACCAGAATTTTGTACAGCTGAAACTTAACCTCATGGCTATGACGATCAATCCCTCTACCAAAAATGCCAATACTACATGTGCCTTCTTAACAGCAATATCAACCTTAGTGTTAATTTTAAGAGATCTATGCACATGGACACCAAGATCTCTCTGTTCATCTACACTGTCAAGAATCCTTCCTCTAGCCCACCACTCTGTATTTCTGTTGCTCTTTCGAAAGTGACTCACCTCACACTGATCCACAGTAAACTCCATTTTCCACCTCTCAGCCTAGCTCTGTAGCTTGTCTAAGCCGCATTGTACCCTGCAACATCGTTCGTTACTATACACAACTCCAACAACATTAGTGTCATTCACAATTTTCATTACCCATTCTGCTACGCCCTCGTCCAGATGACACACTGCAGTGGCCGAAACAGATCCTTTCATTCCACTACTGAACTCAGGATATACATCTCCCATCAACCACAACCCCCTGTCTTCTCTCAGCTAGCCGATTTCTGATCCACACCCCAAATCACGCTCGATCCCATGCCTCTTATTTTTTGTGCAATAGCTTCCGATGGGGATCCGTTTTGAAAACCTTCTTGAATTCACCCACATCACCCTTATTCACTGGGAGTTTGCCTTCTGAAAGAAAACAACAAAGTTTAGGAGGTACGATATACCCTTCACAAAACCGTGTCCCGTGTCTCTAATCAACTCACTCCTTTCTCGGTGATTATAAATCAATCTCTTCTGACCTTTTCCAACACTTTACCCACAACTGACATAAGGTTCACTGGTCCATAATTTCCAGTGGTGGCTCTCGTCCCCTTCTTGAACAATATGAAAAGCATTTGCTTTCCTGTAGTCTTCTGGAGCTATGCCTGGTAAAGATGAGCTCTAAAGATCAAAGCCAAATGCTGTGCAATTCCAATTCTCAATTGTGATGTTCGACAACAAAATGAGAAATGCAAAAAAGTCAGGTAATCTCCTATGGGACTGTGCTTTAATTGCACGATATGCTTAATGATTTCCATGGACCTAAAGTTATTAAAATGCGTTAAATCTGTCTTGGACTGGCCGTCATGGAAAATAAAGCTCCTCACTTAATTGGCACTACATTTGGTCCCTGCAACATTGATGTCTAATTAAACCACTCAACAGAATCTCCAAGATACACTTTAGGAAAATCACAGTATTCACGACAGATCACCTTTTATTTCCACTACCATTACCAAGAACGGAACACCAGATACGTAGGAACACCTCCCTCTGCAATCTTCTCTGCGCACCACTGAGCACCTGATTACTAACTTCTCAAAGTTCCTTCGATAAGAAGAATTCTGGAATAGCAGTGTGAGTTTACTGACAGCACGAGTACAGCAGCAGTTTTTTTTTCTCATCAGGACAATTATGGACAACTAACAAAACACTGAATAAACCAAAAAATCACACATTACAGATTCGTTTTTGTAAGATATTTGGCAAATAAAGACTAAACTTCTCTCAGCAGATCAACGGTTAATTTTATATCATGTCATTGCAAATGTCAAAAAAGCAGTCAGTGCCGGCATTCTGAACTGAGGCGAATTAATCCAATATAACTGGCATAATGGTTTCCAAAATAACTTTTCTTGACAAACAGTTAGAGCAGTCTAGTATTCTCTTTTTTTTCCCCTATGCAATGGCTTTCAGGAGCTGCTTGCCATTCTTCCATTTCTGTGTAACAGGAACAAAGATAAAATGGCTGTTGTCCAGACTTTTTTCTGTGACTCGTAAGTAATTAAAAGTTGCCTTATGCCTCCCTGTTGCAGTTCAAATCGAGTTCAGCGATGTCTTCACTTTCCTTTTTTCAGGTTTGTAGTCACTAATTATCTCTACTAATTGACAAGATATCAGAAGTACTGAGCAACCTCGTTCCAGTTGTGCGCGATGTGCTGAAGTGTACTAATGGGAGTGCCTGCTCTGTCAATTCAGTTTCTGAAAAAAAAATCAATGTGTTACCTCGGGTGCTTCTTGAATCGTGTCATGCATTTAGATCAAATGTGTTCTATATTCAGCAGGACATTTTATGCATGCTCTTAGATATTATCAAATTCTCTTTCAGGTATTGGTCCGATGGAATCAATTAAAATCCTCGCAAAAGATTTCTCAAATGCAGAAACGGGTATTAAAAATGCTGGTTTTATTGATGCCTCTGTTTTTCCAATTGCCTGACACGTATGACATTTCTGGCAAAATGAAAGCACGTCTTTGTGCATTAGAAAATGTTTTTCTGTATCAGCAATACTTTTTTTTTTCCTATTGGTAATTCAAGTGCTGACTCCAACACTTCTTTTCTGTGAACCACTGGCACTGCACCTTTTTGAAAGTTTGCCCATCCCTCATCCATATATCTTTGGTTAAGATGGTCGCATTCTGAAATACTTTCAGAATATTCTTCTGCATACGCATTTGGATATAATTGTTTCAGTTTTCCATTTTTTGTTGTAACTTAGTTAATTTTTCTGAATGAAAAACATCCTCTTTGTCCTCCACCTGCCCATGATTTGGCTCAAGCATTCAATCGAACACAATTACAGACAATTCTACTTTAACATGATAATATTTATTCATTGATTTCTCATCCTTTTTCCACTGGTGATATTTTGACCTTGTTATCAGATTGTCAGGAAAAATCTCATGATTTATCTTCTGTAATACCTCAGTATTACAGAATTCTGCTTCTCCATTGGGCTTTTCATCACAGCAGGCAGCACACCTTCCTGTGGCCCAACTATATTGTTATAAAACACCAATTGTCGTCCAGGAGCCTAGAGTTTCTCCAGTACTCCTATTAATAATTCTCCACAATTCCCTTCACGCTCCAAACTCACTGCGCATATGGAGCATTTCTCGGATCGCCATAAATTTCACGTGATAGCGCTTTTTCCAGGACTAGTATTTCAGCGTTACATATTCTCTTCATCCATCAACATGAAGGATTGAGCTGATCCCGTATCTCTGAATACTAAATATTCTTGAGGTATTGTTCCCACTCTATGAGAGGAAATCTTATTTTTGCAAGTAAATAATTGATGAAGTACTACCACTTTCTTCACAAGTATAGTCTTTCTGGTGTAGTACATTCTGGTGCAAAATAATCGCATCCATTGTGATTCATTTTGCAATTTTAGCAACATTCCCTGTCTTATGCTGCTTTCCGATATCTTCTACCCAGTGCTTTTACTGAACCACAAACGCTGTGCACTTATTGGGCCTATTTTATTGCAGTGAAAACACGTCAGCCTTTTCAGTTATCTTCCCCCTTCATGGGTTTCCATTTTATCTTGTGGTAAACTATCTTTATTAACTTGAACAACGTCTATTTTGCCCTTACCAGAGGATTTCTCTTGAACATCATTTCAATTTCACATGTATTGAAATTAATGTCAGAAGCCAGATTTGATCCTTTCAAACTCAATACACGGTGGAACATTGTCCATTCTTAGGTTTCGAAATCGCTGCCTGTGATTTTCGGATAGAATGTCAGATGCACTCATGTATGGCTTCCTTGACCTCGTCACATCCCCACCTCCCTTTTCTGATGGTGATGCGGATACACCACTAACTCTACCTAGCAAATATCTTTGGTTCAGTCAAACCCATATCATGAGGGGCCACTTCATTTGTTTCGCCTGTTTCTGGAATGAAATGAAAAAGGCTTCGACACTCTCCGAATCAAACGTGCATCCTGCCTGGATACATTTGAACACACTTCCATCAAGTCTTCAGGGACGATGACTTTGCTCAACATCACTAACTTCCTGACTAAGCGTAACTTTCAACTTCACCTTCATCCATTTACTTCAACATTCCATTAGAACTGCCAAATGTTGTCGACCAAACTCAATCTGTTTCTCCCCATCCTTTCTCTCTCTGTTATCTTTCTTCTGTGAGGGCACTCATTTCACTTTCTTTTCTTTTTTCTGAGAGTGACTCTGTCCTCCTACTTTTTCCTCTGTCTTCAACTAAATGAAAACTATTTCAGTTCCAGTTCATGGTCAAGCTGCTTCATATCCAATTGAAGTCGAGTCAATTCCAACGTTTCCAGCAAATTTAAATTTTGAACTATTGTTACTACCGTTTCTTTTTTCACTGACGAAGGTAAAAACAAGTCCACCCTTCCCTCTGCAAACCAGCCTGCCAGTTGCAAGACCTTAAACTTTATCTTTGCCTTCTGTAAAATGACCAAATTGCTTCATCCGCCACCCGCAGAAAATTCTCACTGACTGAAAGAGTCATTCCACCGCAAAGTACTGTTTAAACTGTTGTGGTTCTGTTCGCCGAGCTGGGAATTTGTGTTGCAGACGTTTCGTCCCCTGTCTAGGTGACATGCTCAGTGCTTGGGAGCCTCCTGTGAAGCGCTTCTGTGATGTCATCACTATAAATGCCGGAGGAAACATCACAGAAGCGCTTCACAGGAGGCACACAAGCACTAAGAATGTCACCTGGACAGGGGACGAAACGTCTGCAACACAAATTCCCAGTTTGGCGAACAGAACCACAACAACGTGCATCAGAGCTACAAATATTTTCCCAATCTTTGAATACTGTTTAAACTCCTCGAATTGAACACGCAGAAAAAAAGAAACCGACATCTGCTACTCGCCTTTAAGTGCAACTACTCTAAAACCAAATTTGAATGATCAAAACATTCCAACAAAATGCAACGGTACAGGCTTGACCCTCTCAAAGTATTTTCAGAAGGTGGCCCTGACTATTTTTTGTATGAAGGTTGATGTGAAGTGAGTTTTCCCCATCTGATACAAGTCATCAAAGCACTGGAGTTTCAGAAAAAAAAAAACAGTAATTTCAGGACAACAGTTGTCGCCCCAACAAATGAAAACGTAATTTTGAATAACTTAACTGTCGAAATACTACACCAATCAGCTCCAATAGCTATTAGTAATTAACTGTTCCAATACTTGAAAAGCACATGAACATATCCATGGCAAAAACAAATCAAACACAGACTCTTATAGAAGGAAGGAAACAATTTCAAAGACATAACATTCAATATAAATTCAGAAAAGTCTTTTAAAGAAGCTGGCGACTTCCCTGCACTCCACCAACTTGTGTCTGCTGCAGCTGAAATAAAGTCGAAAAAAAGGGCATGAACTGAGAGCACTGGCCATTCCTTTTCCAGCTTTAACCGGAAAAGTAATGCATGAAAATAAAACTGTTGGACTATAACCTGGTGTTTTAGTCGAACAACGACACCTCCAAATCCTTATTAAAATCGACACTACGGCAGCTATGCCTTTATGACCTCTTCATATAAAAAAGACAGAATATCATTTATAAAGTGACAGCATTGTCATCAGCACAATACGTTTTTTTTTGTGATTCTACCTCTCTCGCAATGGTATTGATATTTAATTCCACCCGCATATTCTTTATCATTAGTTGCTTGCTTAAATATCGTAGAAACTATGCATGCCGTCAGTAAGGAATATTGACATTTATTCAGTGTTCTTTGCCTAATCCCAGGCGTTCAGATGAGCACGAGTAAATTTCCAACTGGTCTGGAATGAGTTCCTGGATAAATAGATCGCATTCATCGCATGTGATACATGAAAAAAATATCCAATGTGGTAAGTCAATCTCTTCGTGTGCATTTTCCTCTATTTGTCACTAAGTATGCAATTTCAAAAACTGGATAAATATTCGAATTTGATGAGCGACAATATGCGTAAGGATTCAACATTTGGCAGCGAAGAAGCGCATAGCACAATTGATAAACGTATTAATAACAAAAATAGTCAGGAGTTACTTTTCACAAAATCCGGCTGTCTAAATTCTGAAATAAGGTGATGTACATGACATCTGACGTCCAATGTATAGAGAAGTCGAGAATATCAGGGCCAGATCTTATTTTGTTTCATTGTGTTATTCAAAACAAAAACATTCTAAATGAGCTGAACTAATGTAAGTGATGATTTGACGTAATCGACACAATGGAGGTCTGATGTGTGCATAAATACAGCTGAGCATTTCCATGTGTCGGTCATATGGCAGCCAGAGACCTTCAACAACTACAACAGTCATTCATTTTCAGAAATGTGGAAACCACCGGTTTTGCTGTTGCAAGAGATTTACTATCCACTTCTTGCAGCTGCTGCTCTTCCAGATAAGCCATTGATCTTGTTTCTTTCCAGTTGATTTTATTTTACCGTGTAAGCGTTGAATACTCTATTTTTCCATTGTCAGTTTTCACAGAAGATTATCAAACCAGTAATTGAACACTTTCGGCTCCTCCATTTTAAATGGGAGCATAACTCGTGTTCAATTGCCACGCATAATTGCCACCAATGTGCCGCCTGCAAGGAGTCGTGTCGTTCTTTAGACAGTCTGGTAATACCAAACAAAATGATGTCTACAGCAGCATATTAAACCTTTGCGTGAATGCCATGTTTTGTAAATCACTCAAAATGCGTTCACATCCTCTTAATAAATATCTACACCTCTATATCAATCATGCTTTGCAACATTGCCGACTCTGTCTCTTATATCTGTCTTTATTACAGCGAACACGATGACTATTTTAATTCTTTTGCGACGAACCTGTGGTCTTTCCAAATGCATCACTGCTTATATCGTGGTCATGGCAACAGCGGATCTATTGGTCGTCATCAATAATGTTGTAGTGTATCGCATTTTAAGTTATCACTTTCCATTGTCCTTCTTCTCCCTTACACCTGTTTGCAAGCTCATTATATACATGACTGTCATCAGTCTCGATTTAACTGTTTGGTTCACAGTGTCCTTCACATTTGACAGATTTGTGATGATCGGCTGCCAGAGATTTAAAACATTATATTGTACCAAAGAACTGCAACCACGGTATTAATAATCATTTCGGTCTTGACTTTGTCAAAGAATATTCCAGTTTTGTTTGCATTTGAGCCAGAGGAAATCATTAATGGAATCCAATGGGGCTGCCGATCAACTGGAACATCATCTGCATGGGTAGCGTTGGTCTAGTTTTACAGTGCCTGGCTTGGTTGGCTTCCATTTCTCTTAATATTCTCATTTAATTCTTTAACCATCCACTGTATTGTGATGGCGAATCGAACTCGGATTAGGCTCCATGGTCACAGAAATAAGAATGAAAGCAGTGCAGAGACGGAGAACCGGAGGAAGTCCATCTTTCTATTATTTTCGGTATCCATCAGTTTCATGTTGCTTTGGTTGACATATTCTGTTATTTTGGTCATTACCAGACTGGCAAACACTAATTATTACAGAGGTGACTTTAACGACCCTGAATATATTGCAACTGAAACAGGAAATATCCTCAAGTTGTTGAGTTGTTTCCTGAATCCCTGTATTTATGCCACAACCCAGAAAAAATTCAGAGGAGAACTGAAGAATGCAATGGAATCGCTATTGAAACAAACTCTCAGAGTATTTATAAAAAATGTGGACAAGAGCAATATATTTTAGCGGAATCTCTTTGCAGCTGAGGCTAGATTTCACCCTGATTTCCTTAATTCTCCGGGTTGTTAAAAAAACTTTGCACAGTTACCCTTCAGATTTTCAATCAGAATTTTGATGTGTGATAATTTCTGTTTCGTGCGAATTTTGATTGAAACGTACTTATCAAACACCCATTGAAATTTTCGTCTTCAAAATCAGGTGTCAATGTTCTAAAACCTCTCTTGTGCAGGATATTTTTAAAATAAATACATGAATATAAAATCGATACCGTGATCAAATACGTCAGCATAAAATCGAACTCATATCTATTGCTGTCAGTAGAAATTATCAAAAATAGTATTGCTTCAAATTGGAAACTGGCTATTTTTGTGCACGATTTGCAAAATAGTCTGACGAAATTACACATTGGAACGCCATAGTCGACAACTTCAAACTTGCAAGAAGAAACAAAGGAAACGTTCTTGCGGTTCTGGCTCTTGTATGACACGGAACAGAGCATGAATTCATTCAATAGACTGATCAGATAACCTCTGTCAATCGGCCTACTATGTACACAGGAATAGTGCCGATAACACTCAGTGATGAGTCCATGAACGAAATGCATATTTAGAGAGATATCGAAAATAAGAGCGATCTTACATCTCAAGACTTCTTTTTCGTATTCTCTCGATGCTCAAGCATCCTCAGAGACCTCAGAAATATGCATTGCTATTACTTTAATACATTTAAGGAAACGACCACAACCGGTTTCTGTGACAGAGAACGCCACTGTCTCTGTTTGAAAACACTCTCTTCATCGCAGTCATATATATTCTGTCTCGTCTTCTGAGATACTGAAGCATGGCTCCATCGTGCAATAAGAATTGTGGAAGATCTGATGGATCTTACTTTTCTTGTTCTCAAACATAAAGCAAGATTATCGGATGGAAACCCTCAACCTACATATTTGAATCAACGTGATGTATTTTCAGTCACTGTCTAAGGCAAATTTAATGTCTAATCCTTTTTCGCCTGCCTGAAGTTACATTGTACTTTCTTCGTTAACTTCTGAAATTGGTGTGGGAATACCAAATGTGCGAATGCATGGTCTTGAGGTGAAAGAAGGTCATTTAGTTAAATTCGTCTTTATCTTTACATGCAGATACAAGTATCAATGAACAGTTGCTCTCTGACGATTACAACATGATCACATAAATAACGTGTAGTGTCAAAGAGTCCCACAGCACAGAACGCAGAAACGTTCATCCAGCCAGTTCGTGCCATCCATAATCAAAAATAAACTAGTCGCACTTCTCTGTGTGTGGCTCATCTACTTTCAAACAATTCTTGTTATCATACTGAATTTAATGAATTTTAAAAGTCGTAACTCGATGTCCAATTCTACCTGTGCAAGTTCATTCCACAACCGAACCACTGTTTGCGTAAAAAATACCAGCATGTATTTATAAAAGTTTCTCCTCTCACCTTGAAAATATGTGACGGTTTATTAAACTCCCCCATACAATGGAAAACCCACCTGCACTTCTCCTCATCTGTGCATCTCATGATTTTATAAACCTGTATAATGCCATCTCTCAACGGCAATTACTTCATTAAAAATGTCCTTGCATATCCAGTCAATATTTCAGAGGTAAACCCTTCATTCACATTAACATCTCACTGAATCTCTTCTGACCACTCTGCAGCTGAGCTCTAAATCATATTCGGGGCTTTGACGGGCTGAAACTGAGAACTCATCCTTTCAAATTTACAGTCATGGTAGACTTGTCAAAGGAAGATTGTGAACAAATCGCTGCCCAATTTCATGTGATGTCCGTTGGCAGGAAGAACCTCGACCCTCCTGAGAAGCAGGTAAGGGGTGTATTCTGCTGCAATTCCCAGTTGCTTCTATCCTTCATTAAATTAGCACAGTCAGCAACAACTGACCATCTCCAGTTGTAAGTTTTAACACATTTTGGGCTACATTGTTAGCCAATCGCATTACGATTTCAGGTGGATGATAGTTCACTGACTCATTCAGTGACGGAACGTTCGATGATGCATTGGGAATCGGTTTCCCATATCCTAACACCTATAGAAAGGATTATACCAGATATTGATTTGATGGTAATTCTCCTTCTTTTGACGAAAGCACTATCAATGGTGAAAGAGGCTGAGTAATGTTTCCTGATTTATTTCTAGTAAAACTGCAATTCCTCATTTTCATACCTGACTCCTCATCGAACAATTACCTCTCTCCGCAGGGAGAGGAGATGCTGAAAGATCATCTCCATTGCAAGAAATTGTTGCGAAAACTCCACATAAAACAGGAAGTAGGAAACCGTATTGGACATGAACATGAATAATATTCAGTGTTTGTCGGGGTCTCAGAACAGGATCAAGGAATAGTATGTTGTTGGGGTACGTTATTGGTGTCGTAGAGTCGTGGAAATTGTTTTATTGAAGTTTTTTTCTGATATTGTGTTGGTGAAGGGGTTTTCACATTATGTGGAGCGTGAATTATTGTGATCATGAAGGGGCTTTTAATGTTGTGTGACTTATTATTTATTATGTTGGAGTACTTTGCATAATACCCTTTTGAAGTGGAAGTAGGAAGATGTGAACACACAAAACTCTGGATCTCAAAGAAGATCAAAGCCAATTTTCGACAGGCAACAAGGCAATTACAAGGTGTTGCCTGCAAAAAGGAAAATCACGCCGAATTCTCGACTCATTCTACCAATGGATAAGGCATAGGAATGGACGACTTTGTTTCTTTGAATTAACTTTGGAAAGATATTCGAATATGGGTAGAATGGCAAGTTTTTTTTTGAAAAGAAACCACTGCGAATGCATTTAATGTCGTTCTCCAGAAGAAGATATTCTTGCCTCTTCTTCCAAATTAAACTGGAATAAAATATATTTTTAAAACTGTTTTGAAGTCATGAAGCTCATCGGAGAATTCGGCGAGGATTTTATCCTGTATGAGCTCACTGAGACTGTGAGGTTGGGAGACTGCAGAGGCAGTAAATTTGATCTGTCTGCATTAGACTTTTGCCAGTATGTTGGACGGAATGTAGTTGGAACAAAGGCCTACCTCATGAAGAATGTAGCATAGTAGAGCACAACTGGAACAGGAGGCTCTGGTTGGTGGCTGAAATAGCTCGTGTTGCTTATTGTGGAGCAATGACTGTCTATGAGAAGCATGGTCATGGTGATAAGGAAATCGCTGTCTCCCTTCGACCATGGGGCACAACAAATGGGGAACAGTTGTCTTGGAAAACAGGATGTTTACCGGGGAGTTGAGGGCTAATCATTTTAACCCAGAAATGTTGGTATTCTCGAACGGATTGTCTCGGAGGGTATTTGAGACGGGTATCATCTACAGTTTTAACGATACTTGCATGAACACTTACAGTGTCATGATTTCCATGCCTATTGGCCAAATCAGCAAGTTGGACACCTGTAGGTATGGCATAGCTAAAGTAGAATAGAATCCATGGACCGAAGTGTCTCTTCTAAAGTGTTTCTTCTAAAATTCCATAAAAGAGTTTGGGAGAAGGGAATTGTGCATGAGCAAAGACAACATGATATCAACACATGTTGGAACATATTTGAGGAAATTGTGGTTTCAAACATAAAGTAAATGATGTTTGAAGTGGTAATGCAATATAAATTCAAAATTTGGAATAAGCAAACAAACAAAGGATGTTATGTAACACCGAGAGTACCTTAAAGTCTTGGGCACACAGACATTAAAAAGTTATCCTAAAAAAGTTGCACATAGTAGGCACGTGCGAATTGCTCTAACATTCAAGACAAAGTTTCATATGTTACAAGCTAGACTCTGGAAGTGAAAAGAACGCAAATCAGAAGAGTACATTTATAAAGTTGCTGAGACCCTACAAGGGCAAAAGAATTTGACAACTCATTCTGAAAGGCAAGGAAAACTGTTCAGGCGATGTATTGATATTCTTAATTGTATCCGAACGTCCTCTTTACTAACAATTTTCAGTAAATGGAAAACTGGAATTGGTAATTTTGATGAACATCTTTAACATTACTCTCGAACTTAATTGAGCACTCATTGAAAAATAATGCACAACAATGAATTGCGAGGATGATTCAGGAGAAGAGTGAAAGTAAGAGGCTGGTTGTTATGGGGTCTTTAACTTTCCTGATATTGACTGGGAAAGCTATAGCTCGAGTTCGTTAGATGGGTCGGTGTTTGCCCAATGTGTGCAGAAGGGTTTCCTGACACAATATGTAGACAGGCCAACAACAGGTGATGCCATACTGGATTTGGTTCTGGGAAACGAACCAGGCCAGGTGTAAGAACTGGAGGGAGGTGTGCAGTTTGGGGACAGTGACCACAATTCGGTAACTTTTACTCTAGTGATGGAGAGGGGTAAATGTGCACTGCAGGGCAATAGTTATAGCTTGGGGTAGGAAAATTATGATGCGGTGAGGCACGAGTTAGGATGCGTGACTTGGAAAAATAGGTTTCAAGGCAAGGGCGCAATTGATATGTGGAGCTTATTCAAGGAGCAACTATTGAATGTCCTTGATAAGTATGTACCTGTCAGACAGGGAAGAACGGGTCGTGTGAGGGAGTTGTGGTTTAATAAGGAATTCGAATCCCTTGTTAAAGGGAAGAGGGCGGCCTATGTAAAGATGAGGCGTGAAGGTTCAAAAAGGGCGATTGAGAGTTATAAGGTAGCCAGGAAGGATCTGAAGAGAGACCTAAGAGCAGCAAGGAGGGGACATGAAAAGTCCTTAGTTGGTAGGATTAGGGAAAACCCAAAGGCTTTCTATAGCTATGTCAGGAATAAAAGAATGACTAGGGTAGGAATCGGTCCACTCAAGGATAGTAGTGGGAAGTTGCGTGTGGAGGGTGAAGAGATTGGAGAGACACTGAATGAATACTTTCCGTCAGTATTCACTCTGTAACAGGACATTGTTGTCGATGTGAATACTGAGTCACAATTAATTAGAATGGACGGCTTTGAGGTATGTAGGGTAGAGGTGTTGGACATTCTGGAAAGGGTGAAAATAGATAAGTCCCCTGGGCATGATGGCATTTATCCTAGGATTCTCAGGGTAGCAAGGGAGGAGATTGCAGAGCAATTGGCCGTGAGTTTTATGTCCTCGTTGTCGACAGGAATAGTGCCAGAAGACTGGAGGATAGCAAATGAGGTTCCCTTGTTCAAGAGTAGGGATAACCCTAGTGACTATAGTCCGGTGAGCCTCACTTCTGTTGTGGGCAAAGTCTTAGAGAGAATTGTAAGGGATAGGATTTATGAACATCTGGATAGGAATAATGTGATCAAGGATAGTCAGCATGGTTTTGAGAATGGCAGATCATGCCTCAAAAAACTTCGTGAATTCTTTGAGAAGGTGACTAAGGAGGTGGACGAAGGTAAAGCGGTAGATGTGGTTTATATGGATTTTAGTAAGGCGTTTGATAAGGTTCCCCATGGTAGGCTACTGCAAAAAATATGGACGTGCGGCATTGAGGGTGAGTTGGAGGTTTGGATTAGGAATTGGCTGGCTGGAAGAAGACAGAGGGTAGTAGTTGATGGCAAAGGTTCATCTTGGAGTGCCGTCACGAGCGGTGTTCCGCAAGGATCTGTTTTGGGACCATTGCTGTTTATCATTTTTATAAATGACCTGGAGGAGGGGCTAGAAGGTTGGGTGAGCAAGTTTTCGGATTATACGAATGTCGGTGGAGTTGTTGACAGTGAGGAAGGATGTGTAGGATTACAGCAGGATATAGATAAGCTGCAGAGCTGGGCAGAAAGGTGGCAAATGGAGTTCAATGTAGCTAAGTGTGAGGTGATTCACTTTGGTAAGAGTAACAAAAAGATGGGGTACTGGGCTATTGGTCGGATACTTGGTAGTGTGGATGAGCAGAGGGATCTTGGTGTCCATGTACACAGATCTCTGAAAGATGCTACACAGGTAAGTAGTGCGGTGAAGAAGGCATATGGCGTACTGGCTTTTATTGAGGAATTGAGGAGTCCTGAGGTCATGTTGCAATTGTATAAGACTCTGGGGCGGGCGCATCTGGAGTACTGTGTGCAGTTTTGGTCGCCATACTATAGGAAGGATGTGGAGGCACTGGAACTGGTGCAGAGGAGATTTACCAGGATGTTGCCTGGTATGGTAGGAAGATCTTTTGAGGAAAGGCTGAGGCATTTTGGGCTGTTTTCATTGGAGAAAATAATGTTTAGGGGTGACTTGATAGAGGTGTACAAGATAATTAGGGGTTTAGATAGGGTTGACAATGTGAACCTTTTTTCCACGTGTGGAGTCAGCTAGTACGAGTGGGCATGCCTTTAAATTAAGGGGTGGTAGGTATAGGACAGTTGTTAGGGGTAGATTCTTTACTCAGCGAGTCGTGAGTTCATGGAATGCGTTGCCAGTAGCAGTGGTGGACTCTCCCTCTTTTGGGGCATTTAAACGGGCATTGGATCGGCATATGGAAGATCGTGGGCTAGTGTCGGTTAGGTTGGCTTGGATCGGCGCAACATCGAGGGCAAAATGGCCTGTCCTGCGCCGTATTCTTCTATGTTCTATGTTCTATGTTAATAATCAATCCTGAGATCAGTCCAACAAGATTATTGCATCATCACCAAGAATGATTGCTTTAATCAGCAATACAGCTCCTACAACCATCCCTAACTCAGTTCATAACTGGTGAATCAGTCATTTATTCCATTGTTACTCCTGGACCCTCGTATCCAAGGGCCTTATTTGCCTGACACCAGATTGTAAACTGGCAGATAGTGAGGCCTGCCAATGCTGGAGAGACAGAGTCGATACCTTCTTCCCTTGAAACAAACACAGCGGGTCAGGCAGCTTCCGAGGAAGAGACAAATCGAGGTTTCAAGCAGGATCCTTCATCAGTCGACTCTCTTCATCCTTGGATGTTGCTTAAAGATATTTCTCTTTCCTGCACTACACTTTATCGATCTGCTTATAAACTGCATGCATTAACTTTGTCCAAATCTGTTTTGGTTTGCTTTCCCAACAAATCCCATTTCGTCATCATGAACTGACCACAATGACCCGGCAAAGGGACGTTGTCGGTCAAATTCTCAATTTTACATTCTCACCCATTTTCTCAAACATGTTCCGAAGCCATCCATTGACGTCTTTGCTTTCTTGGGTCGGTGTAAAACCTTTTTTTAGATATTCTGCTTTGACATAAATGTTACCAGCTGGCGAGATAATGAAATAAATTAGAGATTTCATAAAAATAAGTTGAATGTAATGGCTGGTAATAACACCAGAAGCAATAATAAATCTGGCAATCCTGAGTCACTGAAATGTGTACATTTCTGAACAGATTCCCTCCTCCACAGTCAGTTCCTCTGTCTACTCTGCTCCTTCTCCTCTGTTAAAGACTCCATAAAATTAATCTCTTTGAATATTTTTTCTCACCCAGCGAGTTTTGAGAATATTTGTTGTTACTCTCGTCTGACGTGCAACACCTTCAATGGGTCAGCTTTAACTCTATGTAATTTAATATGATAAAAGTTTTTTTGTATGCGTTTGTCTAGAGACATAGAGTTTTTAAGCATGGAAACAGACCCTGAGTTCCAAACATTCATGCTAAACAGGAAACCTATTCTTTTATCGTTCCATTTACGAGAGATGCCCGTGAATGTCGCCCATGTCGCTCAACCCTTTCTATTGACATATCTGTCCAGATGCATCATCAATGTTGTAACTCAACCAGCTTCAACCACTTCTTGTGCGAACTCATTCCATACACGCACCACCCTCTGCATCAAAACGTTGGCCCTCAGGTCATTTTTAAATCTTTCATCTCTCAACTTCTCTCAACTACCACTTATGCCATTTAGTTTTTCACACTGTTTCACTTGGAAAAAATACCTCGTCTATTAACGCTATCCATACCTCTCATGATGTTATAACCTTCCGTAAGGTAAACCCTCAGCCTTTGATGCCGCACAGAAAATAGCCCCAGCCAAAAGCCTCTCTCGTAGCTCAAACCTCCAATCGAAGTAACACTCATTTGCACGTCCATTTGTGAATGGTGGTAGGCAATTAAGCTACATACTTGAAGAAGAAGCTCCGCAAATTTCAGCATTCGCAAAAACTGAACAGTCCAGCACTTCAATGAAAAAGATAAGGCTGCTGTATTAACAATAATCTTCAGTCAGAGGTCGCGAGGGGTAATCCATTTCGGGATCCTCGAGCGGTCCCCAACATCACAGACACCAGTTTCCATCCAATTCCATTCACTCCACACGATATCAAGAAATGGTTAGAGGCACTGGATACTGCAAAGGCAATTCCCCTGCAAACATTCCAGTAATTATACCGAAGAGGTGTGCTCCAGAAGTTGCTGCTCCCTTCGCCATGCTCTTCCAGTACAGTTACATTACTGGCATGTCTCCGATAATGTGGAAAATTGTTCACGAATGTCCTGCCCACAAAATGCTGGCCATACCAAACCAGCCAATTAGCGTCCATTCAGTCCAGTCACCATTATGACTAAGCTGATGCAAGAAGTCATCAACAATGCTCTGAAGCAGCACCTGTTCAACAACAACCCACTGAGTGATGCCAAGTTGTGTCAATAAGCTTCTCATCTCATTACAATCTTGTTCAAATAGGGAGAAAAGAGCTTAATTCCAGAGTTGAGGTGAGACTGACAATCCTTGACTTCAAGGCTGCATCAGACCGAGTATTTGACCAAGAAGTCCAGGCAAAACTAAAAGCAATAAATATCAGGTTTATGGACATACATGACACAAAGGAAAATGGTTGTGGTTGCAGAGAGCTCAGTCACCATAACCCACCACATTTCTGCAGAAGTCCCTCATGTAATGCCCAACAAATTTCAACTGCTTCATAAATGACCTTACATTTGTCATAATGTCAGAAGTGGGGATATTCACTGATGGTTGTAATGTTCAGCACCATGTGCGACTCCTCAGGTACTGAATCAATCGTGCTCAAAGGCAACATAATCTGGACAATATCCAGCCTTGGCCCACAAGTAGCAAGTAACATTTGCAAAACACAAATGCCCGACAATAATGATCACTAATAAGAGACAATAAAACCATCGCCCCTTTATATTCAACAGTATTACCATCACTGTTTCCTCCTCTGTTAACATTTTTGATGTTAACATCGACCAGGAACTCAACTGAACTCACCACATAAACACAGTGGCTGCAAGATTAGGTCATAGAGCAGAGATATTGCGAGGAGTAACTCACCTCATGACACCCCATCGTCTCTCCACCATCTACAAAGGACAAATCAGGAGCGTGATGGAATATTCCTTACTTGCCTGGATGGCTGCAGCTCCGACAACACGCAAGAAGCTTGGCACCATCCAGTACAAAACAATCTGCGTGATTCATACGAAAACTATAACCATTCAATCATCCATTACTGGAACGCAGTAATTCGTGAAAGGACATTAGACAGCATCTTGCAAACCCACGACCAGTTCCACCGAGAAGGGCAAAAACAGTAGGTATTGAGGACACTACTATCCGCAAGTTCCTCCCCTAGCCACTTACCACCCTGACGTGGAAACATACCACTGATACTTCACAGTCTTTAGATAAAATGGTGACTTCTTCTATCAAGTGCACCACAGCAAATCAAGACGGCAGCTCAACACCACTTTCTCAAGGGCACATATGAATGGGCTATCAATGCTGGACAGCTGGTGCAGCCCAAGTCCCACAAATGGATATTTGAAAATAATATTTCCTGAAATATTTCGAATGTAACTACATCTTTCCTGTCGCAGAGAGACCAAAATCTCTACTGCGCAGAAACAGGCATTTCGGCTGAACAAGTCCACAATGAACCTCCTTAGAGTAACCCACCCACACCGATTGCCCTACTTCACTATATTAACCCCAGACTAATGCACTTCCACATGGCTTAACATTATGGGCAATTTATCGGGACCAATTCACCTAACATGCACACTTTGGGATTGTAGGAGGAAATCTATGCAGATACAGGTGGAATGCTCAAGTTCCACACAAACAGTCGTCCGAGGGAGGGACGATTTCTTGTTGCTGTCGCTGTCCAACCACCGAGACGCTTTACCATCTGTCTTCATATTTCTGCTTTGGTTTCCTCTTTCAGCCAGAAGATGTGCAAGTTATGTGAATGGGCCAAGCAAAATTATTGCTCGTGTCCAGGGATGTGCAGGCTCAGTGTGTTAGGTAGAGGTGTGGGATCCTCTTACATGGTTTGGTGCGGACTTATTGGGCTGAATGTCCAGCTTACACGCCATAGGGATTCAATGAAGTTAAGGTTTTGCTCCTTCTCCAACTGGAGCATTTACATGTTGATCGAGATATTTACATGTAAACATTGAACAAATTCCTCACCATCAAAATATTAACATTATGGTAGTGCCAGGTAGTGTTTAAAAATTTAAAATCGCCGACGACTATAACCTTAGTGCACTGAGATGTATTTGAGATCTCCACGTGTTGGCTTCACAATTCCTTCGACTGTTGTGTTAAATGTGAAAAGTAGATGCAGAATTAAAATGACGTTTGTTATATTGAAGTGAACTGAAAAGGAAATCTGGCAGAATGTATCAGTAAAGACCTTCTAACTATTCGAATAAACTGCCAGAGAAAGTGGCAAGTTCAGGTACAGGTACAATATTTCAAACCATACATTTTCATTAAGTAGTATTTTAAAAAGTTTACTTTATTTATTCTCGAAATGCATTCCTGAATTTAAAAAGTCTCACCTTCTCCCTTCTCACCTCTCTTTCCATCCTTCCCATGACAGCGAAAACGCGAACATTGAGATTCCAGTCCTCTCCTTCTCTCAGCCAAATTTCGGAAATAGCTATGACGTCCCAGTTCCATGTTTCCATCCATGTTCTGAGCCCATCCGACTGACCGGGAAGAGCTCTTGCACTAACCTAAATGCAGTTTAATTCTTCAAAGTTACTTTGTTCCCTCACTAGTTCTTGTCTGTGTTTTTAATTTACCTTACTCTTTTTTTCAGAATCATGATCATCCTCACCTTTCTGTGTATACTCACGTTACTGAGAAAGCGCCCACCATATCTCTAAAAGATTACTTGTTCCAGAATAGAACGAGCAAACCTCCCTGCCAGGCTTTTGGTCACTTTCTGGTTCAAGTATGAACCTTTCTTTTTGAACAGGTCTTTTCTACCTCAAAAAATTCATAACGATCCAAGAAACTGATTTCCTGCATATTGACCTGCCTTTTCTTCCATTGCTTTAATTGCTCTTCTTCGAACTTGGGAATCGAAGGAAACCACAGTTTAGTACATTTTCTTGTCTGCTTTTTAACCTTCGACATAATGTCTTGTATTCACTCAGCAAAGCTTTAACGCTTTCCCTGACCAAATCATTCCGGTCAATGCGTACAACTTCAAGCTTCTCACTCTCCCCTTTGACAATATACTCAAGACGTTTTGAGAGGTCCACAATCTGACCCCAGAAAAGCAACATACCATCATCGAGCTTCGCTCACTGTCACAGAATCTCTGTCTGTGCCTCTGACAGGAGAGTCCCAGTAACAATTATTCTTTTACATTTTTACAAACCCATTGCATGTTTTATTTTTATTGCTTCAGATGTGACCTGCTTTTCTACATTCCTCTGAGAGTCTGTTCCTTTCAAGAGGTAATAAAATAAGAGATTTGTTTGAGAGAAGAATTGCCACAGGACACTTCGGAACTACCTTCTTACCTTCACCGGCAGTCAATTATCTGTCTGACGGCTCCTGCTGTGTAATAATTTCTCTACATTTAGTAATAATAACACTCACTGCCTCTCATATGCCCTCAGTGACACAAGCCGAAAAAGAACAGTGGTCAATATCAGATTTCTTAAAAAACTTCAATTCCTTTCCAACAGATATAACATGAAGAATGCGAAATCTCAAGAAAAATAAACATACAAATCGTGAAAAAATCAAACAAATTTGAACAAACGACAAAAAAACTTCTTAAAAAAAATCCAACATTCATTCTTCAAACTCCGATCAAAACAGAATTCCTCCACAGTTGTCCGTCTGTCGGCCGATCCACAGTTTCATGTATATATATAAAAAACAATTCTCATTACTTGCATCTTTTTTACATAATTCCTTTTGTCAAAACTTACCCACAATTTATGTCAGTCTCACGGGTCTATAGTAAAATGGCTTTTCCTTAAAATCTTTTATAAGTGATACCAGAGCATCACCAACCCTCCAGTCCTCTGGAACGTTACCATGTCCCTCTATGACACAAATATCTCAGCAAAAGACAGAGCATTCTTCCCTGACCTTCTGATAGTCTGACCTGTTTGAAGTTCATGTGAATTGCTGAATGTCAGCCTGTGTGTTGTGAGGGCTACATACAGCACAGTCTCTGATCCGCTCCCAACCTGCAACGTGGAGGCCACAGCCAGTGTGTTTTGGAGGGGCTGAACAAATCCTGGAGAGTCCTTTAAGAAGAGTTAGTCTCCAAGTAGCAGTGACTCAATGATTTGTATTCGCCTGCATTCAACTTGATCAGCTATGAACCCGTCCATGGTACACCAGTGCATCACTCTGCCTGGAAGCATGTCTGAATACATGAGGAAAGGCATCAGCAGACCTGTACACAGGGGAGGGAAGCGGGCGGAGAGCAGGCTGACCACACTGAATCTCGGTCACGAACCCAGACAAGAGCAAACCGGCAACGCTGTCTCTCTGTCACTGACTCAATAAAGAACAGTCGGACCCCAAGGTGTGTCTGTCACTGAACCAGGGGAGAACAGACATACCCCAGTGTGTTTCTATCACTGACGCATGGAGAAGAAAACTGACCTTATTCTGACTCTGTCACTGACCCATTCGCCATTGCCCTGGATGGTCACTATCTCATTTCAAAATGTAGTGATGTTATATTGTGGTTGATTGGGCAGTGCGTTCATAGTGACCTCAGCTGGTCGAGAAAATCAGCCCTTACTGATACCATCGCTCTGCATCACAAAACAGCCAAACATCAAACTGTGAATCATACGTTTGTTGTAGAGCAGATAGATGACATTTGGTCCATTGAATCCACAACGATCATTCGAAAAACATCCGTCCAGACACCTTCTCACACGATCCCTGTAACACTGTGTTTCCCATGGTCAACCCACAGACCCTGCACATCGCTGAACAATATGATCAACAATTTTGAATGTTTTCATACTTCTGTAGGGCCGAACAGTGGCGAATGCTTTGTGTTATAACATTGACGTAATTCATGCTGTTATTTTCATGGGTGGATTCTCAAAGGATGATTAAAGGAGAACAGAGGACCAGTGGGATGTTTTTGTGGCAAAGAACATTCCGATGGAGGCTGCTGATTCCTCCTCATTTCCATCTGAGGCATGACAAAACCTTGCCTCACAGCCCTGGTCCATTACGTTTGTCCTCACGTTTCCTCCTTGTTCGGCATTCCCAAAGTGGGGCGGGCATCTTGGGACGTTGTCACCACGTAGACCTTTCCCACTTGGCGCCAGCCAGGTCATTGTGAAAGTGTCAGAAATAATAACTGCAAATCACACAATACCATATTATAGTCCAACAAGTAATTTGGAAGTACTAGATTTTGAAACGCTGCTCTTTTATCAGGTAGTTGTGGAGCAGGAACATAAGACGCAGAAGTTAAAGCGAAGGATTACTGTGTCACACAACTGCAATTGTACTTTAAATAAACATCAACTGTTGTTATTTCCTTCATCTTTTAGAATGGGTTTCAGCTTTTGATTCATTAACATGTAAATTTGAGAGTCTTTTAAGTCACATTCTGGATATAACATAATGTTTTGCTAACAAAAAAGGTGATTTCTCAGCTCAGACAATGCATTAAAGATGTAAGGTTCAGTTCCGTTTGTATTCCAATATTGAGTCAGACTGTTTCCACTTCCAATGTGGAACTTACAAATATTTCATGCATTGACTGCCTGTAGTTTGTGCATTTTTGAGCAAATTAGAGAGAGTTTGCAAATATAATCTGCAAATACAAATTCGCCCCATGCTCCAATGTGCATGTACAAGTGCATGCGAGAGAGAGAGTTTGTGTATGCACGTGAGTTTGTGCACGTGAGTACGAGTGCACATGAGAGAGTGTGTGTTTGTATGTGCACATGCTTAATAAAGAACGTATGAGATTGTGAAGCAAGGATACGCAACAGGCAAGGATTCTGTAGAGAGGTCAAGCAGATGTTAGGACAATGTATGACAGGAAACTACGAAACAAACGTGGGACAGGGACGTTTCTTCCCCGTCGGTGAACACTTCAGCGGTTAGGAACATCCTCCAGGGTGGACTTCGGAAGATGCAACAATGAGCGGGACCGAGCAGTGGCTGGCATCCAAGTTCGAAATCAATGAGGATGGCCTCAACCGGAAACATGGGTTCATGTCACATTCTGGGTGAACCAACTCCACTATTTCTCTCTCTCTGTCTCTCTCTCTGTCTCTCTCTCCCACACACACACACACACACACACACACACACACGCACACACATACATAATGCTCAAACTCACGCAGATCATCTCTCTTACACACGCTATCTCCTATATACACGTACATAAACAACCACACTCTCACACGCGCACACATTCTCACAGGCATATACTCCATCACATGCACGCACACGCACGCACTTTACCAAGCATACACACACGGAAACACGCACTCTCTCACGCGCACTCGCACTCTCACACTCATATGCAACACTTGATCTCTCTCTCATTCACGCACATTGACATGTAAGTCGACGGGGTGAAAGAACAAAGAATGAAGGGAGATTCAGCATAGGAAAGGTCTGCAATAGTGTTCCCTCCAAGCCTGCACTAAACCAGAACCTCTGTCTAAATCTGTCGTGTGTTTTCTCAATGGCTTTATTCTTTGCTCTGTGCCCATTCATGTATCTGTCGAGATACAGCTTAAGTGATGCAAACGTGCCCGCCTCTAACAACTCCGCTGGCAACGTGCTCCAGGCACCCACCAACCTATATGTAAAGTACTTTACAATGATACCTTACTTACCAGTTACACGTTGACTTTGATCTCGTGACCCTGAATAATGGACTCACCCCTTGAGGGAAAAGCTTCTTATATCCAAAATGTCGATGCCTCTCATGGTTTGTTCGACCTCAATTAGGTCCCGCCTCAACCTCCGTCTTTCCAATGAAAGGTTCCCTAATCTACTCAAACTTTCTTCATAGCTTGCGCCCTCCATACTATGTAACGCATTAGTGAGACTCCTCGGCATCCTTGCCAAAGCATCCTCATCCTTTTGGTGATGCGCGAAGAGAAAGTTAAGCAATATTCCAAATGTGCACGAACTAAAGTCTTATGCATCTGTAATGTGACATGCCAACTCTTCTCCTCAATACCCGTCCAATGAAGGAAAGGATATTTTGCACCTTCTTGATTGCTGGTCTGCTTTGCCACCTTCGGGCAACAATGGACCTGAACATCCAGATCTCTGTGTACATCAGATTTTCACAGGAGTTCCGTTTGTATTTTTTGGGATCAGAGATGCACCGATGGAATCGAACAAATGTAGTCCATTTGAATTAATTTTAGAGCATGAATTGAACCGTTGAAATTGATTCAGGAGAAATTAATAAATCAGGATTCAGAGACCACCGATTTGGACTACCTAAAGAGAAAGATAAAACAGAACTGGAGAGTTGGCGAGACAGCATTCGAAAGTACCACCGCATACAATGAAACAAGATGCGGATGAGTAATCACAAAAGCTCGATATTGCAATTGGGTTAAGGTATTTGTGTTATTTCCAGTAACAAGTCGCCTTTAAAATCAATATTTTGTGGACCTTATTACATTGATAAGAAATTGAAGGGTGTGAACTACTTGATAAGGAATCCAGACAGGAAGAAGTCTCACAGGGTGTGCCATGTGAGTTTTCTCAAACGATCATTTTGATCGGGAAGGAAAGCAAGAGGTGAAGGTGTTAATGATTAACAGCACATAAGGAAGAAACATGTTCAGAGGATTCTGAATTGGACATTCCTCAAATCATATTGGACATTGAGGACGTCATCAAAAATTGGAATGCATTATTGATTTACCTTCCAAAGGAAATCAAAATTACCTAAAAGACTTAGTTATATCACATGGGGAAACATGCGGAAATAAACTGGGAAGTACTTAGCTACTTCTGTATGATGTAACTATTGGAGATTCTGTTCCAATTAAACACCATGCTGATAGGTATATCCCTCTAAAATTAGCACAGGTTCAGAAGGAGATAGAGCGCATGCTCCAGAATGTCATAATTGAAGTGAGTTATAGTTACTCCAGCTCACCCACAGTCATGGTGCCAAAGTCAGATGCGACCCAACGGTAATGTGTGAACTATCGCAAATCAACGCCGTTACGAAAACTGATGCATATCCAATTCCATGTTTGGAGGACTATGTCAAAGAAGCGGGTGAAGCAACTTACGTTTCTAAGTTGGACTTGCTCAGAGGTTACTGGCATCTACCATTTTCAGCGAAAACAAAGGCACTTTTGGCTTTCGTAACGCCAAATGGACGTTATCAAATCAACGTCATACCAATTGGTTTGTAAAACGCTCCAGACACATTTCAGAGAGTGACTAATAAGCTCACTGCGAAATTTCCCAACTGTGTGGTGTACATTGATGACGTGGTGATTTTTAGTCACTCATGGAACGAATATTTAGAGCATCTGTCAGACTTTTCCATTCGAATTCGGAAGGCAGGCCGAGTTGGTAAACCTTGCTAAAATTGAATTTGACAAAGTTCAAGTCATCTTACTGTGCCATGTTTCTGAACATGAATAAGTGGACGCACGACATTAAAAAAAATGTAATTTGGGAATTTCTCACACCGCCGACAAAAACAAAGAGGCACTACAGTTCCTGGGATTGAATGGATTTTACCGAAAGTTTGTGCTGAAATTTAACAGTGTGGTTACTCCTCTCATCAAAATGTTTAAAAAGGGCAAGAAGTTGCAGCGGACAGCGGACGGTCACAAGTCATTTGATAGCCTAAGATCTGTGTTAACAACTGCCCAATTATTAGTCACACCGGATCACTCAAAGCCTCTCAAAGTGGCTATCGATGACAGTAATGTTGATGTTGGCGATATGCTCCTGGACGGGAATCAAAAGGGAATAAAAAAAAACCACCGCGGATTTTCCAGGAAGTTGAAAGTTCATAAACAGAAACATTCAACGGTGGAAAAAGAGACTTTAAGCTTGTTGGCATTACAAGATTTCAGTGTTTATTTTATCAACAATGCATCTGACACAATTGCATAGACTGATCGCATCTAAATGATACTTCTGAATAAATTTTAGGAACAAAGAGTCCAGACTATTTAGATGAATTTGTTGTTGTTGCAACCATTCAATTTCACAATTGCGCATGTGACAAGTCGCAGAAATGTAATTGCTGATGTGTTATCGAAACACAAATGAGACATGGATGGGTGTGCCGTGCCTTGACGTTCAATGTGGATGTGAATGTTTGCATGTTTACTGTTCGTACAATGCATGTGTGTGTTTAGACTACGGAATGGGTTTTGAAGTTTTTAAAACAAGGTTATCTTTTGGCATTGGTAGTTCATTTTTAAAGGGGTAGGAGACACAAAGCTAGTCTCTTTTTCCTAAAAGAAATGCGGTTCCTGACTTACAGAAACTCTGTCCATGATTTTTCTTGACAGAAGGGCAATATACCGGGCAGATTTCGGTCAGGAAAAGTGAGGACTGCAGATGTTGGAGATCAGAGTTGAAAAATGCATTGCTGGAAAAGCGCAGCAGGTCAGGCAGCCTCCAAGGAGCAGGAGAATCGACGTTTCGGGCACAGGCCCTTCTTCAGGAATGAGGAGGGTGTGCCAAGCAGGCTAAGATAAAAGGTAGGGAGGAGGGACTTGGGGGAGGGGCGTTTGGAATGCGATAGTTGGAAGTAGGTTAAGGTGAGGGTGATAGGCTGGAGAGGGAGTGGTGTGGAGAGGTCGGGAAGAAGATTGCAGATCAAGAAGGCGGTGTTGAGTCCGAGGGTTGGGACTGAGATACGGTGGGGCGAGGGGAAATGAGGAAGCTGGAGAAATCTGCATTAATCCCTTGTGGTTGGAGGATTCCTCAGCAGAAGATGGGGCGCTCTTCCTCCAGGCGTGGTGATGCCATGGTCTGGCGATGGAGGAGGCCAAGGAATTGCATTTCCTTGGCGGAGTGAGAGGGAGAGTTAAAGTGGTCTGCAACAGGGCGGTTGGGTTGGTTGGTGCGGGTGTCCCAGAGATGTTCTCTAAAACGTTCCACAAGTAGGCGGCCTGTATCCCCAATGTAGATGAGGCCACATTGGCTGCAGCAGATGCAGTAAATGATGTGTGTTGAGGTGCAGGTGAATTTGTGACAGATATGGAAGGATCCCTTGGGGCCTTGGAGGGAATTGAGGGGGAGGTGTGGGGGCAAGTTTTGCATTTTTTGCGGGTGCAGGAGAAGTTGCCAGGAGTGGAGGTGGGGTTGGTGGGGGGTTCGGACCTGACAAGGGAGTCGCAGAAGGAGTGGTCTTTCTGGAATTGTTCCTCCTGGGAGCAATTCCTTCCCCTTCCACCGCATCTGCTCTCAGGAGGACCAATTCAAATACCAAACAACCCAGATGGCCTCTTTCTTCAATTACCGCAATTTCCCCTCAGACGTGGTTGACGATGCTCTCCACCACATCTCCTCCACTTCCCGCACCTCCACCCTTCAACCCGCCCTTCCAATCGCCACCAGGACAGAACCCCACTGGTCCTCACCTACCACCCCACCAACCTGAAGATACATCGTATCATCCTTCGCCATTTATGTCAAATCTAAACATACCACACCACCAAGGATATATTTCCCTCCCCTCCCCTATCAGGGTTCCAGAAAGACCACTCCCTCCGCGTCTCCCTCATCAGGTCCACACCCTCCAACAACCCAACTTCCACTTCTGGCAAATTCCCCTGCACCTGCAAGAAATACAAAACTTGCGCCCACACCTCCCCGTCACTTCCCTGCAAGCCCCCAAGAGATCCTTCCATATCCGTCACAAATTCACCTGCAACTCTAAACACATCATTTACTGCATCCGCTGCACCCAATGTGGCCTCCTTTACTTTGGGGATACAGGCTGCCTACTTGTGGAACGTTTTAGAGAACACCTCTGGGACACCCGCACCGACCAACCCAACCGCCCTGTGGCTGAACACTTTAAGTCCCCCTCCCACTCCGCCAAGAAATGTTGGTCCTTGGCCTCCTCCATCGGCAGACCATGGCAATACGACGCCTGGAGGAAGAGCGCCTCATATTCCGCCTAGGAACCCTTCAACCACAAGGGAAGAATGCAGATTTCTCCAGGTTCCTCATTTCCCCTCCCCCCACTTTATCTCCGTCCCAACCCTCGGACTCAACACCGCCTTCTTGACCTGCAATCTTCTTCGTGACTTCTCCGTCACCAACCCCTCTCTGGCCTATCCCCCTCACCTTAACCTCCTTCTACCGATCACATTCCCAACACCCGTCCCCCAAGTCCCTCCTCCCTACCTTTTATCTTAGACTGTTGGCACATCCTCCTCAGTTCTGAAGAAGGGCTTATGCCCGAAAAGTCGATTCTTCTGCTGCTTGGATGCTTCATGACCAGCTGCGTTTTTCCAGCAACACATTTTTCGGATTTTGGTCAGCCTGTTTTATCAATGGAATAAAAATGATTTTTGAGACCTTTCATTTATATATAAATGGATGAATTTTCATGTCAATGTGGTCATGCTTTAGCAGAGACCTGTTTAAATAGAGGGGAGTTGTCAGCTCTCGAACGAGCTGAGCTGAGCAGCTTTAGTTCAGTTTGAAGTGGGAAGTTCAACAGGGAGCTGCATGGAAACTCTCTCTCTTTTCTGCCTTTCAACTTCAACCTGTAAGTATGTGTCCCATTTATCCTAAGGTTTTAAGGGAGTTTGCTTATTTGGAGATTTATGCATATTTGGAAGAGTATGATTCAGTCTAGTTGGATGCATTCAGTTCTGTAGTCGTCCTTGATTGTGTTCTTTGTGTTTCCTTGTGTAATTTGGTGATGTTTTTTGTCTATTATAAAATCGAGTGGTCAACCTAGTTATCTTACCCCGGGTAATGTTCACTGTGGAATTACCAAAACAAGTTGCAAAGTTAGGTCACGGTCTGCCTTCTCCACAATACTTTGAGTTGTCTCCCCAAGTCCACAACACTTTAAACATCCGAAGAATGGGGCGACAGACATCTCAGTTGATGCAACCATCAGAACAACAGAGAGCCCATTGCAGACACACATACTCACAAGTGGGACACATACTAATACACACACTGAAACCTACTAACATGCACTCATACCTACAGAGACACGGAGAATCAGATAGAAAGAAACACCAAGACAAAGACACAGAACGAGAACACACATGAATACTCACAGCTCCGTGCAGACCCACAGAAATACATAGGATAGGTAGCAATAACCGATTCTTCCCTGAGTTAACCATCTATTACACCATATGTCAATCATCTCATTCACAACTTTTACAGATGAAATGCGGATAAGTAGCTCGAACAGTCGCGTGATGCCCCAAGTGTCAGGGAAAGAGGTGAACATCTTTAACATTCCATGGTCATTTTTACAATTAACCAGCTCGTACAGCAGATCCGTGTAAACAGTGGATGTCCTTTTTTGTCATGGATTGATGATGATGGGGAGCACTCTTGTTCTGCACCACAGCCAGAAACATCCCCTGTCTTCACCAACGACAGTCTGCAGCAGCTGTGCGTTGTTCAAAACGTACAGCAGAAATTCACCAAGCTTCCTTACAGAACAGCGTCCAGATCTATGGCTCAATAGTCCAGAACGCAAGGCACAGCAGATAGACAGGACTACCACCTGTTGCCAATTCAACATCAAGCAACTCGCCACCCTTGCTCAGAAAAATAAATCGGTTGCTGAGTTTCTGAATATATTCTAGAAAACTGAAAGGCAATTTCGTTGGAATATATCAGATTGTGAAGAGGCAGAAATTGATAGGGTCTCTGCTAAGAACGTATTCCTGTGAATTTTGGAGTCTGATATACTAGGGAGCTGTTGGAAAAACTCAGGATATCATGCAGCTTCTGTCATGACAAATCAGAGTTACCGTTTCAGGTCTGGGATTTGAAGGGTCACCGGACACGAAACATGACGTTTCGGTTGTCATCAGAAATTATGCCAGATATGTTGACCTTTTCCACCAACTTCTGGTTTTGTCTCTTATTTACAACAGCTTCAGTTCTTTCGGTTTCATTGATACAACGTCGGCGAAAGAGACAGATTATTTCTGACTGAGATGAGGAGTCAACACTGGATCTTTAATATTCTCAATCACTGAGGACTATGCGTGTTTCCTGATTGAGTACATTTTGGATTGGAATAGACAGATTGGCGGTTTCACAGAGAATCAGCGGACATGTGGAGTGGACAGGAAACTGAATTCGAAAATTAAATCCATCAATGATTGGATTTACTGCCAGAGTAGCCGAAATGGTTTGAACAGGCTACACAGTCTCCTCCTGCTCCAGATTCCTGAGCTTCTATTCCTATTATGAACGCATGAACAATCATTGCGATGTAGTTCCATGAGACTATTTGTTATTAAGTCTTTGCAGTCTCCAACCTTTTACTAATGATCTCATTTTTACAGCAGTAACAGCCCCATTCCAATTGCTCACACTTCATTACCGTCCTAATTTTCTTCCATTCTTCTGTAATCTTACTTCAGATAACAACAGGATCTGGACCATTGGGCCAATTGTCTGAGAAGTGACAGATGGAGTTTAGTTCAAGTAAATGCGTGGTTCTGCAATTCGGGAAAGCAAATCTTAGCAGGACTTATACACTTAATGGTAAAGTCCTAGGGAGTGTTGCAGAACGAATAGACCTTGGAGTGCAGTTTCATAGCTCCTTCAAAGTGGAGTCGCAGGGAGATACGATCGTGAAGAAGGCTTTTTGTATGCTTTACTTTCTTGGTCAGAGTATTGAGTGCAGTAGTTCGAAGGTCATGTTACGGTTGTCCAGGGCATTGGTTAGGCCACTGTTGGAATATTGCACGCAATTCTGGTCTCCTTCCTACTGGAAAGATGTTGTGAAACTTGAAAGGGTTTAGAAAAGATTTATCAAGGATGTTGCGAGATTTGGAGGATCTGAGCTACCGGGAGAGGCTGAACAGATTGAGTCTGCTTTCCCTACAGCGTTGGAGGCTGAGGGCTGACCTTACAGAGATTGACATAATGATGAGGGTCATGGATATGCTCACGAGCCAAAGTCTTTTCCATGGTATCGGGGAGTCCAGGACGAGAGTGCATAGTTTTTAGGTGAGAGGGGAAAGATATAAAAGAGACCTAAGGGGCAACGTTTTCACACACAGGGTGGAACATGTATGGAATGAGCTGGGAGAAAGTGAGGACTGCAGATTCTGGAGATCCGATCTACAAATGTGTTGCTGGAAAAGCGCAGCAGTTCAAGCAGCATCCAATGAGCAGGGGAATCGACGTTTCGGGACTGAGCGTTGAACAAGGGTTCATGCCCGAACTGTGAATTCCCCTCCTCCTTGGACGCTGCCTGACGTGCTGCGCTTTTCCTGCAACACATTTTCAGTATGGAATGAGCTGGCAATGGATGTGGTGGAGGCTGGATGTGGGAGCTGGCTGATCCCATTGTGAACGGCAGTGACCACGTCTGCAGCAAGTGTTGGTTGCTGGAAGAATTCCGGATCAGAGTGGATAATTTGGAATCTGAGCTTTAAACACTGCGGCACATCCGGGAGGGGGAGTGTGACCTGGATGCTTTGTTTCAGGAGGCAGTCACACCTGGAAGATTAAGTAATTCACATTCATTTCGAGATCAGGGACATCAGAATGTGACTGTAAGTGAAGCATGTCGAGGGAACCTGAGTTCAGGAGCAGGAGCCTCAGCCCTTGATCTTGTCCAACAGCTTTGAGATTCTTGCTCCCTATACGGATGAGGAAAAGGGCTCTGGACAGGATGAGCCAGCTGACCACGGCACCATGGTGCAGAAGGCCATTCAAGAGAGGGGAGCAAAAAGACAAGTAGTTGTTATAGGGGATTCTATAATTAGGGGGACAGATCGTATCCTTTGCAAGCCGTAACAGGAGTCTCGCATGGTGTGTTGCCTACACTGTGCCAAGGTTCGGGACATCTCTGACCGGCTTGAAAGGATATTGGAGCGGGAGGGGGAGGATCCAGTTGTTGTGGTCCACGTTGGGACTAACAACATCGGCAAGGCTAGGGTGGAGGACCTTTTTGGGGATTATTGAGCACTAGGAAGGAAATTGAAGTACAGGTCCTCTTGCGTCATAATCTCCGGATTACTGGCCGAGCCACGTGATAGTTGGCATAGGGATAAGAAAATTAGTGAAGTAAACAAGTGGCGAAGGGATTGGTATGGGAAAGAGAGATTCCACTTCATGGGGCATTGACATCAGTTTTGGAACAGGGGGGATCTGTACCGTTGGGACGGTCTGCACCTGAACCGATCAGATACCAATGTTCTTGCGAAGAGGATCAATAGGGTGGTCAGCAGGACTTTAAACTTCTGAGTTGGGGGGAAAGGGAAAGTGAAAGCAACAGGGAGTATGGCGTTAAATGGAAAGACAAGCAGCAGGATAGCATGTGTCCAGACGGATTTAAAATTGAGGCAGACTGGGAATGCAGAAAAACGGAAGGAAAACTTAGGACATCATATAACTTCCAATATCTCTAATGATAAGAAAGTTAGCATTAAGGCACTTTACCTGAATGCTCATTCGCAACAAAGCAGATGAACTAATGGCACAGATCATCGTGAATGATTATGATGTGGTAGGCATCACAGAGACGTGGTTTCGGGGGATCAGGACTGGCAGTTAAACATCCAAGGGTTTTCAACTTATCAAAAAGACTGGGAGGGTGGCAGAGGGGGCGGGGTTGCCTTGTTAGTTAAGAACGAATTAAATCTATGCTACTGAATGACATAGCGTTGGATGATGTGTAGTCTGTGTGGGTGGAATTGAGGAAACACAAAGGGAAAAAAAAAACATAGTGTGAGTTATGTACAGACCTCCTAACAGTGGTCAGGATGGTAACAGTGGTGCAACATGTACCGGGAAATAGAGAAGGCATGTCAGAAAGGCAAAGTCACGGTGATCATGGGAAACTTCAATATACAGGTGGACTGGGTAAATAATGTAGCCAGTGGATCCAAAGAAAGGGAATTCATGGAATGCTTACAGGATGGCTTTTTGGAACAGCTTGTCATGGAGCCCACAAGGGAACAGGCTATTCTGGACCTGGTGCTATGTAATGAACCAGAATTTATAAAAAAATTTAAAGTAAGGGAACACTTAGTCAGCAGCGATCATAATATGGCAGAGTTCAGTCTGCAGTTTGAAAGAGAGAAGTCAAAATCTGATGTAATGGTGTTACAGTAAAATAAAGGTAATTATGAGGGCATGAGATAGGAACTGACGAAAATAGACTGGAAGCAGAGCCTAGCAGGGAAGACAGTAGAGCAAAAATGGCAGGAGTTTGTTGGTAAAATTGAGGACCATGGACAGAGGTTCATCCCCAAGAAGAGAAGGATTATCTGGGAGGGATTAGACAGCCATGGCTGAAAAATAAAGTCAGGAAGTCTATCAAAGAAAAAGAGAGATCCTATGAAGTGGCCAAGAGCACTGGTAAATCAGAAGATTGGGAAGGCTACAAAAAGGAACAGAGGGTAACAAAGAGAGAAATAAGGAAGTAGAGGATCAAATATGAAGGTAGGCGAGCCAGTAATATTAGAAATGATAGTAAAAGTTTCTTTCAATAAATAAGAAACAAACGACAGGCAAGAGTAGACATTTGACCACTTCAAACTAATGTTGGAAGCCTCGTGATGGGAGAACTTAATGAGTACTTTGCATCAGTCTTCACAGTGGAAGACATGAGTAATATCCCAACAATTAAAGGGAGTCGGGGGCTGAGATGAGTATGGTTGCCATTACAAAAGGGAAAGCGCTAGAAAAGCAAAAAGGTCTTAAAAGTGATAAAACTCCTGGCCCCGATATGCTACATCCTAGAGTTCTGAGGGAGGTGGCTGAGGAAATAGCGGAGGCGTTGGTTGAGATCTTTCAAAAGTCACTGGAGTCAGGGAAAGTCCCGGATAATTGGAAGATCGCTGTCGTAACCCCCTTGTGAAAGAAATTATCAAGGCAAAAGATGGAAAATTATAGGCCAATTAGCCTAACCTTGGTTGTTGGTAAAAATCTAGAATCCACAATTAAGGATGAGGCTTCTAAATTCTTGGAAGAGCAGTGTCGGATTAGAACAAGTCAACGTGGATTTAGTTTGGGGAGGCCGTGCCTGACAGACCTGTTGGAGTTCTTTGAAGAGGTGGCAAGTCGGTTAGACCGGGGAAACCCAGTGGATGTGGTCAACCGAGACTTCCAAAAGGCCTTTGATAAGGTGCCACACGGGAGGCTGCTGAGCAAGCTGAGAGTGCATGGTGTTCGAGGTGAGCTACTGGTATGGATTGAGGATTGGCTGTCTGAGAGAAGGCAGAGAGTTCGGATAAAATGTTCTTTTTCGGAATGGCAGCCGGTGACAAGCAGTGTCCCGCAGGGTTTATTGTTGGGGCCGCAACTGTTCACATTATATATTAATGATCCGGATGAAGGGGCTGGGGGTATTCTAGCGAAGTTTGCCGATGATACAGAGTTAGGTGGGCAGGCAGGTAGTACTGAGGAAGTGGGTAGGCTGCAGAGGATCTGGACAGTTTCGAAGAGTGGTCCAGGAAATGGCTGATGGAATTCAATGTGAGCAAATGCGAGGTCTCGCACGTTGGAAAACAGAATACAAGCATGAACTACTTTCTAAACGGTGAGAAAATTTATAAAGCCAAAGTACAAAGGGATCTGGGAGTGCTAGTTGAGGATTCTCTAAAGGTAAACATGCAGGTTGAGTCTGTGATTAAAAAACGAACGCAATTTTGGCAATTATCTCAAGAGGGTTGGAATATAAAAGCTCCGTTGTGCTTCTGAGAATTTATAAAGTTCTGGTTAGGCCCCATTTGGAGTACTGTGTCCAGTTTTGTTCCCCAAACCTCAGGAAGGACATTCTGGCACTGTAGCGTGTCCAGCGGAGATTCACATGGATGATCCCTGGAATGGTAGTTCTAACATATGAGGAACGGCTGAGGATCCATGGATTGCATTCATTGGAGTTTAGAAGATTAAGGGGAATCTAATAGAAACTTACAAGATAATACATGGCTTGGAGAGGGTGGACGCTAGGAAATTGTTTCCGTTAGGCGAGAAGACTAGGACTCGTGGGCACAGCCTTAGAATTAGAGGGGGTAAATTCAGAACAGAAATGCGGAGACATTTCTTCAGCCAGAGAGTGGTGGGCCTGTGGAATGCATTGCCGCAAGTGCAGTGGAGGCTGGGACGCTAAATGTCTTGAAGGCAGACATTGATAAATTCTTGATGTCACAAGGACTTTAGTGGTACGGGCAGAATGCAGCTAAGTGGAGTTGAAATGCCCATCAGCCATTATTGAATGGCCTCACTTCTGCTCCTATGTTTTATGGTCTTATGGTGTTAATTGCAACATTTAAGAGGCATTTGGATGGGTATGTGAATAGGAAGTGTTTGGAGCGAATTGGGCCGGGTGCTGGCATGTGGAACTAGATTGGGTTGGGATATCTGGTCGGCATCGACGTGTTGGACCGAATGGTTTGTTTCCATGCTGCACATCTCGATGGCCCTGTGACAGTATTTCATTCAGAATGAGGTTAATCATATACAGAATCAAAATGAAAGGGAAACTGCAATGAAAATGCATATACGGAGGCATAGTGTAATACTGTCATAGTTAAGTACAGCATGGAAGACCTGAAAGGGTTCAGAAAACATTTACAAGGATGTTGCCCGTGTTGGAGGATTTGAGCCATAAGGAGAGGCTGAAGAGGCTGGGGCTCTTTTCATTCGAGCGTCGGAGTCTGAAGGGAGTCCTTATAGATGTTTACAAAATTAAGAGGGGCATGGATAGGGTAATTTGAGCAAATCATTTCCCTGTGGTCGGCGAGTGCAGGACGAGAGAGCATAGGTTTAAGGTGAGAGGGGAAAGATATAGAATAGACATAAGAGCAACTTTTTTCAAACAGTGAGTGGGTGGTATGTCATTGGAATCAGCTGCCCAAGGAAGTGGCAGAAGCTGGTACAATTGCAAATTTTAAGAGGAATTTCCTGGGTATATGAATACGAAAAGTTTGGAGGGATATGTGCCAGGTGCTGGAAGGTGGGACTAGATTGTGTTGGGATATCTATTCGAGTTTCACAACATAATTCCTTTAGGAAGGAGACCAGAATTGAACGCAATATTCCAACTTTGGCCTAGCCAATGTCCTGTACAGCTGCAACATGACCTCCCAACTCCTGTCCGCAATACTCTGACCAATAGAAGAAAGTTTACCAACACCTTATTCACTATCCTATCTACCAGTGACTACATTATCAAGGAGCTATGAAACTGCACTCCAAGGTATCTTTGTCCTTTTACACTCTCTAGGAACTTATCCTAAAGTGGATAAGTCCTGCTAAGATTTGCTTTCACAAAATGCAGTACCTCACATTTATCTGAATTAAACTCCATCTGACACTTCTCTGCTCATTGGCCTATCTGGTCAAGATCCTGTTGTATTCTGTCATCATATTTTAGATGTTTAACCGCACTAAAATTAGGCTGTTAAGCGTATGATTCACACGGTGGTCTAAACATTTGTTCTCCATCTCGAAACCCTTCCAATAACCCAGATACACAGCTTCTGATTTAAGACTGATTTAATTGTATGGAGTTTGCACATTTTCTATGGTGTCCGTGTGAGTTACCTCCGGGTGTTCCGGTTTCCTCTTTCAGTCCAATGATGTGCAGGTTGTGTGGACTGGCACGGTACTTTGCCCATAATGTTGTGGGATGTGCAGGGTTGATGGTTTACCCATGGAAAATATAGCGTTACAAGATAAGAGAGTTGAGACTGGGCGGAATACAATTCAGAGAGTCGGTATGGACTTGATGGAATGAAAGACCCATTTCCACATTTTTGGGATTTTAAGATCCTATGACTCTTCACATGTGCTTCAAGGGATGAAATAGACTATCACCTGATCCAATATCCACTTGGATTGTTCAACATCACGTCTACTTAAACAAAGAATTTCGGATACCAGAGGTCTGAACGACTGCACAGAAATTCTTGGTGAAACTCAACAGATCTGCCAGCATCTGTTAGGAAAAAGGCCGACTGAACATTTCGTCTCCAGTAATTGATCTTCAGACCTGAAGATTTATGATGTTGACAGACCTACTGATCTTTCCCAGCAACTTATGTTCTTGTTTCTGATTTACAACATCATCAGTTCTTTTGGGTTTTTTATTCCAAAATTGATTCAATAACCCAGGAGAGGCAGCAGGAGTTATTGAACGATAGACATGCCTGATGATCTTGACAGATTTAGTTTGAAGGACGATGATGTCCGAATGAAGGTCAGCTTGTGATGGTCGGGCAAATGAATTATAAGATTAGTGCCCATGTACGTGACTGAAATCGTTCCGTTTAGACATTGTTAGTTTGAGGATATAACCAGTTTCAATACTGGCTTTCGCAACACATCCATTTAGTTTCACTCGCCCAAACCAAGTGACGTCTTTCTCTGCTGTAATCGAAATCCAATTCCCAGGAACGATATTGCAGTGTGATCAGTAATTGACACAACGTATAACCGTGTTGTAAAATATAAGCCATTCGGCCCTCAATGCCGTGCTGGACTGATATCCTACTCTAAGATCAGACTAACTGACATAACATTCATCGTACTTAATTCCACGTGATGATCCAAGAATTGATTAACTGGCTCTGATGTAATTGACACTTCGACCACTGCTGACAGTGCATCCAACGCAGTCACCACTCTGAGAAAAGAATGTACCTCTGACATCTCCACTAAACCTTCCTCCAATTACTTTAATATTGTGCCTCCTCGTGATACACATTTCCATCGTGGGAAAAAAAAAACCTCTGGTTATCCACTCTATCTATGCCACTCAACATCTTGTACACCTCGATCAAGTCAGTTCTCATCGTTCAAATGAAAAAAGGCCTACCTCTCTCAACGTTTCTTGATAAAACACTCCCTCCAGTCCAGGCAGTATCCTGGCAAATCTCATTTCCGCCCACTCTGAAGCTTCCACATCTTTCTGATAGTAAGCTGACCAGAACTGAACACAAAATACCAAGTGCGATCTAACCTGGACTGTATAGAGCTGCAGCATAACCTCGCGTTTCGAAAACACAATCCCCCTGCTCATAAAAGTCAACAAACGATACGTCTTCTCAACAGCCCCACCAAATTTGGTGGCAACTTTTAGGGATCTGTGGACATGGATCCCAAGAGCCCTGTTTTCCTCCTCACTGCCAAGAATCATCCTTCCAATCCTGTATTCTGCGTTCAGTTTTATCGTCGAAAGTGAATGAATTCATACTATTCCAGATTTCACTCCATCTGCCAGTTATTTTCTCAGTTCTACATCCTGTCAATGTTTCGTGGCTACCGAAAACAAATCTCCACACTATCCACAATTTCACCACCACTCGTGTCAACTGATAACTTACTAGGTTATGCTTCCACTTCCTCATCCAAGCCATTTATAAAACTCCCAAAAAGCAGAGGTTCCATAAGTGATCCCTGCAGAACCAGAACACTTCATCCCGAGGGCATCAATGTGGACTTCAACAGTTTCCTCATTTCCCCTTCCGCACCTCACCCCAGTTCCAAACGTCCAGCTCATCACTGTCCCCATGACTTGTCCTACCTGCAAATCTTCTTTTCCAACAATCCACTCCACCCTCCTCCCTGACCGATCACCTTCTTCCCCTCCCCGTTCACCTATTGTAATCTATGCTACTTTCTCCCCACCGCCACCCTCCTCTCTTTTATCTCTCTACCCTTCAGGCACTCTGCCCGTATTTTTGATGAAGGGCTTTTGCCCGAAACGTTGATTTTACAGCTCCTCGGATGCTGCCTGAACTGCTGTGCTTTTCCAGCATCACTAATCCAGAATCTGGTTTCCAGCATCTGCAGTCATTGTTTTTACCTGGAATAATGTTTTATATGATCGCTTCATAATTCATGAAATTGTCATGACACATGTCAGAGACCATGAGCAATTTTCGCTCACGTTGTTTGATGTGCACCTTTCGAGCTTGATCAATACTAATGTTGGGGGCTGAAGCAGAAATTGAGGTGTGTGATGGGGTAGTGTATATCTTAGTACACTCTCATTCCCTATTGATTAAATGATTAATTGTTTTAGCACGTGCCGCCTTTGCCAACAGCCCCTCGAACTGTATCTCCACAACTTTCTGAATTGGCCCTGCCTGGTTTTTGAGAGTTTCCTCACTTTAAATTGTTAATTCTTTCATGATTTGTCTAACCCTCTGCACGTTCTCATTCATACCCTGTAGGTGCAATAAAAATTGACGAGGCACGGCACAGCATTGACCCTTGTGACAGCGTCATCTTTCTGGTGTCGAGTGAGATTATGGCATTCCCCACATTTGGTGGCCCCGTGGCATCAACTGCTTTGTGCACCATGGCATTGGTTAACATGTGTTACATTTGTTTCAATCGAACGAGAATTATTCTGGCGTTTGAATGTTTTACGTTATCATCTGACATCTCACCTTTGTCAAAAACTGTGGAGCTGAAAAATCACTGCATGTGAAATAGCATCCCAGTAGCAACACATTCGACGTTTTGGGCAGAAGCCCTTCAGTTGGAATGTGAGGATGGAGAACGGAGCTTAAAGGTAAATGGGTGGGGGTTGTGGAGCGAAGGTAAAGTATCTTAGAATGCAATAGGAAGATGGAGCTGGAGGTGATGTCTATAGGTCGGAGCAAAGGTTGGAGTGGATATGTTGGAAGGAAGATGGATTAGTGGCAGAGTTCTACAAGGTAGTGCTGAGTTGGAGGTATCGACCTGGAATTCAGTGAGGGGAGCGAGAGTAGGAAACCGGAGAAATCGACGTTGATACCGTGGGGTAGGAGGATGCCTAGTCGGAAGGTGAGCCGTTCTTCATCCAGACGTCGCGTGGCTCGTGTTTGGCGGTGGAGGAAGGTCAGAACTGGGCCAATACCTTTCACCTATGTTGAATAGTACTATTCCATGAACCGGTTTCTCGTTGGGATTGGTCATTTCTATTTCCCTCGGGCTTCTTCAGAGGACGAAGTATGTGGTGTGCGTGAGGCAAGTGAAAAGCCAACCTACAACGATTGTACTGGTGCACCCATTTCCAAATAACCTCCACACAGCTATTTTTGCCCTTTCATATTATATAGCCTGTTGTCCGTGGAGGGGATTGCAATGCATGCTGAAGGTGCATTCATCCGTTTTTCTACTACTTTTTTGTACATACATTTCACAGGTCTACCTGGAGACTGCAGATTCAATAAGTCTGTACCAGGAGATGGCATGAACGGAGCGCTAAAGTACGTTGACTCGTTATTTTGGCCTTTCCCCCTTGGAAGGCATGTCCCATCCCACGTATTGCGTGATAACAACGTCTCTCGTATTCCGTTATTGCACCAATGTGATCTCTAAAGGAACAGAATATTAAGGAGTTGAGCTGGAGAATGCATCCTGTCACAAAAAGAGCGAAAGCTGGACCCATTGCCTCTCAAAAGACCATGATGAGAAAACTGACAAGGTGGGGCAGCATCCAGAGAGCGCGGGGAATTGTGTGATGGAAATGGGGAAGGGAGAGGATAACATTTGTTTTCTGGGGTACTTCCGCAGAAGTAACGGAAGTTAGAAAAAGTTTTTTTTAGCAATTGGACCAGGAGTGGTGCTGAAGAAGAAATGAAATGGTCTATGATAGGGTGGAAGCTGCAATCTTTAAACGACAAATGTTTTCATGGAAACAAATCTAAACGGATTGCTGACTGGGCCAGCAAGGAAAACAAGATCCCAGGAAACGAGCAGGAGAAGACGCGTTTATTCGATCTGTTCCAGCAGTCAGTATGATTGTGGCTGACTTCAGACTTCAAATCCAGCGTCCTCCCCATTTTCCATGATGCTTTGAGACACTATGAAGTTGTCGATTTCAGTCTGAAATGAACTAAGTGAGGGAGCATCCTCAATCCTCAGCGATATCAAATACCAAAGACTCCGAGATGATTTGAGGAAAAAGGCGTTGCCTCCTCTGACTCCTAAAAAAGCTTTTCCTTGTCTTGAGATTGCGTCCGCGTGTTTAAGATTACCACACCATCGGGAATAATTTCTCAGCATCTCCCCGATCAAGCCTCTGTCATTCAGGATCTTATATATTTCAATGGAATCGTTTCTCAATTTTCTGATAATTGAGGATATGGACACATGGCATGCAATCTTGGCAGCAAATAGTGAAATTATTTTATACTTTATTCATGGGGTGTTGTCATTTCTGGCTGTCTGCTGGCTTTTGTTCCCCACACGTAGCAGGTCTGGAGGAAGCGGTGGGGAGTTGCCTTCTTGAACGGCTGGATTCCATTTTGTGCAGTTAATTACAAAGTGCTGTAAAGGAAGGAATTCCAGGATTTTCCAAAAATTGGCACATTTTGGAACCAAATGTTTGTTCAAACCAGGGTGGTGAATGGTTTGATGTGAAATTTCCAATTGGGGTGTTTCCTATTTATCTGATGAGCTTTACATTCCAGATAAGAGTGCTGTGTGTTCAGAAGTTGTTTAGTATGGAATTTCTGCTGTGTATCTTGTCTATGGTACGCACTGCTGCTACCAGTGGTGTAGACAGGGAATTTGTAGCTGTGATGCTGACCAAGCTGCACTGCAAGTTTATTCTCCCTAAATATTGAACGCACATCTGCTCCATGTGGTTACTCAATGCCTTATTGGCAATTTTATTTTAGTTCAGATTGTTTACTTTCTTGCATGCTTATCATTTAAAAATAAACACAAAACTGTGGATAGCCTCAGCTGGATGGAGAGAACAGATGCAATAAAACAGTAGGAGTCATTCCTTGTCCATTAGAAAAGGAGTATTGTCGTGTTTCTAACCCTTCTTATCCTTTCGTCCTTTCCTCACGTGGACTCCTCGTTCCATTATTTGCTCCAACTAATCTTGTTTCTCAATTACTTGGATTTATTCATTGATTGAATTATTTTCATAACTGGATATTTAGCAGCATACTTTATCTGGTCTCTGAACTTTTTCTGTGTCACTACATAAATACATGCATTTGTGCAGCAGCTTAAGTTCCGCAGCATAAATACAATTAGTTCAAACAAACGACGAACACCATAATCCAATGAATAACCAACATTAAAATAATATAAAATACAGCCCAACCAGAGGAGTATGAAGCTGGCAGAGATGGCAAAGAGTAAAATTACAGACTTCTTTCTGCTCTCTACCTCTGGATCGTTCTCTATTTTTCTCTGATTCCCCAATCCCTTACGCACCTTAATAGCCTGGAAGATGTGTCTAACAGTCAGAACATTGAGAAAGAGAATAAATATAAATGGTAACATCGGTCTTAAAAATTGTTCAAAATATCTGAAACTTATCCACTGACGGTCGTAATAATAACTAGACCGGACATGACAGTACCATTGAATGTTGTTGATAATCGTTCCAGGTTTAAAACGAAAGTACGAAGGGATGTTCTTTAGCGAAAATAAAATACAGATGATCGCTAGAACCCTCATTGCAGTTTTCTTTGTGCAATACGTAGTATTCATCTGATGAAAACAAATGGCGACAAATCGATCGAAAGAAAAGGCAACAGTGAACCAGACAGAACAGTCAGTGGTCAGGCTGCAGAGGATGTCGATAAGACTACAAACCGGAGTGATGCTCAGGAAACACCGTGGATAATAAAATTGTTGAAATCGGATAAGTACGACATAAAAAACAATGAACAGTAGATCAGACATTGCCATGGCCACCAGGTAGATAGTGCTGCATGTTGAAAGACCACATTTGCCCCGAGCTAAAATTACAATCATCACGAGACTAACTGTAAGAGCAAGGACAAGAAGAGATTTCAAGTTGCTGATGGAACATTATTCATGCCGACTGTATGTAATGACACAGAGATGATTGTTGTACTCTGAAATATAAAGTTTAAACCATCTCAACCAGACACAGGGAAGAACATGATCAGCGGATTGCTGATGAAAAGACGATCATGTATTCTCTTTTTGGTGTCGGCAGTGGTTGATTTCATATGCTTCATAGACGAAACAGACTGGCTGGGGTTTCCCATATGAACACAACATCCACCACAGAGACATTTTGAATCAGTTAAGCAAAGAATTGGAGACACCCTACATACATATGGGATTGCAAAATTTCTGCATTTCGTTTTGAATCCAACGTTTGTCACTTATCAGATTAAACGAAATTTTATCTTACTGTATATTGGCACAGACCTCTTCCTTAAATAGTGCATCATACATGGTGGTAACCAGTATGCAATCACAAGAAAATATCTTTTATTTGGAAATGATGGTGGAAGGAAAGGTATTGCTGAGACAGATACAGATTTTGGGAAACTGAATAGTTGCTGCAGCGATGTTCGACAGTTGAGATGATTGTGTTCCAGGAGCCAAAACCATTTTCACCTGTGGTCAGGATGAAACCAGGGAGAATGAGATTACCAGAATGTAATTTCATTTAGTTTTTTCTGATGGCTGCCTTATTGTGAATCACTATTTGTGATTTGTATGTGAAAGATTTGAATCTTTTTTTCGGGAACTAAAATTTAACTGTAAAAATAGGCACAATTGATTGATAAACAGACAGCCAATCCTCCTGTAAATGCAAGGCAAACAGTCCTAAGTGTGGCGTTCGACAGATTTAACATGTGAATATTGGGAAGGTCAGAGTTCATCGTACAAAATGCAACAAGCATGTGACTGAGTTTGAGCCCAAGAGAGTCGGAATGTTTATCATTATGACGCTCAAAGAAGGGAAATGCTTATAAATCAGGAAATTGGATTTGTAAGCTGTGAAGTGGCATGGAGTATGACAGATGGGTGGAGAATACACAGCGCTTTGTGATGTAATTACTGAATTTTATTATTTGTTGAAACAGACTTTTTTTCCTATTGCTATTCCTATTTTTATTTTTATAATTTGCCTTAAAACTGATTGATGCACAGTTCTCATCGAGAGCTCTTCCTCCGAATGAAGCCACACATCACAAAGCGTAGGGCAGTGATCTCTGAACAATTAACTGTAGGCAGATGATGAATTGCAGATTTAACAATTGATAATCTTATTCCATCCACATACAGATGGCAATTCGTGACAACATTTCCAACTGTATAAAGATACCTATTAATGCTCAGATAAGACATTAGTGTAACCATTGTTTCACAACTTGCCCGAACCTTGATGGAAGATTAATCAGCATCAAAAACATTGCTTGAATCAACACGATATGTCTTAATGACATTTTGTTGAATGACCGTTATGGCTCTCGGAAAATATTGCATCTGTTTATCTTCAATTGGACATTTCACTTTCTAAACTTAGCATCAAACATAATCAACCAGTTGCGAATATTTTCCTCGTAGCAAACCATTGTATATTTACAAACTGCATTGAGAACTTCATCACTGGACAGTACAGTAATGAGGAAGGTCATCCAAACGAAGGAGTCACTGTTTCATATTCTTATGGTCATAATTACCTTTGCAGTCAGATATTATAAATCATTCTTTTCCCCACAAACAGCTAAATTAGCAGTCAGAGATACTTCCACTCCAATTAATAATTCCCACTCAGCATAATTTTCCTTTGAGTGATGCTCCCAGTTACGCTTTCACACTCCGGTCATTTGTTCCTCTTTACTTAGGAAATCACTTTTGCTAAAATTCTATTTGAAGATGCTCACTGAATCACTATGTCACTGGAATTGGGTGTCAATTTATTGACCCAAATGCAATATAGATTTCTAGTCAAAGATACTCTTTGCAAAATTTACAATTGGAGTCACAGGTCGTCTCCTCTCAGTGCTCCAGACTTACGACAATGCTGCATTTACAGGTCACCACAGAAACGCAAGAATGCCGCGTCATAAGTTTCTATTTGAGCAGTTACCCACACTCAGTGCAATTCGAGAATTGAATATCCTCCTCGTACCATGTGGCCACTGGAGCCAGGGGATCTGGACTGAAGTTCGTGATCCTTGTTCAGTACAATTACACAATCAGTAAGCACTTCAAACAGCGTAATTCCTGGAGATCTAGATCAATTGCACACAACATTCCAGTAGATCGCGGGATAATATAGAGTGCCTGAAAGCTACAGACAAAAGGTTTTCTTTATTCCAATTGAGAAGTTACACGATAGTGATGGTTTGGAAATATTAACCGCAAACATTAATATTACACATGAAGAACCAGGCCAGTGCCCATTAAGTGGAGGGTTAAATTTGACCATTATGCATGTCGATGGATCAGCATTCAGACAGCAATCCACATCAGGGTGTAAGATGCTCTGGCGAAGGAAAGACCAAACCTCAAGACACGATTCTGCTCCAAGAGCCCATCGAAGAATGTTTTTGCCCCAGAACTCTCAGTGTGCTGTGTTGTACTCACCTCTGTCATGATGATAGTAATCTGTGTTCTCTGAAACTTACAGAGGCGTATTGTGTAGAAAATAAAATTTATTTGACTAACAAGTCTCCATTTTACTTCAAATGAACCATTTTGGAATGGAATAAGACAGGCCATTGTTGCATCAAATTGCCTGATCCACTCCCGTGATGCAACAAACGCTGTGCCAGATATATCCCAGCAAGCAGTGTTGATGTGGCAACCCTGACAATTGGACAAAACAGCAGGTCCCTGTATTCTTACTTCACTCTCGCCATCAAGATAATCTCAATCCTCAGTTGCCTCAAAACATTCTGGGATAGCTCAGCACCTAAATGTGATCATCAATAAATCACCCCACTTTAAACAGTAATTCGAAAAATATGAAACATTTCATCGAAGCCGAAGGAGCTGAACATGCTGAACTGCCCTGCGGAGGGTTAATGCCCAGAATGGTCATCCACACCCAGCACAGGTTTAGTCATAAGCAAGTTCCCACATAGTAAACACAGGTGAGTAGTCATTCCCACTCACCTCTGCTTTCCGATCATTCAGAGAACAAGGAACATGTGACGTTATTAAGAAGTAGATCAGCTGAAATCGGCCAACAAGATCTTGAAATACATCGAAATGGCATCGATACAGCAAAGCAATTATAATTGTTGGCATTTACACCTCTATATAAATTTGTCTGTGTGGTGTTAATCGAAATCACTGCTTGGACAGACACGCCACATGAAAACGGCATTTATACCCCATACCATGTGGCAAAGAAAGTCATTCAAAGCTGGGGCGACAAACGGTACAGATTATTTTAGCAGTGCGCTGCTGATGGATTAGAAATCAATTGGTGACCCTGATGCGTTGTCTAACTCACCAATCCCCTCAATCCTGAACATCGGCACACGCAGCAGCTCTAAATTTTACTCCATTTTGCCAGATATTATGAGCCGTATTGGAACCTTGGAGCAGTAAAATAATCTGAAATATCTTAAATTGTACTTCAGTCACCCCAAATCGACCTCTCTTCCATCAGGAAAATCTGTTGTACCACACAATCTCCAAATTTCTGAGTCCTCTAGATGGGGTACATTAACAGGAATTTCTCAAAACTGACACAGAACTGCAGTCCAACGTAGAACACGACGGTTTCACAGTGAATTGGTCTAAACTATATCCAGGATGTTCATCTCCAAAACGTCAGAATCGGAAAAATGACAGCGACAATAATAAAAATATTAATAAATGTAAACGTAAATTCAGATCCAAATACGGAGTAACAATCCCAATCAAATGCCCAAATGCCCTTATATACCATTCATATAGACCAGTATCGTAAAGGGAACATCGAAATATAACTCAACAAAGGGAAAGTCGGGAAATATCTTGTTTGAAAAACCTGTTTCACATCTGTTGGATTGCTGCTGCCACAAAATTCAAGATCGCAATATTTTTCATATTCGACTCCGCCCTACAGTACTGTGCCTCTTTTTACAAATGGCACGACTCACATGACTTTTGTGGAAACAAACAATCCAGAAATACACATCATATTTGGAACCCTGTGCTCAACACCCCTCCCAGCAATCTGTCCTCACATATATCGTGGCCCCACACACCCACTGATTGACGAAAACACACAAGATGTTCAAAGCCATCACTTATCACTCCGTAATGACTCAAACCAAACATTGCCCACCTGGTATCTGCTCTCCCAGTTGGACCAAGATACCTGAGAGAGATCCACAAACAAAATACCTTTGCATCAAGGAATTTGGAACACCTTACTCAGAGGTTACGAAGATGACGGTCGTTACAAAAACCATCTGACTGATAGTCAGGTTTGAGCGACCACGGAGAGAGATTGGTCTTCCTCAACACTCTCTCGACCATCCAAAATCAGTGCTCATTCAAACTCCATCAGTGTGGCCTCAGTGCCAACCCATTCTGCGCGACATAGAGAAAATGTAATGCTGCACATTACTGAGCATCCTCCTAATCAATAAACTATTCACACTAAAATCAGTAAGTGGGGGCATTGTCATCTGCCACCGGTATTTGCCATGCTAAATGGAAAGAAAATAAATATTAATCATAGAGTGGAAGTAAGTATAATTTAATGCAGAGATTTTTAAAACTAAATTGTTTCAAGACTTACCAGGAATACCAAAAATGGCCAAGATGGTATAGTAAATTTTTTCGATCATTATCCTTGGAACATACATTTTGCTGTTTGTGAAATAGCCTTTGATGTACTGCTGCTGAGAGTCTGTCTGAATTGGAGAATTACCTGGCGCTGACACAGTTCAAAAGTTATTATTTTATATCATGTGGTGCTCCACTGGGAAACATTGAATTTTTATCCAACATTTTTAACAAACAACGTATGACAGAAGGTTTATTTTAAATTTGTGATGTAATTGAGATTTAAGCCTGTAATTGAAATACCCCAAAGACTAGATTAATCTCATCCTGTTAGATCTCTAATATTAATTGTAAATCTTCTTCAAACTTCAATGCTTGTACAAAATCATATATAGTTCGTCCCATCAATACCAAAATATTTTTCGATATTCTTTTCAGTGACGGCATGCTTTTTGATCAGGCTTTACAGTCATTCAATAGTTCGCGCAGTGGACCTTTATAAGAGCTGTTCTATTGCATATTCTTGTATCCCTATTTTTCTTGTTAATCCAATTTTACAACACATTAGGGAAATTCTATCTGTGAATGAGAACTCTCAATCTGAACCTGAAGCTGATAGAAACCACAACAACTGGAACGTGTACTAAGTGATATAGTTCGCAAAACAAATACAAAAACTAAACAGAAAAGATTTAGACCTTTGACATCAGAATCCAGAATAACAGAATGATACATAATACAAGTGACCCTTCTACCCGTCGTGTTCATTACACCAAAATGAATCTAAATCTACATTAATCCCACTTTCCACCACTTGGCCTATAGACTTGTATGTTATGACATTTCAAAAGCTCATCCAAGTAATTTTAAAAGTGTGTATGTTTTCCCATCTCAAACACCCTCCCAGTCAGTGCATTTCAGGCAAATACCATCCTCTGGAAGAAAGGAATTTCCCTCATGTCCACTATGAACCTCCTGCCTTTCACATAGAATTACGCAACCTTGTTCCTGACACTTGGACTGAGAGAAACAGATTCACACTGTCCATGCCCCTTATAAGTTATACACCTGCTCTAGATAAGTCACTTCGAACTTATCCACCCTCCTTGTTGCAAACTGAGCACCATTCTGTTGAATCTCCTTTGCACGTCCTCCAGTGCAATCACACCCTTCCTATGGTGCAGTCTACAGAACTACACACAATACTCCAACTGTGGATGAAACAAAGTTCGGTACAGCTTCAACATGCACTCTCCTTTTATAATCCTCCCACATTTCTGATGAAGGCATTATGCCCGGAAAGTCGACTTTCCAAGTCCTCGGATACCGTCTGTTCTGCTGTGGTCTCCCAGCGCCACACAGTTTGACTCTGATCTCTAGCATCTGCAGTCCTCACTTTCTCCGTAGAACCTACGCATCAACTGAAAAAGGCGAGTGTCCTATAAGCATTCTAAACTACCCCAGTATCCTGTCATTCCATCTGCAGGGATCTGTCAACCGCGCCTCTCGTCCTTTCGGATCCTCTGTCCTTCCTAATGTCAGACTATTCATTGAGTATACCCTTTTCTGGTGACTGGGTTTCTTTTAAAGTGCATCATCTAACATTTCAGAAGGATTATATTTCATCAACCACTCATCTGCCCATCTGACCAATCTATCTATTTCTATCTGTCACCTAAGAAAATATACCTCCCTCACAACGACCCAGACAATGCTAGTATCATCAAAAATCCTATTTCACATTCCCAACCTCATCAACTGCATCTCCCCATTCCCCAGCCACACCCACTCCGTAAAACATACACACACTTTCTCAGTCCCCCATGTGCGAACTTGTCAAATGCTTTGCTCAATTCCTATGAAGTACTTCAACTGCCCAACCATTATCGACAGATCTGGCCACCTCATCGAAAAACCTCACCAGATTGATGAGGCATGAGCCCCTCTGACGAAACCGTCCTGACTATCCATGCTGAAAACATTCCGCACTAAACGGAGATTAATTCTATCCTTTGGTTTTCTTTTCTCCAATCGTGTTCTGAACACTGACGTGAAACTCAGTGGCCTGTTATTCCTGTTCGATCTCCACCTCTTTCTTGATAAATGGAAAAACACCAACTGTCCTCCAGTCCTCCGGCACCCCCGCTACCTCTCCGCCCCCCCCCACCCACCGTGGCTGAGGAGGAATTGAATGCTTCAGTCAGAGTCCCTGTAATATTTTCCGTTGTTCCCTTGGTTATATATCCTACGCATATCAGAATCTTTACACATTTAGGGTCTCCAAAATCTGCAATATCTGCTCGCATCATATAAATGGTGAGAGATTGAGCGAGTTTCGTTTTCTTTTAACTCTTTCACTTCCCATTCGGTTTTCCAACCATACAAAGGGAGGACAAAATGTGTTCCAAGCACCTTGATTTCCGTTTTATTTTGCATAAACACATAGCGATGTCCTTTCAGACTAAGGAAAAGCCGATTTTCGAACATGAGAATTGTACACTGTGGACGCAGGCCATTTGTAAAACGATTCCACACCGACTCACTGTACAGCATCCCACTTGACCCGCCCATTTCCCTATCACTGTTACCTCTCATTTCCATTGTCCAATCCAGCTTTCCTGCACATCGCTGGACAACATGGGCAGTATAGAACTTCTCTCTCTCTCTCTCTCTCTCTCTCGCGCGCGCGTACACACACACACACACACACACACACACAGTACATGAAATGTATTTTTACATTCTTCTTTCACTACTTAACACTTTTCTTTGCATGGGGAAACAATTCCTCTGATCGTCAAAATTTGCTTCTTACTCACTGAGCAAATACACTCAGCCATCTTGATTTTCTCTTAATTGTTCGCAGTCAATGGTAATGCCATTGCCTGGTCTTAATTTGAATGCATTCACATTGTCTCGGGATCAAGTAGAAGCAAGTTAATAATTCGCTAAATAATATTCAAACTTATATCTTTATTGAGTAATTGGCACAAAACTTTCAAGTTGGTCTCAAATTCAGGCAGGATGCCAGCTTTGAATCAGTTCATTTTATGACTTTTAATATTGACAGAAAGCTATGGTCAATTGAAGTAAAAACTCATCGAATTCATAAATGTCCTTTCGGGAAAGAAAACTGTTGTCCACAGCCAAACTGGGCTCCACGTATCTCCATGCTCACAGAAATTGATGTTGTTTTCGGAGGTTAGTCATATAAGCTCAAGGCCCACACTGCATGAGTTCCTCAGGATTGTGTTCTTGACCTAACTGTCTTTTGTAACAGTACAACTTACCTCTTGTCAATTACAAGTGCCATAAATTAGCCTGTTTGCGGATAATTGCACAATCCTCAGCAGTATTCCTGGATACTGCAGCACTCCATGCCGCAATGATGCAAAATCTCAGAAACATCCAAGGCTGTGCTGATCAGTGCCAATTAAAATGCGTACCACACAAATGTAAAACAATTACCACCTCGAAAACGAGATCACTAAATTTCCAGCTCTTGACATTCAGAGGCTTTGCTGTTTGTGAACCATTGTAATCAATAACGTGGAGTTATTATTGAGCAGACAATGAACTGGACACACAGATTGAATACTGTGGCTCCAAGAGCAGATCAGAGGGAAAGGTAACTGTCATGGGTAATGCATCACACAGCTCCAAAAGCCTTTGCACCATCTACTGTGCAAGGCACACATCAATTTGATTGGTACCATATTTGGTAAAATATCTGCATACATGCATTACATCCATCAGCGAATGTTCAGTGGAAGCATTATGCATGATTGACAATACACATTGCAGAAATTAGCTGATGTTCCTTCAGCAGCATCTTCCAAATTGCGACTGACACATTTCTAAATACAAAGGCAGTAGATGCATGGGAACACCTCGAGCTGCATGTTTCCTAACAAGCCACTCACAATCCTGACATTAATGTATCTTCATTCAAAAAAAAATGCCATCACCCCAATGGACAATAAAGCTGCTCTCTTATTAAAGATAAATGACTGTTTGTGAGTTCAACCTGAGGGTTACCATGTCCCAGGTGAGTGGTGATGGTGGGAATGTAGGAGCTTCATGGTGATAAAAGCCAGTGTGGGAAGTGACCCACACTGTTGGTGCCACTCTACATCGCAAAAACAGCCATCCAGCCAGAAATGCTGCAGGAATTCAGTAAGCACAGTTGGTTTGACAGCTGCTGTGAGGGAGAGAGAGGTGAGGTAAACCTCTGTTCAATATCGCTGCCAGTTATCTCACTGTCTGACAGAATACCCCTCCGTATCTAAGACGATTCGTTCGGTGTCCCATTGTCAAAATCCTGGGCATTCCCTCTCTCCTGTCCCCTTCACACACCTTCGAATTTTTTTTCCGACACTGTCGCGACTGTAGTGACACAAGTAAGCAGCTTCAATAAAATACTGAAGGGAACTAAATTTTGGTCCATACATTAAAAAACAATCCAGCTGAATTAATTGATGAAACATACCTGAACAAACCATTTTTATAGCCAAGATTATGACAACCAGAAAATTCAGAATAATGTACAAGTAAAATCGTTGGATATGTAAACAAATGGCAGATTTTTTTCGGGTGGAGACTGAATAAGAGAATATGCGTGAGAGTGTAAGTGAGATAGTGCGAGAAATAAATGGCATGTCAATTGCTGAACTCAGTTCAATGTCATTTTGACTATGATGAAATACATTGAGCAAAGACCACTTTTGGCTGAATTTTCTTTGAAAGTTTTCGACACTTTGAAGCATTTTCAGACGTGACTTTCCGAAAGTGTTTAGTACATGTCGCACGTCAGTAAATTCCTGATTCTAATAGCAGAAATCGCTCCTTTTCATCCTAAATAATCATCTGATGTTTGCGCAGTCCTTGTGTCTCAGATGAAGATATCATTCTCGTTATTCAAGATTGGTCAGTGTTTGTGCTCGAGAGTAATAAAACATAGTGTCCATGTCAAATTGCTTCTTGTTATTGAATTGATGAAGTTCTGTAATCAGCTTTTACGGTGCAGTTGGATTAGAAAAGTATTGTTATCTATGTTGGGTGACACAAGTATCGGGAGAGAAGAGTAAATTTTCCAGTGAGGGGTTTTACATTCAAACCGACATTGAATGATTACTGTTAGTGCAAGGATATGATGACTCAGTGGTAAGCACTGCTGCCTGACATGTCCGGGCCTCAGTACCGATTTCACCATCGCGTGACTGTCTGTGTGGAGTTTTCTCATTTTCCCGTGTCTGTCCGTGTTTCTTTCAGGTACACCGGTTTCCTCCAACAATCCAAATATATACAGGTGAGGTGCTTTAGTCAGGGCTAAATGTCAGGGAATGGGTATAATAGGGTTACCCTTCACACGGTTGGTGTGTATGTCTTGGGGAATAAAAGCCCTGCTTCTACACTGTAGGTCTTCTACGGTTGTATGAAGGAGAGAGGGAACGAAATTTTGGTCAATAGCTGATTCAAGACAATATGTTTGAGAAGAGTTCCCATCGCTCGTACTTTGGAGAGAGGCTCGCTGCCAGTTCATCAAAATGTCACTTTCCAATTGGAAGTAATTACTTGTTGTATCTAAAGACCAAACTTCTGTGATTCATACACAAGCACTTCCAGGTGCCTTTGCATAGCAGCAAGCTGAAACTTCTTGCCATTCAAGTAATAATTCTTTTGACCATTATTCCATCACATTACTTTCCATTTATTCACATTGTATTCCATCTGCCAGACCTTTGCCCACTCAATTAAAGCATATATATTCCTTTGCAAAGTTTCACAGTCGTCTGCACACTTTGCTCTGCCACTCATCTTCGTATCATCTGCAAATTTTGACAAACAACACGTGATTCCCAACTCCAAATCATCTCGATAAATTTTGAATAATTGCGGTCCCCACACTTATCCCTGAGGCACAGCACTAGTTGCTGATTGCCAAAGCGAATCGCACTTTTTACCCCGACTTCTCGCTTCCTGTTCATCAACGAATCCTCTATTTCTGCTACTACTTCATCCGTAACACTATGCATCTCCATCAAATGCAGAAGCCTCTTGTGCGTCACCATGTTGAAGGCAATTCAGAAATCGAGATTCACCGTATTCGTTGGGTCCCCTTTGCCCACCTTGCATGTAACGTCTTCAAAGTATTCAAAAGATTTATTAATATCTTTCATAAACCCATATTGCGTCTACCAAATGTGACCACTTCTATCGAGATGCCCTGCTATTTCTTCCTTGAGAATAGAATTAGGCATTCTGCCCATTACAGAGTTCAAGCTAATAATTCACCAACTTCTATCCAAATGCCTTTTTAAATAGTGGCGTAACATTAATTGTTCTCTAATTTGCTGGGACTTCCCCAGAGTCCAGTGACTTTTGTAAATTTACCACCAGTGCACTTGTTATTTCTCACGCCGTCATTTTTGTATCCATGGATGCCTTCCATCAGTGCCAGTGCATTTGTCTACCCTGAGAACCATCAGTTTTGTGGAATACAGCATCTTCCGTAATAATGATGGTACCCGCGACTTCGCCGACATGATATTTAAGAAAACTACCATGGATACACTCAAAACGATTCTCCTCAAGGCTACTCCGACTGACCTGGTTCGATCAAACGACATGTAGTTTTAAATACACCATGATAACAGTCTTAACATTTTTCCAGGCACTAGTACTTTTCTTTGTTATTGCCCGCCTTAATGAGATGCTCTTATTTGGCTGCCTATAGACTACATCTGTCAGTGACTTTTTCTTCCGAGAATTTCTAAATTCCACCCAAATGTATTAAACCACGTTGTCCATAGAAACTAGGTCATCTCTCAGAGCCGCCCCGACATCGTCCTTGTATATTAGAACTACACCACCCCCCCCTTACATTTTTGTCTGTCCTTCTCAATTTCTGGTGTCATATTAGTGTCCATCACTGTGAAGACCGATTCAAAATACCTGATCAAAGCCTCGATCATCCCACAAATAACTTTCCCTTCTCATTCTCTGAAAGACCAACTTTTAGCCACGTTTTGTTCTTTTATGTATTTATAGAAACTTTGGTAGCTTTCTTGATGTGCTATGCTTTTTTTTCTCATGTTCCTTATAGTTCTTCTTCTGGCTTTCTGTTGATGATTAAAATTTTCCCGATAATCTGTTTTCAAATTGTTCTTGGTCACTTTTTATGCCATCAGTTTTAATTTGTTCGTCTGTCTTATTTCCTCAGGCACGCATGGCTTTTTCTGCTTTTCTGACAGTCCTTCCTTTCCCTCCAATATAATTTTGCTGAGCACTTCGGAAAATTTATTTCAAAATCTATAACTGCTCGTCAACCGTCCCACCATTAAATCTTTGCATTCAGTCGACATCAGTCAAGTCCTCACTCATCGCATTGCTGTCTGCCTTGTTTAAGCACAGGACCCTGGGACTGGAGTCGATCTTCACACCCTACATCTGTATTCTAACTTCAACCAGACTGTCATCGCTGCTTCCGAGAGCATCCATATGTATGACGTCATTAATATATGACCAGATCTACGAACGTTTCCTCTCTCGTCAGTTCAATTACATAGTATTTAGGAAAACTACCAATGATACACTCAAAACGATTCTCCTCAAGGCTACTCCGACTGACCTGGTTCGATCAAACGACATGTAGTTTTAAATACACCATGATAACAGTCTTAACATTTTTCCAGGCACTAGTACTTTTCTTTGTTATTGCCCGCCCTCATGAGATGCTCTTATTTGGCTGCCTATAGACTACATCTATCAGTGACTTTTTCTTCCAAGAATTTCTAAATTCCACCCAAATGTATTAAACCATGTTGTCCATAGAAACTAGGTCATCTCTCAGAGCCGCCCCGACATCGTCCTTGTATATTAGAGCTGCACCAACCCCCCTTACATTTCTGTCTCTCCTTCTAATCAGTGTGATCCCCCTGGATATTTAAAAAAAAACAATCGTGACCATTCTGTAACCATGTCTCTGTAGTGAGTACTAAATCATATTCAACCATGATCATTTGTGCCGTTGACACATCGACCGTGTAATGAATGCTAGGAACATTCAGCTAAAGTGGCCTTCTGCTATCTTTCTTACCCTCATGAGTTCCAACGTCACTAAGAATATCTCCTGAGTTGTCCTTCCTTTATAATTCTTTTATAGTCTGCCTTGAACGTTAACGATCCTACACACATGCTAACATGATGCTTACCTTCGTATTTATCAGTATAACATCTGCCGTTTTCCCTTTCCCTTCCGCACGACTCACTGGAGTATAGTTTAGTGACCACCATATTTATCATTTTCGCGAGAACACTGTTTCCATATCGTTTCATACAGTGACCTTCCCATCCACATCGGTCTCCTTGGTTTCAATACTGATGCCAATGCCCCATGAAAAGTAACCCGTCTTTGAACCATGTGTTTACTTCACTAATTGTTTTATCCCTAAAACAATTTGCGTGTCTCAGGCATTAATCTGAAGATTATAACCGCCGAGGACCTGTTCCGTAATTTCGTTCCAACTGCTTGTTAATCCCCAAACAGATCCTCCATCTTAGCCTTCCCTCTCTCATTACTCCAACATGGAACACAACAACTAGATCCTCCCCATTCCGCTGCAATATTCTTTCAAGCCAGTCAGATATGTCTTGCACCAAGGCACTGGGCAGTCAACATATCATGCATAACTCTCGATCCAGCTTGTAAAGGATACTATCTATCCCCTAATTAGGGAAACCCCATAACTACTACTTGTCTTTATTCTCCCCGCTCTTCAATGGCCTTCTGCACCATGGTGCGGTGGTCAGCTCGCTCATCCTCCGAACAACCCGTTTCCTCATTCACACAGGGAACCAGCAACTCACACCTGCTGAATAAGATCAAAACCTGGGGCTCCTCCATTCCTGAACTCACCAGCCTCACTTGCATTCACACCATGTTATCCTGATCACTAACTGAATTTGATTTATTTAATCTCCCAGGTGTGACTGTCTTCAGAAGCAAATGATTCAGGTTACTCTCCTCATCCTGAATGTGCTTCCGTGTTCGAAGCTCAGATTTCAGATCATCAACTCTTAGCAGGACTTCATTCAGCAACCAACATTTGCTGCAGATTTGGTCACTGCAGTTCGCAATGAGATCACTAAGCCCCACCCTCATACAACGACAGCACATCACCGACCAAGACATCTCGACTGAGTTAATTACTTACATACAGTTCTGAGTTAGTTGATTGATAAACTTTTCTGATATGCTTTTTCAAATAATCAAGTAATAAATAAATGATAAAAGGAATGAAAGTAATTTATAAGAAATAATGGGATGAAAAAGAAACAGAAAAAAATCCTTACCTAATCAGCACACCGAATCACCACTGTCTTTATTTTAGAGGAGAGGGGTCTCGGGTCCAGGCGCTGCACAAAAATTGTAGTTTATCTATCTTCCCGAATTGCCCTGGTCTTCGCTGTTACCAATCCCACTGCTACTGTGGAATTACTCTCCGTTCACTGCACAGCTCCCCTTACTTAACAGGTGCCTTGTCTGCGTTTACAGAGCAAGACACTGGTGTGGTCTGCATATCTCCCCATGCTGGCCGGACCGTTTCGTCCGGGTTTATAAATCAATGCACTGGTGTCATGTGTACTGCTGCACAAGTTGTACAGGTAACTAGTGGACTGCTGAGCCCTGCATAGTGTTCCATCATGGACAAATTGCTGGGTTGTACTGAGGCTGGTCTGCACAGAGCTCCATAATGAGCATATAGCTCATGTGAGCTTATACATGCCCGGGCTGAATCTGTGAGCTAGATTAGTATCTGATATAACTCCTAATATAACTATCAAGCCTCTGGCTCACCCATTCTGCTGTGAAAACCCAGTAATCCTGCAACATGCTGTTCATTATGTACATATCCATTTGAAAGATGGATATCTATCCCCCTTGATATGGATCAGTCAGATCTCCGTAAAATAGAAACGAATGTAGCATCGACCAGGGCTATTTAATTACTAAGTTGTAATTGCTCCAATATGGGAACATTCCATAAACGCACATTTGCCAAAAAAATTCGTACTGAAACAGTTACCCCTTGCCCATCAACTTGTGACATTCAGAGAAAACATGGTTCTGCACCCTCAGAGGTGGAAGATGTCTTTGGAATTAGTTTTGAAAAAGGCGTCATTCCCAGTATCAGAACACCATGCTACAGTAACACGTATGTACTGTGACTAATGAGGCAAGATGTAAAACATGGAGCAGTGCATCTGTGCAGTTCGTGCGCAATTAATTTGTGATGTTGAGCATCTCTGATGCCTACCTGTTCCTGTGCTGGTGACTTGAGAGGACGAATGACTTCTTTCTGCTCCTTAGTAAATGATCCCATTTTGAAAATGGTTTCTTTCTGATCTCTTGTAATCGGCACGTGGATTGAGCAGACTCCTTGTCTTCATGTGTAACCGGCAGGAGGAATTGAATGGGCTGTTCCGCCTCTTGTCCAATAGATTTCTTGAGCTGAACGGATTCCCCATATTCTTGTGAACCCAGTTTGAGGTACTGAAAGAAAAACTCCGTTTACTGTGGAAATGTGAAGCCCTATTATATGAATGTTACGGACATATTACCAGCATGGGCTTAAATAGTGTCCAGGTCTTGTTGCACATGGGCACAGACTGCATCAGGAGCTGTAGGGGGTAAACTGTTCTGAATGTTCTGTAATGTTCAGTGAGCATCCAAACTTCTTTTCAGTGTGGACTCAATACGCTGAATCTCCTGCTTGTACACAGCAGGGATTCGTAGTTGACAAGCTGGAGATGCCTGGGCTGAGGAAGCTTTCCTGAGGATCCCCTGCAGAGTTGTCTTACAGCTGAGATGATTGATATTCACTGACAATTAAAATCTTCCCTTGGCTTATTAATGACTTGTAAGAGTGGAGAATTACAATGAATTCTGATGACATGCAATTTTTCTTAGGCATTTCGATGTCATCCTCAGATAAATATCAGGAACAGTCGCTCTTACCTAAGCCCTTATATTCACTTTTTTTTGGCCGAGTGGTTTTCTGTGGTGAGGAAGCTCTTATGTAACAGGAAGATGCAGATGGGATGGTCAGATAGCTGATCAATTACAGATGGAATGTAACACTCAAAGGTATGTACTGATGCACTTTGGCAGAAGGAACCAGAATTGCAGCACACGAGGAAGCTCAACGGGTGCTTCTCCACTCACCACTGAATGTAACTCATCACGTTAATAGCATAGTTAAGAAGTCACAGATGACTGCAGGCATTGCCTTTATTCATCGAGACATAGTTTATAAGAGCTATACAGGATTGTATTTCGGACCGATGTATTCCCAATACCTGTCAAACCTTTGTTTGCGGGAATCAATTGCAATATTTCCAAATCGTTGTTTTGTGAGTGAGTGAGGAGGATGTAAAAACGTTCCAAAGTGACTGTGACAACTGGAGTGAATGGGCATACACATCGCAAATGAAGAACAATTTGGGTAGATGTGAGGTTGTGCACTTTGGTAGGAACAAATGAAGGGGTGCTCACCTTTTTAAAAAAGCATTGGTTGTAACATATTTATTTATATAGGGACTGATGATTCTTTTATTTTGTTTTCTTCTGTTGAGTCCTCCGAGATATATTTAGGACAGTGTGGTCTGAAGCCAGAATTCAATACAGGGAATGATATTGACACACTGACCAGTGTACATAGGTCCATTAAGTGAGTCGCTGTAAAGTTGAAAAGGATCTGGATCTCCCTATCCATCAGTCACTGAAAGCAATATTACAGGAGCAGAAAACAGCTCGGAAGATAAGTGATGTGTTGACCTGCATTTCAGGGGGATTTGAGTGCAGGAGTAAGGGTATAAACCTACAGCTGTACAGGGCCTTGGTGAGACCCCATCTCGATCACTGTGCGGTATTGTGTGCAGTTTGGGTCTCCTCACCGAATAAAGGAGAAACGTGAAATTGAGGGTAAACAGCAAAGGGTGACCCGACGGATCACGGGGATAACAGGCTTGTTGCGCGAGCAGAGCTTGGGTTGACTGGTTATGTATTCCATGAGGTTTAGGCAAATGAGTGGAGATATCAGTGAAATGTTTAAAAAAAAACCTGACAGAAAGACACGTTTTGGAAGCAGGCATGATCGTTTCCCTGGTGGGAATGTCGAAAACAAGGGCCCATATTTTTAGGAAGAGACAAGTCACTCTGCATTGACATGACAATAAATGTCTTCTATCAGAGACCAGTGAACCTGAGAAAGTCACTCCCACATCAGGTTGTGGAAGCCAAGGCACCGAATATGAATAAGGAATTCTAGGCACTAAAAGGATGGGGAGAGAGCAGGAGTATGGTGCGGAGGTCAAGGATCAGGTATTATTTGCGGAATTCTCCTGTAACACAGCAGATGTGCTCGCCTACGACATTGTCGTTATAGAAAATCATGCAATATAAATAATGCGGCCTGTGAGGTAATAAAAGGGTTCTGTGAGAAATGCCAAAAATATCAGTAAAAAGCGAAACAAATCTCATCGTTAGCCTAACACAACGGACAGCACCGTCTAAGTACATCATTACATCAAATATACTCTTGAAAGAGTGCAATAAATGTAACGCTTTAACACTGCAATCAATGATATCATTAACTTCCTTTCACTAAGTTATTCAGCAGAATGCGCATGAGCCAATTGACGATTGATACTGATGTGGAATTCCGGTTCTCCCCAATATTCTCCCCCTGAATTGAAATAAAGTTCCTTCTCAATGTGCACTACAATTCTTCGTTACAGCCTCAGTTTCAAGGCAGAGTGGATTGCATTCCTGTTTTAGCTGAACACACTGTTTGTGCATTTTGCAAACAGAGAATCCTGAGTTGGATATCGCTGTTCAGCTCCTGCGAGGGACTGAATTGCGTAAGAGTGAATTGCTTAATAAATATACTGTCTACAATTTACTACTCGCGTTGCAGCCACATCGTGTAAAATGAACGCACTTAACATGACAACTACCTCTGTATTGAATGGGGGAGCAAGATTGATGCATCAAAGGGACAATTACAGTTGCTCTTTTTTATTTCACGATGGAAATTAGCATTGAGTGAAAAGGTCACACTGCAGATTAGAATTGCTAACGGAGACAGTAAATGGGTGACCAACAGACATGAAAAGAGTAGGAAAGCAGTGCAGGTGTCCCCAGCGGTTATCACCCTACAAAACAGGTATACCAATTTGAAACATGTTGGGGGAGATGGCTCACCAGGAGATGGCAGCAGTTCTCAAGATCATGGCACCATGGCGGGCACTGATGTTCAGAAGGGCAGGAAAAGGGCTCATAGGGCCACATTCATTGGTGATTCTATTGTGAGGGGAATGGTTAGGCGGTCTTGTGGCCGAAAACTGGACTCTCGAATGGTATGTTGCCTCACAGGTGATCAGGTCAGGGACGTAATCCGATCAGCTGCAGAGCATTCAAAAAGGAGAGGGTGAACAACCAGTTGTCTTGGTGCATTTAGGCACCACCAATATATGTAGAAAACGAGATGAGTTCCTGAAAGAAGAATTCAGAGAGCTAGGAGAGAAGTTAAAGAGAAGGACCTCAAAGGGAGCGATCTCGGATTACCACCAGTGCCACGTGCTCGCCAACATAGAATTGAAAGAAAAAGGCATGACGAACACGTGGCTTGACAGATGGTGTAGGAGGGAGGGTTGATATTTGTTGGACATTGGGACCGGTTCTGGGGAAGGTGGACTATTAGAAAATAGACACTCCACATCTGAACCAGACTGGTACCAGTATTCGTGGGGGAGATTTTGATACTTTTGATACTTTTGATGGGGAGGTTTTGAACTAATGTGGCAGCGGACTGGGAACTAAAAGAGCAAACACGTAGGCAGCGAGGTGGAGACTGGAGACTGCAAGAATCATGAAGATAGCATGAATAAATGGAGGCGTAGGCAGAGAGTAGATGAGTGCAAAAGAACTGGTGACCTGAAATGCATCTACTTTAATGCAAGAAGTATAGTGTGTAAGGCAGATGAACATCGGGTTTGTATTGGTGCCTGAGAGTATGACGTTATTGCAAGCACAGAGACTAGTTTGAAGGAAGGGCATGATGATTGGCAACTAAATGTTCCAGGATATAGATGTATCAGACAGGACAGAGAGGGAAGTAAAAGTGGTCGGGGGGGGGGGGGGGGGGGGGCGGTGGCTGGAGTTGCATTGCTCGTCAGGGATGTGTTAAAGGAGGACACTATGGAGGTCTTGATTAGTGGGGCATTATGGGTGGAGCTGAGAAATAAGAAGGGTGCAGTTACATTATTGGGGTTGTATGCGAGGTAGAAGAAGAAACACGATACCAGATTATGGAAGGATGTAGAGCTATAGGGTAGTGGTGAGGGGAGATTTTAATTTTCCCAAAAATAACTGGGATACACTTAGCGTCAGATGTCTTCATGGGGTAGAAGTTGTACGAAGCGTCCAGGAGAGTTTTCACGAACAGTATGTCAATAGTCCGACGAGGGAAGAGGCCATATTGGACATGGTACTGGGGAACGAGCCAGGACTGGTGGTAAAAGTTGCGGTGGAGGATTTCTTTGAGAACAGAGACCATAATTCTGTAAGTTTTAGAATAATCGTAGATAAAGTAAACAGTGGTCCTAAGGAACGGTTACTAAACTGGGCCAAGGCCAGTTGTATTAAAATTAGGCAAGAGCTCGGGAACGTGTTTTGGACGCAGCTATTTGAAGGGAAGCCCACATTCGTGATGTGGGAGGCTTTCAACAATAGTTTCAAGATAGTGCAGGATGGACATGTCCTGTTGAAGGCAAAGGATAGGACGGGCAAGATTCGTGAACCGTAAATGACTAGCCAAGAGGAAAAGGGAAGCATACATAAGTTTAGGCAGCTAAGAACAACACGGGCCCTGGAGGAAATTCGGATGAGTAGGACAAGTCTTAAACGTGTAATCAAACGTGCAATAAAATGGGTCATGAAATACATTTAGCAAGTCGAATTAAGGAGAATCACAAAGCACTTTATTCTTATATAAGAAGCAAGCGGGTAACTAGACAAATGATTGGACCACAAAAGGATAAAGAAGGAAGGCTGTGCGTCGAACCTGAGAAAATGGGTGAGATTCTGAATGATTGCTTTTCATCCGTGTTCACTGAAGAGGGGAACATGATGAATCTGGAGAATAGAGATAGGAGTTTGATTAGTCTGGATCGCATTGACATAAGTAGGGAAGATGCAGTGGGTAGGCTAAAGATTATTAAGGCGGACAAATACTCAGGACTCGATGGGATCTACCCTAGATTGCTGAGGGAGGCGTGAAGGAAATAGTTGGGAACCTGATAGATATCGTTGAGTCATCCTTAAATACAGTTGAGGTGCCAGTTGTTCATGTTGTATCCCTGTACAACAAGGATAGTAGGGAGATTCCGGGTACCTACAGACCAGCGAGCCTTACATCCGTGCTGGAAAGGGATAGGATCTATTGATATTTCGAAAAGAATGGGCTTACCAGTGATAGGCAACATGGTTTTGTGCGGGGGATATCGTGCGTCACCAATTTAATAGAGTACTTCGAGGAAGTGAAAAAAATGAGAAATGATGGAAGGGCTGTTGATGTCATATGCATGGACTTTAGTAAGGCGTTTGATCAGGTTCCCAATGGTGGACTAATGGAGAAAGTGAAGTCACATGGCGTGCAGGGTGTTCTAGCAAGGTGGATAAAAACTGGTTGAGCAACAGGAGACAGAGAGTAGTAGTTGAAAGGAGTTTCTCTAAATAGAGAAAGGTGACCAGTGGTGTTCCACAGAGGTCAGTGTTGGGGCAACTGTTGTTTGCAATATACATAAGTGATCTGGAAGAGGGCACTGTTGGTATGATCAGCAAGTTTACAGATGACACGCAGATTGGTGGAGTAGCAGAAAGCGTAAGGCACTGTCAGAGGGTACAGAAGGGCATGGATAGACGGGAGAGTTGGGCGGAAAAGTGTCAGGTGGATTTCAATCCAGACAAATGCGAGGTGATACGTTCAGGCAAAGTTAATTCGAGAGCGAATTATACAATGAACGGAAGAGCCTTGGGAAAAGTTGACGGGTAGAGAGATCTGGGAGTGCAGGTCCATTTTACCCTGAAGGTTGCTGCACAACTGGATAGAGTAGTCAAAAAGTCATATAGTATGCTTGCCTTCGTTGGACGGGGTATTGAGTAAAAGAGCTGGCAAGTCATGTTAAAACTGGACAAGACATTGGTTCGGCCACATGTAGAATATTGGGCACAGCTCTGGTCGTCACACTACCAAAACGATATGGATGCTTTGGAGAGAGTGCAGAGAAGGTTTCCGAGAATGTTGCTTTGTGTGGAAGCTGTTTTCTATGAAGAGAGCTTGAGAAGGTTAGGTTTATTTACATTAGAAAACAGGAGATGGGGGTTCTGATTGAGGTTTACAAAATCATAAAGAGTGCAGACATGGTGAAAAGAGATAAGCTTTTTCTCAGGATGAAGGTCTCAATAACGAGAGGTCACGCTTTCAAGGTGAGAGGTGCAAAGTTTAAGGGGGATACACGCAGTAAGTCTTTCACACAGACGGTAGTGGGCGTTTCGAACGCGTCGCCAGCAGAGGTGGAAGAAACAGGCACGGTAGATTCATTTAAAATGCGTCTGGACAGATACATAAGTAGGTGGAGAGCAGAGGGATAGAGATGCTTAGGAATTGACCGGCAGGATGAGACAGTATATTCTGATCACCTCAGGTTTAGAGGGCTGAAGGGCCTGATCCCGGGCTTTAAACTTTCGTTGATCTTTCTTCTCACTAAGGGATATGTACAATGCATGGGAAAAGTACATTGAGGAGATCTTCGGCCATGAACCAAGATGGGGGTGACTCAGTGTGCTGAATTGCCTCCCATTTTGCCATAATTCTGTACATTCATTGGGGAATTTTTGTAAAAGGTGTCACAAGTTTTCAGATGTTAGAAAGGAAGCCTCTGGAGGATCGACATTCCCATTCTATTTTCGAATACCAAGGCTGGTGCTGGTATTGTGCCTGCATTTATCCTTTCAGAACACGGAGCAGTTTGATAGAATTCAGTGTCTGGGTTCGCCGTTTGAGAGACCATTGAAAAGTTATCAAGTGTCTGTGACTGGAGTAACTTTTAGGCAAGATCAGGAGAGCATAGGTGATTAGCTTCCATGAAAGCACATTGGGGAAGCAAATCGTTGTTTAAAATCGACATTCGCTTCAAGGTCACTGTTACTGACACAATATTTTTGATCTCGATATTTCATTCATGGTTTTTAATTTTCACCAGTTACCAGAGCATTTGTCTGTCTAGATTAGTAATCCAGTGAGAGTTCCACAACAACACTCTGTCTACATGAGGACTTATCGGAAACCACACTGAGTAGGTTATTTCTGTGCTGCCTGACAGCTTTGTCAAAAAGTCCTCCCACCAATTTGACTACCGTGCTGGCGCTGAGGGGGTGCTAAGTGGTCAGAATGTAATTATTCTCCTTTTGAACGACTGGACATAGTCACATAAGTTTCCACTTTGCCAGATAGAAACCAGAGTTGCAGTTGGAATTAAGCAGCTTCCCTATGCATATTGCTTGTTGTACAGCACAGGGCTTCAGTCCTATTGTAGTGATGGTGTCAGGGGCCATTGGCTTTGTCGTATCAATTGTGTTCAGTTGCTTTTTCATGTCATGTGCACTGAATCAAATTGGTTGAAGACTGGAATCTAAGTTTGACTGGGCATCATTACGAGGGTGAGGTGGATAATCGACTCAACACTTCTGGCTGAGGATAGTGCAGACACAACATTCTTGTCATTTACACTGATGTGCAGGGTTATTCAATTATTGAGAATAGGGATATTTGTGAACCATCTCCTCCAGTGACTTGTTTAATCATCCATCACAATTTATGCCTGGATGTGAGAAGACAGGAGAGCTTTGATCTGGTCTATTGTGCTTGGGACAATTTTACTCTCTTTATCAGATGTTAGCCCTGCTATTTGGAATGCAAGCAGTCAATGCGGTAGTTTTCACGGCTTGTCATCAGATTTAGGTACACATGGTTCTGACCGTGGTATGTTCACCCACACTCATCACTGAACCACAGATCGGCTTGATGTAAGATGTAGATTGACAAATTATCCTGAACATCGATTGCAGCTTGTCCTTCAGTAAATTTTGCTTCTGCTATCGTCAGCAGGCCCACATCAAGATTAAGAATTCTCCATTCAAGCAAGATCGGAGAGGTAGATCATTGCAATTATTTACAGAGGGTTATTAACCTGGAATTAATTTCAGCGCAACGAAGATGACTAACGCGGCATTTTGTGGTCATAAACTATTCGAATTGTAACATATGCAAACAGACCCTTCGGCCCGGATTGGCTATGCTCACAATGTCTATGGTTTCCGAAACTGAAGAAATCCTATTTTACTACTTTTGGCACATGTCCCTCAAAAGCTTTCCGATTCATGTCCCCATCCAATCGTCTTTTATATGGTGTAATTGCACTCACCTCTACCACTTTCTCTGACACATCATGACATATAAAAACTGCCTTGCGAAGCAAAGAGAAACAAATGCCTCTTTGATCTTTTCTATATCTCTTCCCTCTCAACTTAATCCTATACTCTCTGGTACTGGACCGCCCACCCTGGCGAAAGACCAAGGCTGTTCATCCTATCCATGGCATTCTTGATTTTCTCAACCATTTTAAGGTTACCCCAGAGCCTTCTGTACCACCAAATCCCAGCCTATCCTTTTATTTCAAAGCATCCTTTCTGTTCATAATATCCTTGTTACAGCGGGGCGACAAGGACTCTTTTGTACAGCCACAATGTGATGTCCCAACTCCTACACTCAATGCTCTGATCGATAAAGGTAAACATTCTAAACACCTTCTTCACTGCCCTGCCTCCCTGTGACTCTACTTGCAAGGAGCTATATAAGTGAACCCCTCTGTCTGTCTCTTAAGCAACATTCTCCACAGTCCGACAGTTAACTATGCAAATCGTACCCTGGTGTTTCAAACAAAATGCAACACCTTATATTTATCAACATGAATCTCCATCTGCCATTCCTCGGCCCACTGCGCAAGTTAGTCAAGATCTCATGGTCATTTTAAATTGCCTTCTTTACTGTCCACTATTACACGAAAATAATCCTTGGTATTTATCTACGTTGTGCATTTTAAAAGCACCATCAAATACTGTTCTGTATTGTGGTCTCGTTTCACAACATCTTTCTTATTTGTTTCTCCAAGTTCCCACGCTTCAATATCTTTCTTCACAGTAAACACTGAAGGGATATATTTGCATAGAATATCACATATTCCACAAATTCTACTGCTGTGGTCCGCGTAACACCCCGTGATGGATAGATGTCAAGTACGGGTTTACAGATCAATGCACTGTTGTGGTCAGCATACATTTCTGTGCAGGACAGATGTCTCGTCCGGGTTGATAGATCGAGCAGAAACAGGCTGTGAGGCAATGGAGCGGGGCAGATCGACTTCTTGAGATGAGTGTGAACTCAGCATGCTCGGCATTAATGGACTGTTTTGTTAAAATGTTACATGTGTTTCTGTGTTTTTCCAATTGTGCAGTAGGGCAGAAATGTTTTATACATTAATTTTGTTGTCTTCATTATTCCACAAGAATAATGTGCCCAGGTACTGTACCCGGGGGCTGGGGTAACATGTGATGATTGTAAACTTTTCATTGTACTCATCTGAGTTTCTGCGACAATAAAGCTAGTAAAAATAATTCGCCTTCTCTGTGTCCACACACAGAAGGCTCTTTGACTTTTAACGGTGCTCTGTTCTCTCCCAAAGTACTCTTTACTCGTTAATATCCTGTTGAATCTCTTTTGATTCTGCTTAACCTGATCAGCCAAAGCTGTCTCATGCCGCTAATTTCGCCTTCTGTTTTCCTTCGGTTGCCCTCCTCCACCCCGTATACTCCTTGATGAAGTCCTTGATCCCAGCTGCCTAGACCTGGTATGTATCTCCTCGAGATCTTTTTTCGTGACCAGAGTCCTAAAATCCCCTGTCATGTCCAGTTCCCTACTCCTACTACCACTGTCCCTCACACTAACAAAAACACGCTGTCGCAAAACTCTCATTATCTTGCATTTGAACGACTCCCACTTGCTTGACGTACCTCGACGTGTGAACCGCTTCCCCACTCAACTTTTGAAAATTCCTGCCTAATAACATCAAAATGGGCCTTGCCCAAATTTGTAACATGGAAAATCTTCTGGACCAGGCCTATTGTTTTCCAAAACTATTTTTGAACTAAACGAATTACAGACACTGTTCTCAACGTGCTGTCACTCCAACATCACAGTCACTTGCCCTGCATTATTTCACAAGAGGAAATACAGTTGAGGGCAGGATCAGACCAGCTAAGATCTTTCTGAATGGGAATGTAGGCAGGAGGGACAAAGTGATTGCAGGTACCTGTGTGTTTATGGTTGTGTGTATGTGTGAGTGGGTGTGTGTGTATCTGTGTTTACTGCGGATTTATGTGTGTGCTTCAGTGCATTAATCTGTGTACCTCTGAAACTTCATTCCTGAGCATTTGGGTTTATGTTGTTTTGGGAGTGAATGCATTGAAATGGGGATCAAAATGCCCCTCTTCACTCTCATTCTTCATTGCTCTCACTCCCTGTTGTATTCGAAGTGATCGAATACCACCCTTTGTTGATCGCCACACACGACTGCAGAAGGCGCAGCTTTGTTTGTACAGCGATCAAAGACAGTGATTCTCTCACATTTGAATTGGATTGGCATAATTGCCATGTGCACTCTAATGAATGCAGTGAAAACTTTGCAATGTCTTCGCTTATGGCATCATCTCAGGTACAAACAATCTAGATATAGATTCTTAAGTATTTGATGCAAAATGGAAAGATAATAAATGAAAGTCATAGAGTCAAAGAGTCATAGAGATATATAGCATGGGAACACACCCTTCGGTCCAACCAGTCCATGCCAGTTAGATATTCCAACCCAATCTCGTGCCACATGACAGCATCGGCCCATATTCCTCCAAACCCTTACGATTCATATATCTATCCAAATGCCTGTTAAATGGTGCAAAAGTACCAGCCTCCACAACATCCTCTGGCAGCTGATTCCATACGAGTACCACCATCGGTGAAAAAACGTTGCCCCTTAGGTCTCTTTTATATCTTTCCCCTCTAAATCTAAACCTATGCCCTCTACTTCTGGAACCCCCGACCCCAGGGACAAGACTTTGTCTATTTACCCTATCCATGCCCCCCCATAATTTTCTAAACATCTATAAGGTCACCCTTCAGCCCCCGATCCTCCACGGAAAACAGTCCCAGCCTGTTCAGCCTCTCCCTATAGCTCAATTGCTCCAACCCTGGTAACATCCTTGTAAATCTTTCCTGTACCCTTTCAAGTTTCAGAACATCTTTCGGATAGGAAGGAGACCAGAATTGCAGGACATATTCAAACAGTGGCCTATCTAATGTCCTGTAAAGCCGCAACATAATCTTCCAACTCCTGTAAACATACTCTGACCAATTTCAAGGAGTTATGAAACTGCGCTCCAAGGTCTCTTCATTCAGCAACACTCCCTAGAACCTTACCATTAAATGCATAAGTCCACTAAGATTTGCTTTCCCAAAATGCAGCACATTGCTTGCATTTATCGGAATGAAAGTCCATCTGCCAGTTCTCAGCCCATTGACATCTGGTCAAGATCCGGTTGTAATCTGAGGTAACCCTCTTCGCCGTCCACGACACCTCCAATTTTGATGTCATCTGCAAACTTACTAACTGTACATCTTATGCTTGCATCCAAATCATTTACGGAAAGCACAACCAGTATAGGATCCAGCACCGATCCTTGGTGGCACTCCACCGGTCACAGGCCTCCAGTCTGAAAAAAACACCCTCCACCACCACTCTCTGTCTTCTACCTTTGAGCCAGTTCTGGATCCACATGGCTCGTTCTCCCTGTATTCCGTGAGATCAAATCTTGCTGATCAGTCTCCCATGGGGAACCTTGACGAACGCCTTACTGAAGTCCATACAGATTAACTCTGCTGCTCTGCCCGCATCAATACTTTTTGTTACTTGGAAACTTTCAATCAAGTTTGTGAGATGTGATTTTCATGTCCAAAGCCAGTTTGACTATCCCGAATTAGTCCTTGCCTTCCCAAATACATGCACATCCTGTCCATCAGGATTCCCTCCAACAACTTGCCCACCAGTGAGTCAGGCTCCCTGGTCTTTAGTTTCCCAGGATATTCCTTACCACCCTTCTTAAACAGTGGCACCACGTTAATTAAAATCCAGTCTTCCAGCAACTCACCTGTGACAATCAATACCGCAAATATCTCAGCAAGAGGCCCAACAATCACTTCTCTAGCTTCCCACAGAGTTCTAGGTTACACCTTATCAGATCCGATTTATCCACCTTTACCCGTTTCTAGACATTCAGCAATTCCTCCTATGCAAAATGGACATTTTGCAAAATTTCACCATCTATTTCCCTACATTCTATATCTTCCATATTCTTTTCCACAGTAAATACTGAAGTAAAATAATCAGTTAGCATCTCCCCTATTTTCTGCAGCTCCACGCAAAGTCCGCCATGCCGATCTTTGAGTTGCCCTATTTTCTCTCTTGTTCCCTTTTGTAAAAAGAAACCCTTTGGAGTCTCCTTATTTGGATTTGCCAAAGCTATCTCGTCTTCCCGTTTTGCCCTCCTGATCTCCCTCTTAACTATACTCCCACTTCGTTTATACTCTTTTAAGGATTCACTCGATCTAACCTGTCTATATTTACATACACGTCCTTATATTCCTTAACCAAATTCTCAATTTTTTTAGTCATCCAGCGTTCCCCAAACCTACCAGCCTTTCCTTTCACCCTAACAGGAATATACTTCATATGGATTTTCATTTCTGAAAGCTTCCCATTTTCCAGTCGTACCTTTAATTGCAAACATCTGCCCCCAATCAGCTTTCTTAAGTTCTTGCCTAATACCATCAAAGTTGGCCTTTCCCCAATTTAGAACTTCAACATTTAAATCTGGTCTATCCTTTTTCATCGCTGTTTTAAATCTCGTAGAATTATGGTCGCTGGTCCCAAATTGCTCTCCCACTGACACCTCAGTCACCTCACTTGCCCTTGCTTATTTCCCAATTGTAGGTCACGTTTTGCATCTTATCTAGCAGGTACATCCACATACTGAATCAGAAAATTCTCTTCCTCGCACTTAACAAATTCCTCTCTATCTAATCCTTTAACACTACGGCAATCCCAGTCTATATTTGGAAAGTTAAAATCCCCGATCATAACCGCCCTATTATTCTTCCAGAAAGCTGAGTTCTCCTTCCAAGTTTGTTCCTTAATTTCCCTCTAACTATTCGTGGTCTATAATACAATCCCAATAAGGTGATCATCACCCCTTTTTTATTCCTCATTTCCACCAAAATAACTGCCCTGTACGTATTTCCAGGAATTTCCTCTCTCAGCACAGCTGGAATGCTATCCCTTATCAAAAATGTCACCCCCCCGTCTCTTGCCTCCCTTTGTATCCGTCCAGCAGAAGAATATAATGGAAAAGTGAACAGTCTCGGATAACGATCCCTTACATGCCAATTTGTGCCAGCAACGAGTCTCCGGACTGCACCAAACTCAGTATCCAGACGACACCAGGCCCGCTCTCCAGAACTTACCAGCTCAGTGTCCAAACTGTGCTGAGCCCTATCTCCAGAGTGTGCCATGTCTGACCTCTCCACTGCACTGAGCCAAATATCCAGACCGGTCCGGGGCAAGACTCCAGAATCAACTGGGCTTACTCTCCACTCTGCACCGGGCCAAGTCTTCAGGCGCCACCGTGCCCAGTCTCCAGACCGCACCAGGCCCAGTCTACAGACTGCAGCGGGCCAAGTATTCAGATCCGAAAAAGACCAGTCTCCAGATTATGCTGGGCCCAGTCTCAAGACCATGCTGAGCCCAGACTACTCGCCTCACCGGTCCGAGTCTACATTCCACACAGGCCTAAGTCCCCAGACCGCACTGAACCCAGTCTACAGATGGCGCTGGCCCCAATCTCCAGACCGCGCCGGACACAGTCTCTGGACGCAATGGACTGAATCCTCAGACCACATTGGGTCCAGTCTCCAGACCGCACCAGGTGTGGTCTCATGGCTGTACTGGGCATTAAATCTCGAGACCTCATCTTCACATACTAGCCTCCATCTGGGGCTCAACTCCTGCATTCCCGTCCCAGTAACTTCAAAACATTGAACGTTTTTGGAAGAAATAACACTTCAGAAAACAGTTTAAAAGAAGAGACACAACGAGCTGGCAGAGCAGAGATCCACCTGAAACAGTCCGACCCTGCCGCTATCTTTAGGACACTTCACGCTGTTTCCTTCTTCAAAGAATGCCATTGGAGACCCAGAAAAGTTTGGCTGATTCCTTCCAATGCTGGTCCTGCGATATTAAAAGAATGAGATGAACATGCCGATTGCTGGCCCAAATGCTGCCATTGGGTTTGTTTCAGGAACTTACAATCTGTTTTAACCGTAATTTGGAAGAGAACATAAAAAACCAACTAAATTGAGAGAAATTACCCGAAGATTATCGCAGTCTCTCCCAGAGTACTTCACACAGAGTTGCCTGGGGTCAGTTGTACTGCTGTGGTCTGCATAGCTCCACGTGCTGAACAGATATCTAGCCCGATTTTATATATCAATGCACTGTTGTGGTCAGCGTAACAACCCGTTCTGGACAAATATCTAATCCGGGTTTATAGATTGATGCACTGCTATGGTCTGAATAGCTTCCCTTGCTGTACAGATATCTAATCTGTGGTGGTAGATCAATGCACTCCTGTGTTTTGAATAACACACGATGCTGGACAGATATCTAGTCCAAGTTTAAAGATCAATGCCCTGCCGTGGTCTGCACAGTCTTCCACACTGGGCAGCTTCCTGATGAAGGGCCTTTGCCAAAAACGTCGACTCTCCTTCTCCACGGATCTTGCCTGACCTGATATGTATTCCAGCACCACACTCTCGACTCTAATCTCCAGGTCTTCTGGGTTGGACTGAGCAGAGCGTGATTTCTGCGTGCTCTGTGCTGAACAGCTATCTCCAATGGGTTCATGGCTTTCTGTGGTGGCAGAGATATGTGCTGTCTGACAGCGCAGTTTCACGAATGTTACTGACACTTTAACAACACAAACTTGTCCTTGGTCCAGATCTTCTTCCACATGGAAAAAGGCTGGTTCAGTAACTAAGGGGTGAGAAATTGTTCTGAACAATGGGTAGTCTTCCCCACTTATGGCCAAATGATGGGGGAAGAAATAGATAAAGCGGCTGAAGCAGTTTGTGCTGTGGAACTATCCTGTGGCTGTCCTGCAGAGATGAACAGTACTGAGAGGATTGAATCCTAACAACCACAAACATCTTCATTTGTGCTCTCAGTGACCCCAACCATTTACACGTGATTCTATTAAATTCAATTGAGTTGGTCTTCTTTCGTGACAAGGAACAGGAAAATCGACGTTTCGGGCATAAGCCCTTCTTCAGGCTTATGCCCAAAACGTCGATTTTCCTGTTCCTTGGATTCTGCCTGATCTGCTGCGCTTTTCCAACAACACATTTTCAGCTCTGATCTCCAGCATCTGCAGTCCTCATTTTCTCCTTCCTTAGTGACAGACTCAGTAAAATGCTGTCTTGATATTAGGGCCAGTCACTGTCAGATGAGCTCCTGTGTGCAGCTCCTTTTTTCATATCCATAGGTAATAATGCATGTCCGGGGATTAATTTCATCTCACAGAGGGTAGCGAATGTCCGGAGTTATCTTTTGTAGACAATTGGCGGAGGTAGATCATTTGAAGCATTAAAGTGGAGGCGGATGGAACTTTGACAATCAGAGAGCGGTGAGATGTGAAGAATTGGGCATTACAGTGGGGATGATACCAACAGTAGATCAGCCATGATCTTATACACTGTCAAGGCAACTCGATCGTCCGAAATACCTACTCCTGTTTCTTATGTCTTCATATTCTGCAATTGCAAAATTAATAATTGTAATTTTCCTGGACGTTCTGTTTCTCAATGCTGCAGTCAGGGACACCAGATGATTTTATGAGTTATTTCTGGAAGAGTATGTGGCCTGTATTCACAGTGAATCTTTGTCTCGAAAACGGCCAACAAATGAAGCACAAGTTTCAAAGAGGAGAAACTCCGACATGCATCTTTTGTACCCTGACCTGATTTCCTAATAACATTTTGCTCCCACACCAAACTGCGTGTGACAGTCTTGGGGAACTGCATGAGACCCTGTGATACTGTGGACTAGCTATTTCGACCAATTGGGCTCTATCTGATCCCCTGTGGGATGATTGAGAGGCTGAATAGAATATAAGGACAGTGGACTGACTAGCAGGAATGGGCGATTAGACACTTCTTTACTGTTCCACAAGAAACTAAGATCATGACTGATATGACAATGTTTTTAACAGCACGTTTCTCTCTGTTCGCTATTTTCCTTCATTTACTTGCCTGTCAAATGTATAACAAAGAAAACTTTGAACCAACGTAAACGCCCAGGCACCACTAACTTCTGTTGAATAGAATTCCCCCTTGAACAGCCCTTTGAGAATTTCTCATTCATGTTCTGAACACTGTTGGATGGTGACCGATGAAATTTCCAGTCCCACTACTCCACTGGTTACAACAAATTTTAAAGGTAAGAAGTTCAGTATTATTGCCAATGAAATAGGTCTCATGCTGGGTCACTTTCCCGTACAATTAGATATACAGAGGCACACACATAGGCACATATACAAATGCAATCGTCTTAAGGCAAACGGAAAAAACAGAAAGCTATCGAGCGTTGCATAATTGCAGAACTCATAACGAATAGCCATTTACATACTGAACTGGCTCAAAGGTAGAAGACAGAGGGTGGTGGTGGAGGGTTGCTTTTCAGACTGGAGGTCTGTGACCAGTGGAGTGCCACAAGGAGCGACCCTGGACCCTCTAAGTTTTGTCACTTACATAAATGATTTGTATGCGAGCACAAGAGGTACAGTTAGTAAGTTAGCAGATGACAGCAAAATTGGAGGTATAGTGGACAGCGAAGTGGGTTACCTTAGATTACAATAGGGTATGGACCATATGGGCCAATGGGCTGAGAAGTGGCAGATGGAGTTTAAGTCAGATAAATGCGAGGTGCTGCATTTTGAGAAAGCAAATCTTAGCAGGAGTTATACACTTAATGGTAAGGTCCGAGGGAGTGTTGCTGAACAAGGAGAGCTTGGAGTTCAGCTCCATAGCTCCTTGAACGTGGATTCGCAGGTAGATAGGACCGTGAAGAAGGAGTTTGGTATGCTTTCCTTTATTGGTCAGAGTATTGAGTACAGGAGTTGGGAGGTCATGTTGCGGCTGTACAGGACATTGGTTAGGCCACTGTTGGAAAATTGCGTGCAATTCTGGTCTCCTTCTTATCGGAAAGATGTTGTGAAACTTGAAAGAGTTCAGAAAAAAATTACAAGAATGTTGCCCGGGTTGGAGGATCTGAGCTACAGGGAGAGGCTGAACAGGCTGGGGTTATTTTCCCTGGAGCATCGGAGGCTGAGGGGTGACCTTATAGAGGGTGACAAAATTAAGAGCGGCATGGATAGGATAAAGAGACAACGTCTTTTCCCTCGGGTAGGGGAGTCCAGAACTCGGCGGTATAGGTTCAGGGTGAGAGGGGAAAGATATAAAATAGACCTAAGGGGCAACTTTTTTTCACGCAGAGGGTGGTACGTGTATGCAATGATCTGCCAGAGGCTGTGGTGCAGGCAGGTACAATTGCAACACTTCAGAGGCATTTGAATGGGTATATGAATAGGAAGGTTTGTGGAAGGATATGGGCCGGGTGTTGGCAGGTGAGACGAGATTGGTTTGGGATATCTGATGGGCATGGATTGATTGGACTGTAGGGTCTGTTTCCATGCTGCACATCGCTATGACTCTATGACTAATTGAAAAGGTGATAGCCGGTGCCAAATATTATTCTGTGTCTGAAGTTTTTCTGCTCGCATAAGCTTCTTTTAATGGTATTTTTTCCCAGAAAATTGGATATAACTGAATTCCCTTTGCGTCAGGCAGTGTAGCGATTCTAATATATCCTGCATCTGGAATCCTCCACGAGTTGTAAAGATGCTTGTGAGATTTTCTTCTCACATTTTGTTGTCAGTAGGAACAAAATAAGACAGATCGTGGAATAAGCTTCTGCTTCTCAGGCAGGTAATATTCTTCTCCCGCTCTGTGTTGAAATATGCAATTACATCAACTGAATACCAAACTCTATATATGTGATATACTTGAACATTCTGTGGAACATTATTGTGGTTCGTATGCAGGTGCATCATTGCTGTTGTCCTACACAGTAGCTTTCACCAGCAAAAAAATATTCCTCGCATTCTGAATTGATAACATGTTTGCATGCGTCTGCATTTTTTAAACAATTGGTTAATGTCTTCATTATAACTGTGTTAATTTCAATTGATCTTATTCTTTCAACTCATTTGCGTGTTTTAGTCGCTGTAACAAGCGATAATGTTTCCACCTGATATATTTTTCTGAAAATCGTGTATATTTCAACAAAATCTCTCATCCATAACCTAAACTGATCTTTCTTCATAAAATGAGACCTTCCTTCCAGAAGGGTGGGCTGCGCTTCGGCGGGTCGGTGTGGACTTGTTGGGACGAAGGGCCTGTTTCAACATTGTAAGTAATCTAATCTAATCTAATCTAATCTCAACGAGTAAAGGGAAACATCTTTGAAAACCTACGAAAACAATCATTTATTCAGAAATTATGTGTTCTTTTAAAGTTTATGGCATTTTACCTGCACACACTGTGTCAGATGTGTTGTCAGTAATGCCCTTGAAAGACGCAGTAAACCATTCCTACGATTTAAAGTGACACTCTTTCGAGAAACACCACCATTCCACTGACCGTCCAAATCACTTGCTGCATCTGCAGGCTTACTGTATATTATTCATGTCCCAGGAACCCAAAAAAACCTGTCTCGAAGAGTTCTGCAGTCGTCTTCCATTTAAACTGTTTACTGCTGTTTTATGCTTCCCATCACACCAGATAACTCATTCTATGTTATTTCTCCTGAAGGCTTGCTCACCAGACTCCACAGCCTAAAATCACATTGTACATTCACTACTTCCATTTGACGACTTATTGAAGGACCATGTTGGTTCATGAGCTAGCTGAGCTTCAATCTATAGAGTTCCCTTCATCGAAATCTTTGTTGCAGATTATTGATCTTTTCTGAATTGATAAGGAACGTCTTCACCAAGAGGGTTGTTAATCCATGGAATTCCTTTACTCGTGAACTCATTGATATGACATCAGTGTTTTTCAAAGCTAATGTATTTTTTAAACAATAAGGGGCATGGTCAGAGGAATTAAGTGATATGGTGAGACCGCGGGTAAGTAGATGTAATTCCATGCAAAGATCAACCACGATTTTATTGAATGGCGCAGCAGGCTCAAAGGCCCGATAGCGTCGTCCTGCTTCTAGTTGTTATGAACTCCTGACCCTCGCTGATCTCTGATGTACGCTACTAGTTACAGCTTAGCTATCTGAAAGTTAACATTTATCTCTGCTGCATATTTCCTGTACGATACAACGTCGCTGAACCTGTTCGGAGCTCAGGCGGTATGAATGGCCTCTTCCTGTGCTGAATAATTTACTCAGTGAGGTAAATTATTTCATTCCCTTTTCTTGAGGCAGTTCAGAGAGACATACCTGTCTCCTCCCGTCTCATTGTAATGATCCTGACCGGCGGAATGCTGTGTTCCTTTACCTCTATCACAACCTCAAGGGGTTGATTGGGCAAATGGTGCATGAATTGGAGCAGCAGTTAGCCATTCGATGGCACCATTCATAATATTCATGGCTGATCCGACTGTGTGTGGCCATTGCTAATCTGTTTGTTTCCAATAAACACTGACTTTCCTCTCCAGCAAGTACCAGTCCAGGACAACCTTGAATTTTCTCAATAAACATCTCTTCACTGTTGCATGACGACGTGGACACCATAGACAGCACAAAACCAAAGACAAATGGATATCCTTATTTCACTGCGGTTCCTTTATATTAAAAAGATATTTATCTGAGATCAAATCGTCATCTCTTTTGAAACATAAGGGCACATTAATTATGAACACACATAAACCATTCACCACACGAAACGTATCCAACATTACCACTGACTCTTTCAAATCTAATATGTGTCAAACACAGCCTCAATTGCTCTCTGCATAAGACAATATCAGATAGCATAACACCTTAAGATCATAAAGGCCATCTGGCCAATCGATTCGATATGCCATTTAATAATGTGTTAATATTTCTCAACATCGTTCTCCTGCCTTTACTATGCAACCCTTGATGCTCTTATTAATCAAAAACACGTATCTGAATTGGTCCTAAAGACATTGTCTAGCGTGTCTCTGTGTGTCTGTTTGGGTGTGCATATGCCTAAGTTCTAGTGTCTAATTCACTCTGTATATTAACTTGTGAGTTTCTATATGTGTTTGCTTCAATTAGTGCGTGATATACGTAGCTCTGTGTGCCACTACCTGTGTGTATGTGTGTGTGTGTGTGTGTGTGTGTGTGTGTGTTTGTGCGTGTGCCTCTACCTTCATCTATTAAAGCGTATGTTAATATAGTGGAGTGTTTAAAGATGTTTGTGTCCATTTCTGTGTCTGTGAAATGAGGTAGGTGCTGTTTTGGGAATGAGAGCCAGAACGGACAGTGGGGTTAACGTGAAAATTACTATTCATTGGACATTGCTTCTTATTTGGTAGGGCGTAGAAATTTTCAAATCTCCATATGAGTTGTCCTGGTCTCCTGCATCTCGTGCCATGGTTTTTTGAAAACAGAGTGGGGAAATTTTTGTGTGGGGTTGTATATCGGGCACTCCACCAACCGAGTTGTGTCTTTCTATCCTGTTACAATCAGTTTCACCTGAAACGAGAGAAAGGGAGGGACGCAGTGATTATATGAATGGGTGGCATGGTATTAGTGATGGCATAGGTGTGTGTAAATGTTGAGGTGTCAGAAGTGAGTGAGTCCATAGTGTTGAATCTATGCAGTGTTCTTACTGTCAGGGTTATGGTGAAGCAGGCAGAGAGAATAAGTGAAGATAGGTGCTGCATGCAGGAGTGAGAGTGGTAGAGCGTAAGCCCTGTTCAGTGGTATGTGCTACAAAAGAAATGCAGTGATTTTGAGGAAGCAGACTGAATGCAGTGGCAGTTATCCTCGCAGAGTGGGGAAGGTCATTCATACTTTTCTTCTATTGCCAAACATTTCTTCAGATCGCCTCAATGTCGAGGTGAGCTTCACCGAATATCATGTCCAAGATACCAGCACAGACCATGTCCAACAGATTCCACAAAATCGGTTGGACTGGACAATACAAATAGCAAGGTGTAGCAAGCATTGGTGATTTATATATTTAAACCAAAAGTGTTGTACAAATTTTACACATGTTATGCTCTGGAAATGAGCTACACAAGTATCGTGGGTGCTGCAGTAATGAAGACTGATCATAAGTTGCGTTTAAACTGCATTAACTAAGTGACTTATAATGCTGCGAAAAATAAATCCCATAAGTGCATGTGAGGAAGGGTGAATATCGTGTTATGAACGAATAGAGAGAACAGTTTATTCGGATTTTTTTTTGAGGTCAGAAAGACGAGTTAACAACCTGGCTTAAAGCAGTTGCTGAGGAATAGTGTCAACAACATATTGACTTTACATGACGTCTGCATAAAACATAGAATTTTTGAACATTACGATCAAACATCGTAGAATCTCAGAGGCGAGAGGTCAAGTTGGCTGCACTGAAAGTTCATTATAATACTCAGTTGCAGACAAGCAGTAGTTATTATTTAGAGAAATACCGCACGTCTGAATGATATGTATCTTACTCTAAGGTATATGCAGTAAATGAAAAAAAGGTGACTCAATGATGGTTAACATAACAAATTAAAGACTGTATTAAATCAATGGAAGTGGCTTCAGAACAATTCCACATATTGTGGAAAACTGAGAACTCTGAAAAATCTACGATACAGAATAGGTGGGTGAAGAAACTGCCAAACAAACCAAACAGAGAACATGAGTGTAAACGAACACGAAGCACAAAGGCTGCCTAAACCTCCGATCTATATTTCAACATATAACAACATAGAACCAAGGTCAAATGTGGAAAGTTGTAAGCAGAATTGCAGAACTTATTGTGGAGAATAGGGACATGGTAGAGAAACTTTGCACTTGTCTTCATGAAGAAACGTCCAGAAAATCTCTGAGAATTACCATGTGTTCGTATGGGGCTTGTGGACGGAAAGAGGTACAGTTAATTTATATAAGTATCAAGATATAGCTGGCTTGACGATTGTTAAGTCTGACGGACCAGGTGTACTTGTTGCCAACATGTTAGAAAAATAAACAATAGAGATATTAGTTGCACTGTCAATGACTGCATTTGAGATTCCAATACATTTTGCAAAGGCCGGCAGCCAACCTGTCTAATGGGATATGGTAAACGTCATCCACCGTTTACAAAGAGAAGAAGAGATAATGTGGAAAACTCCAATTAACTTGACATCTCCTGAGAAATTGTCGGAATTTACGAGATATGACATGGTGTTGGATATTTAGACATTATTACAAACTTTGGAGAGAAACAGCATGAATTTTTGAAGAGAAATTATTCATGACAAACTTCAGAATTGTTTGAATTTGCTTCTTGCAACAAAGCTTACGGAGAGCTAATGGAAGTGGTATATTTGAATTTCGAGAAGGCTTCCCACAAGAACTCCTGCAATGAATTTATAATTGAAATTAACGCAAAGAGTATTTAGAGGAATGCAAGTAAGCAGAAAGTTAAAATTAAGTTTGCCCTCATGTTTGGGAATCAGACCATGGATGTAAATACATTATGAAGGAGTTACACCGACTGTAATTGCGATTGCACCAGGAGTACCTTTTTAGTGCCCCAATCTGAGAAAGACTATCATATACACAGCGAAAGTGCAACGGAAAGATAAATCCTTCAGATGGCAAGATTGTGTGGTGACGAAACTTGGACTCTTCAGTTTCAAAGAATGAGTAGTGATCACACTGAAGATTAGAAAATTCGCAAAACGTATGGCATGGTGGAAATTACCCAAATGCTTTTTTGGCTGTTTACTCGACATTTAAGTTAAACATGGTGGGATTGGGTGTCGAAATGTAAAATTGCAATGAGAAGGAAATTCGGAGGGGATTGACTAACATGGAGGCATGGAAACCTGCTCACAGGCAAAATTAGGGAGAATATTCAGCTATTTCTGAAGAACGTCAAGTGAAATAGAATAACCAGAGGACTGGACGGACCAATTCGTGACCTCGCAAGTCGCATCCAGTATGAACAGTACATTAACAATGGTAATAGATGGTTGTTTGTATGACTGCATACCTGCGACCAATGGGTACTGCAAGGGTCAGTGTTGTGGCCCTGAATAATTATGGTATTTATCAATGATATAGATGTGAATGGGAGGGGGAATGGGCACTGTGATAACTAAGTTTGTGTTTGTCACAATAATTTGCCGGGTGGTTGGCAGTAAGCAGGTATATCTTCTTTTTCAGGGAGCCATAGATGGGATGATCACATCGGCAGATCAATGGCAGGTGGAATTGAAACCTGATAAAAATGAGTTGATGACCTTTGTAAGAAGGAATCAGACAGGGGAGTGTTCACTTAATGGCAGAACAATAGGAAGCTCAGAAGGTGCTTCTCCACATATCCCAAAATGTAACTGGGCAGGTTAAGAAGGCATCCGGCACCATAGGCGGAGCCTTAATTCATAGAGCAATAGATTAAATGAGTTGCACAGGAGATGGTTATGACACAGATGAAATACAATGTACAGTTCTGGGCACCAACACACACGATATGTCCAATTGCACTGGAGCGGGTGCAGACGAGATTTATCAGGATCTTCGAAGGGGTGGAGCATATCAGTTATGAAGAGTGACTGGATAAGCTCCGATTTGGACTTTGCAAAAAGTGAGTAATGCAGATGCTGGAAAAGCACAGTAGGTCAGACAGCATCCGAGGAGCAGGAGAGTCGTCCTTTCACGCAAAAGCCTGATGGAGGCTGATGAAGTCCTTTCTCATGAAGGACGTTTGCCCAAAATATCGACTCTCCTGCTTCTCTGATTCTGACTGACCTGCTGTGCTTATCCAGTACCACACTCTCGACTTGTGTACTTTCGAGCAGGGAAGGCTAATGGGGACGTGATTCAGACCTATAAGATTATGAGGAACATCGACAGGGTGGATAGACAGCAGTTGTTGCTTTTAGTCAAAGGTCCAAGAACAGGGAAGAATCATTTTGAAATTGGGATTTAAAGATAATTTGATGATAGTAATTCACGCAGAGGGTGTTAGCTTCTGCAATTCACTTCCTGAGATAATAATTGTTGTGGGTCGTCTCACATCATTAAAACGTAATTATGTGTACATTTGAAGTGTTAAAACATTCATGGCTGCTGCCGTCACAATGGCAAGTAGGACTAATGCAGATCGTGCTGTATATCTGTCAATATAGTATCCATACATCTATGATTGTATAACATTAGAAGGACAATCATTTAGCCTTTTAAGACGGGAATTATTGAGTTTCTGGAGAGTACATTAACAATAGTTATACGAATGAACTTTAATACCTTCTGAATGAATACCAATGAGGACCGGAAGAGCAAACAAGTGCAGCTTCCTTAAGTATAAAACTGGAGCATAGAGAATGGAAAACAATGAAATTGTAGAACTATGATGCAACTACTTCAGTTTTGTCTTCGCAGAAGAAAACATTTAAAATGAATCTTTCCAGAAATAGTAAGATACCAAGTTTGTTGAGAAAAAAGATAATGCAATGAAGTCAGTAACGAAACTGTTTTGGGAAATTATTGGGGCTGAAATTAACCGGGGCAGACAAATTCAAGGACGATTTATGATATCAGAATCATATTTGAGAAACCAATTGGTAAATGCATTATGGCGAATCAATGGTGACAATATATTTGGATTTTCAAAGATATTTGATGTAGTTACAAGCTGTGTGTGATAAGTAAAAGCACGTGGAGTCATGGATATTGAAGGCATGTAAGAAAATGGTTTTTGGAGTATACTGCACTTGGTCATACGGCAGCGATCAGTCCTTGAACACGCACTATTCATAAAGCTTATCAAACAAATGTTTGAGGAAATCAAATGCAATATGTCCAAGTCTACTGACAGCTAAAAACTGGGTTTGTCAATGGTCAGGAGAATGCTCTGGCCAAGTGGAGTCAATGTGCAAGTGTATGGCAGGTACAGATCAATTAGGAGACATCTGGCATTGTGCATTTTTTTCGGCATACAAAGCAGTGAAGTGGAATACTGGCAAAGTGATTTGTTGAATATTATGGATCTACAGCTACTTATGTCCCTTTCTTTCATTTTGTTCTGCGCAGACCTTTGAGGTCCATGCAGGGCAGTGAGTGCTGAAGCTAGAAGTCAATATTGAAAATAACGTTGGTGCGTCAATCTGTATACAGAGACCGCCAAGTGGATAGACACAATTTTGAAAATGGATCTGAATGTCATAGTGTATTACTTATTGAAAACAACACTGCAAGATAAGTGGGGTGACGATAATGATTTCAAAAATAATCATGTTCAAGATTAAGGTTATCGAGCTGGTAATGTACGGGTGTGAACTAATTTCAATGTTCTACAGTATTGTGGCAGTGATGGTTCCCTGATCTAATAAAGAATGCATTTCCTCTGGAGGAAGACAGCTAAATATTATCAGTCTGATCTTTGTGATGACGGTTTCGTTCAATGAGACGACATTTGGGCCGACTGGACCTGTATTCGATGAGGATCAGGAAAATGCGAGATCTTAATCAAACATTTAAAACTTTGTCAGGATGAGTTAGAATGGAAGCAAGGGTCATGATTTCCCTGGCGAGATATCTAAAAAAAACCCAGAGGTCACCGACTTGGATATGAGCAGATAACTTTGCATTTAGCTGATAAAAAATGGCTTCACTCAAAGACGGGTGAACATAAGGAATTATCTGCCACATAAGACTGTGGAACCAAGATACTGAAAATAAAGTAGAGTCAAGTCGATAGATCTATCGAAACTTAACAGATGGGAAGAGAAGAGGAGTACTGTATGAAGCTAAGGGGTCTGCCATCATTTTATTGAATTCAGGAGCACGTTCAATGGACTTAAAGTGTGACTGCAGTTCCTTAATTTTTTTATTCCCACAGTTAATCGCATTAACGGACATACAAAGTCCATTGAAAGAATGTTCAGCCATGAATTGAAATGTGTGTATAGGTTGAAAGATATTCTCGTTCTCCTTTTACTGTGAGATTTGAAGGAAAGCTCTGCAAATCTTGTCCCAAGGTCTCACATGTTGACAAGGAGACCGCAGTGTAATTATATAAAACAGAACATACCACATCAACCAATACAGCGTAGTACAGGCCCTCCAGCCTTCAATGTTGCACCGACGTTTGTAAACGATCTGAAACCCATCGAACCAACACTATCCCATTTTCATCTGTACATTTATCCGATCACCATTCAAATACCTGTTAATTTGTCGAGGCTACTCCTGTTGCAGGGAGGGCATTCCACGCCCTTACTACTCTGTCATCCCTCAATTAAAGCTATGCCCCTCGTTCCAGCCATCATGATCCGAGGGAAAACCTCTTCACGCTATCCAATCCACTCATCATCTTGTCTGTTGTCACCGTATCATTTTCTTCTCTCCAACGAAAAGACCCTCAATTCCCTCAGCCTTTCCTCATAAGACCATATCTCCATGCCAGGCAACATCCTGCTTAATCTCCTCTGCACCATTTCCAATACTTCGATGTCCTTCCCATAATGCAGTGACAATATATTATACGCAATAATGCAAATGAGACCGCAACCAGAGCTTGTACAGTTGAGATATGTCATCATAGCTCCGAAACTCAATCATTCTACAAGAAAAATCGAACACATCATACAACTTCTGAACAACGTTATCAGTCGAGATGGAAACGTTTAGGGATCTGTGCATATGGACACAGAATTCTCTCTGCTCATTTTCAGGACCAAGAATCTTAATATTAGCTTCGAGCTGTAAATTCCTGTTCTCCTTCCAAATTGAAAAACTTATACTCTTCCACACTAGTCTCCATTTAACAATTTCTGGTGCCAGCTCTGCGTCCTATCTATGTCCCTCTGCAAGCTGCAACATCCTTCCGCATTGTTCACAACTCCACCGAACTGAGAGCCATATAAAAATTTCATAAACCATCCTTCCACACCCTCAACCACGCCAGTTATCAGAAATGACGAACAGCTGTGGCAACAAAACAGATCTGTGCAGTCCACCACAAGTAACTTAACTCCAGGATAAACATTTCCAATCAGTTAGTCAATTTCCGATCCCAATCGTTAACTGATCCTCAATCACATGTCTCTGTACTTTATGAAATAGCCTAACATGCTGAAACTTATCAAACGCTTTACCGAAATCCACATATACCGTATCAACTGCTTTACGCTAATCCGACTGTTTGATAACCCTCTCAAATAACTCAATAAGTTTTGTAAGGCACCATCTACCCTTCACAAAACGGTGTTGGTTCTCCCTAACCAAATGATTCATTTCTAGGTGACTATAAATCCTATCATATATGATCCTTTCCAAGAATTTACCCCCAAGTGAAGTCAGCCTCACTGGTTTATCATTACCAGTGCTGCCTTTACTCCCCTTCTTGAACAAGGGGACAGTATTCGCTATTTCCCGGCATCTGGCACTATTCCTGCCGATATGTATTGCATAATGCTTAAATCCAAAGGCTCTACAATCTCCCCCCTCCCCACAGCTTCGCAGAAACTCCGAAGTAAAGTCCCATTTGGCATGGGGGATTATTTATTGTCACACGCTCCAGAGTCGCTAACGCCTCATCCTTATGAACTTCAATCCGATCTAGTCTAATTGTCTGTGCTTCAGTATTCTCATTGACAACATACATTGCCTCTTACTGCTTGTATACTAACGAAAAATATTCATTTATCGCCTCTTATAACTCTTCAGACACCACTCACAAAGTTTCATTACTTTCCTTGATAGTCCCTAAAATGTCACTTCGGCTTTTTTTTTAACCGACATATCGACAGAAAGCTTTAGGATTTTCCTTAAGGCTACCTGCCATCTACATCTCATGTCTCCTCTTGGCTCTTCTTAGCTGTCTCATTAGATCCTTCTTGGCTAACTTGTAACACTCAAGAGCCATAACTGAGCCTTCTGGTTTCACTTTTACATGAACGTCCTTCTTCGTATAACAAGAGATTCAACTTCTTTAGTGCCCCGCGGTTCGCACGCTCCACCACTTCTTCCCTATCTGACAGGAACATACTTATCAATGACTCGCAATTGCTATTCCTTGAACAAGCTCAACATTTCAGTTGTGCCCATCCTCTGCAAGTTCAATTCCCATCCTATGCATCCTCCATCTTGCAATTCACATCATGATTGCCTTGCCCCCAGAAAAAAAAATCATTAATCCCTATCCCTTCAATCGCTAAAGTGCACGTAACCGAATTTTGGTCACTATCACCACAGTGCTCCCGTACCTCCCAATCTAACACCTGGCCCGATGCATTACTCGGTGCCAGATCCAATGTGTCCTCGCTTCTTGTTGGCCTATATACATACATTGTCAGGAAACCCTCATGCACACATTGGACAAAACCTTACCGATCGAAGGAGCTCGAACATCAGCCTTTCCGATCATTAATTGGAAAGTTAAATTACCCGGCAACAACCACCATTGTACTTCAGTTCCTATCCAGCATCATCTTTGCAATTATTTACTCTACATGTCTGCAAACTTTGCGGAGGCCGATAGAAAACGCCCAACAAGGTGACCTCTCCTATCTTGTTTCTAACCACAGTCCACAACATCTCGATGAACGATTGCTCATCAAATGTCCTTTCTTCCACTGTAATACTGTCCTTAATTAACAGTGCCACGCCTCCTCCTCATTGACCATCTGCCCTGTTCTGACTGAAACATCGAAATCCTGGAAACTGCAACAGGTATTCCTGTTCCTGCTCTATCGATATCACGGAAGTGACCACACCATCGAACTCTCAGGTACCAATCCATGCTGCAGGTTCACGACCTTATTCCAGATGTACCTACCGTTGAACTAGTCGCACTTCCAACCACCTTCCCACCTGCCAGTAAACTCCTGCCACGTTCAAGCTTTATTCATGACTTCGCTACTCTCAGCCTCTTGAATACTGGAGATACAATTCAGGGTCGCAGGCCCCTGCTGTATAAGTTTCTATCCTTCCGAAGAACATTAGCATCCTTCCCACAGTGGACATTTGCACCTGTGTATACTATAGTGAACAGCAGTCCCTGTGTGTATTCTCTCATTCTATCGAGATGTCAGAGGATGAATATTCACTTCCTCCTACTGAGTGTAAGAGTCGAAAGGGTGAATACCCTTCTCGTGTTGCACTGTTACAAACTGCAGAGGCCCGTCAATCTAAGCCTGTATCGGTTTAATAGAATCACGAGGTTGAATGGCCTCCTTCAGTTCCCGTATAACAGGCTCGAGAGGTGGAATGACTTTCTCCTGTGTGCCAGTTATATGCTCCAGAAGGTGAATGATCTCTTCCTGTCCCTGCAACACAATAGAGAGGCTGAAACATCTCCGCCTCTCCCCTTCAACAGATCTGAATACATTGACTAACACAACAATCCGTAGACAATGAGCAGGCATTAAAATCATCTGATGGAGATTGCTCCCTTCTCAGTTACAGAAACATAAACAGCACAATGTACTCCAGTTGTCCTCACAGTAAAACCTCGTACAGTTGCCGGAACACGGTGGATTGAGCAAGTAACTTTGCAAAACCTACCAACATTCCATAATTCCACCTCTTCAAATGGTAACAGGATAGTTTGGGCTGAATGGCCTTCTGCAATCTTTCTCTGCCAGGCACATAGATACAGAATTGCTTCTCCCTATTTCTCAACAGCAGTCTCAATGCTCTGAATGATGCCGCAAGTTTTTGAAATTATTTGACAAGGGGCAATTATCAATAGTACTACGACTCAGCGTAAACTCTTTGGTTAATTTAAACAAGACACACAGCAAAGCTCACCTCGCCACGTAATCTGTCAAAGGTTGAGTGACAAAGAAATACCGAAATCCCACGAATTAAAGAAAAAGTAATAATTTATTCTTTAACTCCAAGTTAAAAATGGTTACAACATTGTAAACCTCCTTTGGTATATTTATCTACCTCCCAAACTGCAACAATATTATGAAGCAAGAAAGTTCTCCACTCCGATAAATTTTAACAAAAAAATATCAACATTCATACCCAGCTCGCTTTCGGTCGTCCCTTTGTGTCTTGCTCGACAGATTTTCCTGTCTCATTTTCGTCGGTCTTCTGCTTCACAGATTTCATATGAACACTTACCTTTCAGAGAGTCGTTCCGCGGACACAGTCTGTTTGTGCTCTTTGCCGCTCTATTGAACTATCCAAAATGCCTGATTTTAAAAGCCAATAACATCGAACGGGCTCGTTGGTTTGTTGTCATTAAAACAGTAATATTCAAAATCATTCACAGTTGTTTATCTTGGAGCATAATTTATACTCTCTGGCTGGATTTGAATTTGTTGTGTAACATATCAACTACGCTCAGCAATTTGTTTCAGAACCATATCATACATCTTTAATGTTTCAGTGCACGCTGTGCTTTTCGTCGACTGTGCCAGCTTTCACTCTCCTTAAAGTACAGTACACACCTCCAAATTCATAACACCTTCCATCATAACGAAAAGATGTCCGAATTTTTTTCTATTCCTGAATGATATTACCATGATATACATATGAGTTTAGTCAAAGTTCATCTTAACTTCTTCCAGCGTACACATAAAACATTGAATAGACCCTAATCCCATCCATAATGTATCAGTAAAATGCGCGATAATGCATTTAGTGTTATATTCGTACAACCTGCAAGATGTACGATTTGTAACTAAACGTTTATAATATAAGGCCTCAACGAAATGCTCTCGTATTATTGTTTTTAAAGCGTTCTAAGAATCTAAGCAGATTGTAGTCTGTGGACACATCCGTCTCCGACACACTGTTTGTTACATAAACGTTAAGACACTTTAAGGCCAGTACCAAACTCATTGCCTGTTTTCCACCGTTGAGTATTTCCTCTGCTGGGTGTTGAGGTTTTTTGTAGAAATAACTTATTGACAGTTCAATTCCAGCATCAACTTTCTGTAGCAATACTGCTCTAACTCCTAAGTCACTAACATCGATGGCAAACTTAAAGGCTTTCAAACAAATTGATGTATTTCTGTGGTTAATACTATTTTTAAACTGTCTAATGCCTCCTGGCATTATTCTGTCCGACGAAACTTTCTGTTCTCCTTCAACACATCTGGTAATAGTGTCCCGACTCTGCTGATGTTTTGAGCAAAGGTTCGAAAGATTCCGTTGAGTCCCAAAAATCAAAGTAACACTTTCTTTGAGTTTGGGCGTGGAAATTTCTCGATGGCCTTCTTCTTAGCATTCCTTGGAGTCAACCGACCTTGACCAATGTTATGTCCCAAGAAGGTCACCTCTGCTTTCCCGAATTCAGTTTTGTTAAAGATTATTAACAGATTTGCTTCTCTTAATCAGTCCAAATCCTCTGGCAACTGGAGATGGAGAGGAAGGACGGAACATAATCTAAGAATATCGGACTGGAATGTTGCAACAATGCATAGGAGATTATCCAGGAATAATTGGTTTCTTTCTACGTAATAGCAGATGTCATTAGCAGTGTAGCTGAAATGTCGACTTTAAATGTTTCAAAATGTTTACTGCCCTGTCCAGGCTATCGTTGATGTTCCTGGTGAATCTCTGTGTCCACGTATTACTTCAACAAATCATGTTCAACTGCATTCCAGTTATTTTCAGATCCTCTACTCTGCTTGCCAATGTTATTATCATTCTGATACTTTGAAACCAGGTGTCCACTTCACAAACCAGTTCGAACAGCATCAGTGACTTTGTTCAATTACTCTTTTCCGCTTCGTTCCTGGAAGTGTCTTGTTTCAGCTGTGAACCACGATTCATTGTATTACGGTCATTTAAATATTTGGAGCACTGAGTTCACTCTCTTCTTTTTTATTACAAACCTAACTTTCTCCGTCTGACTTCATCTAATGTCTGGGCACTATCTGAGGCTGAAACAGATGAATCACATGTGTGATGATCCGTTTGCCATGAGCTGAATTCTGACACTATGTCGTAACCAATAAAAATTTTAACTACTGACACATCCAGACTATATGTCACTGGCTGAAACCATCTGTTATTCGAAATATGAGGTACGAAATACAGATTCACGATGGAGAAAGTGAGGACTGCAGATGCTGGAGATCAGAGCTGAAAATGTGTTGCTGGAAAAGCGCAGCAGGTCAGGCAGCATTCAAGGAGCAGGAGAATCGACGTTTCGGGCATGAGCCCTCCTTCAGGAAGGGCTCACGATTCACGATACCATTCAATCTGCTGTTGTTAACATTCCCAATTCTAAATCTGCAGAAAGAATATTGATGCAATACTTCAAACTCACAAAAAATCCCATCAATCTGTCCTTACAGTCCACACTGATGTAGTTATATTATTTTTCAGACGGACAATGCCCTTCTTTTAATATTCCGAAGCAAGTCTTTCAATCTATCAATGAAACAACCCTCACTCGATCTCTTTCACTTGTCCAAAACCCTGCCAGTTGTTAAGTTTAAACTGATTTCTTACATGTGTGTTTTCTTTCAATCAATGACTTTCACATCTAACCAATCCATCACACGCTACACACACTCGCGGGCACGCGCACATATACACACACGCAAACACACACACACACACACACACAGACACACACACACACACACTCACACACACAGTCTCTCCCTCTCTCTCTCTCTCTCTCTTTCTTCTGCCTTGAATGGGTGCAGTTCAGATATAGATACAGAAATGTTCATGAGCTCTATTTAGTGGCGCCTGCAGTATGGGTTACAAATTTTCCCAGCTCGGCAGTCATTATTTGAAAGTATCATCGCAAATCACTGGCAAAGACTTCCAATACTCCACATGCTGGCTAGATAGTCCTTTTAACTGACCAAAGCATTGGAATGGTGTCAAACGCTGCATATGCTTGGCTGTCATTAAATCAATCAATGAAACAACCCTCACTCAATCTCTTTCACTTGTCCAAAACCCTGCCAGTTATTAAGTTTAACCTGCCTTCTTGATGGCGTCTGTGGTATTTCTATAAGGACTTTTGAGAACTTGACTTAACGGACCATTTCAACTGATCGTGCAATGTTTTTATTCAATTTTGCATTCTTGTGATTGTCACCCTTCAACGGCTTCACTTCCTCAGTTATTCTTACTTCCCTGTCTCCTTTCCTAATTTACCACAACAAATAATCGATTGGTGAATTGTCTATATGCGTCTTCATTGTGAATATCCCTCTGCATCTTTACTTTGGCTTGGCTTTTGACTCATTTTTACATTGAGTACTGGAGTTGTGAAGATCAGAAACAATGCAATGGTGCGTTTCAGGCTGTTGACACACTTCCTCGTGTTTCCCATGTGTTTAGCATCTTCAGCAAGGAAGTTTCTGTAGCTTTGTCTCACGTCTTTGAAACTTTGTCTGTGCCTGTCAACTGCATGCCTGTGCTTGTCCCTCTCAGCCGATCGTGCAGTCAGGAACACGAGGAAGCTTCTCGGTCATTCTTTGTAAAGGACGAGGCATCTAACTTTACACGGAGCACCTTCTGACCGACTCCTGGTATTGAAACATTATTGGAAATATAGGGAATGTTTTGCTAGAGTTTGCACTGTGAACTGCTTCAGACATTCGCCTATACCTGAGGGTTTGCTGACCCTACTCAGGGCAGAGCATAGGGACAGTAGTGATAGCATCTGGGAATTCACCGCAAACAACAAATGGAGCAGAGGCATCAGAGGGAAAGCTGTGCAACCACGGAGTGAGTGCATGTAAGGGGTGAGTGAGGGATAGGAATGAGGAGTGTGCACCAACCAAATCGGGTTTTCCCAGAAAATGGTTAATCAGAAACTGTAAACGTTTCACATGGAGTACAAATATGCAGATAGATTGCACGATATGTTGCACTGGAGGGGTTACTCTGACCAGTTCAGATATAAGAGTTTGCCAAGTTCAGATTACTAACTACACCGAAGTGTGAACATTGTGTGAGGTGACCCTGAACGCAGACTAGCGTCAATTCCTTCAATGCAACCTGCAGCTTCACACCAGGGGTACGACATGGTTCCAGTTTTGTTAAGATCACAGAATTATTCACCATCCATGATCCTGAACTTCCCAGGTAAGAGACGGTGCATACCCTCATTTTCCAGTACGTCAAAGATGACGTATTAATCATGTGATGAAGGACATTTATATCAGTTGGTGCTCCCTCAGGAGGGAACTGCCGAATGTATACTTTGTTTCCAAGTTTAGTGGGATTTGCAAACCTGTGCAAGGCTTCGCATGGCCCCATATCAATGTGGTGTGATTGAGGAAGGACCTCTCACGCTATTATTGTTGGACAGTGACAATGCACAGCAATCAATTTGATGAATACAATCTGTCCGGGCAGCAGCCACAATCTTTTTCGTGTGAAGCAGTCAGCCGTTCCCATCTTCGGGCCTCCACTTAGAAATAAATGATGGCATCTCTGATAAAGACCAACCCTTTGATGCACAAATCAAAACAACCTCCCGTGTCACCACTTGCCACCGCCCTCAACAACGTCAAAATTTCCTGTGTGTACTGAGAGCGAAGGGGCCACTGGGAACATCAGTGAACAGACCATCAGGAAGGTAGAGCAACACTTGCAGTGTCTGAACTGGTGGGAATAGACGCTTTAGCACAATCTGTTACACTAAGTCCTGTAATTTATTTCTCCATTTTTCTGATCTTTTGTTTGTGGCCTCTAATATTTCCTGTGTTATATAAATAATGAGCAGGTTAATTAGACTCATCCTGATGCTCCATAACACGGTATTGGCGCTGCATACCCTACTCTATTGTTATCGGCTTCGGGACCATGTTGAAAGAATATCATTTTTCATTCTTATAAACCCCAAATGCGTTTTGGATCAAACTGTTTATCTTTTCCTCATACATTAACACTTCAGTCATTGGAGTCAGTCAAGTGAAACACTGCTGAGCTGTTGCCAATACAATAATTTAGCGTCATCAAAGTGGAAACACAATTGTGTAATATGCCCTGCATGAGAGCTCACAGAAATACTGTACAGCCAAAGCAACACTTTCTGAATGTAATACTTCTTCCCAATTAGTGATAGAGTCATAGAGATGTACAGCATGGAAACAGGCACTTCGGTCCAACCGGTCCATGCCGATCAGATATCCCAAACCAATCTAGTCCCATCTGCCACCATTCGGCGCATATCGCTCCAAATCCTTCCTATTCATAAGCCCATCCAAATGTCCCTTCAATGTTGCAATTATACCTCATGCTCTGGCAGCTCATTCCATACACATACCACCCTCTGCGTGAAAAAAGTTGAGCCTTAGGTCTCTTTTATCTCTTTGCCCTCTCCTCCTAAACCCATGCCCTCTGGGTCTGGAATCTACGATCCCAGGAAAAGATTTTGTTTAATCACCCAATCCACACCCCTCATAATTTTTTGAACAACTATAAGGTCACCCCTCAGCCTCCGACGCTCCAGAGAGTAGAGCTCCAGTCTGTTCAGCCTCTCCCTGTAGCTCATATCCTCCAACTCTGGCAACATCCTTGTAAATGCTTTCTGAACCCTTTCAAGTTTCGCAACGTCTTTCCAATAGTAAGGAGACTAGAATTGCACGCAATATTCCAACAGTGGCCTAACCAATGTCCTGCACACGCGCAACATGACCTCCCAACTCCTGTAAGAAAGTGAGGACTGCAGATGCTAGAGTACCAGAGTTGAAAAATGTGGTGCTGGGCAAACACAGCAGGCCAGGCAGCATCTGAGGAGCAGGAAAATCGACGTTTCAGGCATAAGCCCTGAAGATTTTTGAACTCCCAACGACTGTGCTCAATACTCTGACTGACAAAACAAAGCATATCAAACACCTTCCTCACTATCCTCTCTACCTTCGACTCTACTTTCAAGGAGTTATGAACCAGCTGTCCAAGGTTTCTTGGTTCAGCAACACTCCCTCGGTCATTACCATTACGTGTATAAGTCCTGCAAAGATTTTCTTTCCCAAAATGCAGCAGCAATTAATACTGAGACTGAGACTCGACCTATGTGTCACTTGAAGGGGGGAAAAAAAGGATTTTCCATTTAACTTGGAGATGACGACTTGTTCCTCTCCCGGAAGGTTATGAATGTTTGAAACACATTTGGTAGAGAACGGTGAAAACAACACTGAATATTCCTGAGGCCGAGGCTTTCGCTCGGGTCAATTGTAATCGCTGTGGGAGTGGAGAAATATGAAACTAACACGACAAAAATTTCCTCCATTCACTTCTTGAATAGTGGAGCAAGGTCAAGGACCAGAATAAAACCTACTCATGGACATTATTCGCGTATTCGTATATTTGCCACACGCAAACAGTTCTCTTGTTTCTGTTAATGGCCCGGGTAAGACCCGCTCAAAACATTTCAAGAATTCCCAGACCCTAATTTTGCGAATTGTTCTAAGCGGGTGTGCAGTGCATATTCCTGGCATGATGCAGTTGGTTAAAGCATTTTGTGCAAAACAGAAAATGATTAATTTACAGCATGATGCAATGGAACACCAACAAAAGAGAGACGAATATAAAATGACTGATAATCTGAAAACTCAACATTTTAACTCAGTTTAATGATGCCGTTCCGAGCAATTGCAATAATCCCCATAATCAACCCTTGGGGGAAAAAATGAAAAAAAAAACAAACACAGGCTCTTACAGGAGAGATCGCAGAGAGACATGGTCGGGATGGATTTGCTTCATTGAGACAAGCAGCATCAATACGGACTGACTTCCTTCAGTGAGCAGCCAGACTGCTAAACCCCAGACTAAACCAAGCCATAGAAGCTGAGCTGAGAGACCTGTCAACTCACATTTCAGTATACAAGTGTATTCGTTTTTTGTTCGAAAAAAGACAACCTGAATGTTCGATGCCTGATGAACTATCTTTTAGTTATACTCACGTTGACCCTAAAACACTCCCAAACAGACAGCTTGGCAAAGCTGCGTTTATGACTTCTCTGGAGAAAGAAGAACCTTGTTGAATGAGCATCATCACACGTTGTAAGATAACATTGTGACCTGACTGACCTGTTCTTGCGCTGGGGTCACATTTGCAAGGATGAATGATCTCTACGTTTCCTTATGAATTCAGTTAAAATCGTTGAAGTATGCACTTCCGCTGATTTCAACCAAGTTTGAGAGAATAAATAGTCCCCTGCTGCTCCTGTGTAATGGAATTGATTGGCAGCAAGACCTCCAGCTTTTCTCAGTCTTTAATCTCCATAGGGCATAATGCTTGTTCCTGGTTTCAGAGAACATTTTCAAGCGTCTGAATGACATCCTTGCTTTTTGTTATGACTCAACCAATACGTTGATGAATCCATAATATCTCCATGTGTCGTATTTTGCAATTGAATTCACTCTTGCAGTCCTTTCAGTCCAGGCCTGTGGTACTAATAACTTGCTGTCATGATATATACAAGGATCGAGAGGCTGAATGACCTCCTCTTGTTCCTGAGTTGTATACCCGAGGGTTTGAATGGCCGTATTTTGAGCAGTTATAACAGACTATAGAAGCCGAATAGCCTCATTCTCTACCTATGTAAATAGCTTGAGAGGCTGAACAGCTTCTTCCTGTACATGCACAAGAGGATCGTGACGTTGAATTTCCTCCTGCTATGTATTTGTAAATGACTTCCTCCAGTTCCTGTATAAAAGACGGAAGTGTCTTACCGGCCACCGACTGCTGCTTGTAATAGAACCAAAGCGTTAATGGGCTCCTCCTCTTCCTTTGTAACAGGCATGAGATCCTGATGTTCTCTACCTGTTCCTGTCTGACCCAGTCGAAAGGCCAATGGCTGAGTGATTTTCGTCTGTACCACACACGAGAGGTTGAATGCCTCTTCACTTTCCTGTTTAACGCATTGAGAGGCTGAAGGTTCTCATTTTGCTCGACTGCAAAATACTCAATTGGCCGAATGGCACCCCACTGCTCCTGGGTAATAGACTCACGAGGCTGAATGCCCTCTTCTTCTTCATTTTTAACTGCCTGGAGACAACGAATGCCTTCCTGATACCGTGCAAATTTATTTAGAGGCTGAATGGCCTCCTCCTGATTCGTTATCCCAGAGTCAAGAGGCTCCACAGCGTCTTTCTGTTTCATTTTAGCAGGATTGAGAAGTTGAATGAACAAACGAGATTGTTGTTAAGTCTTTCATCTGTCAGAATGCCGGTTTTGATTTTTTAACATGTAAACTCCAGAATTTCTTTCAACCAGGGACACTAAAATCAACTGTCATCCTACGATGAAAGAATATACTCGTGAAGTCAAAAGAATGATCAAGATTGTTGATGTAGTCGTCCTGAGTACACGACACACTTTTTTGCCCCATACTTCTCACTTCGGCAACTTCGACTGCCTTCTAAAGATGCGCAAATCCCAAACACCGAGATTTCCCATCGTATCATTTAATAGCATTCTTTGTGAGAACGTCTCCGACTATGTCGAGCCCATCGTGAAACCGACGGGACAGCGGGGCGCCAGCTTCTTTTGCAACACGACAGATTTGCTATAGTAACTTCACACCCACAGACTACACAAACGAAGAACATTCCTCGTCATAATTTATGTTTTGGCCATCTGCACCAGCATCCTCCTTGACAACGATATCGCTGAAATAGACTCAGTACTCAAAACCAACAAGTACTAATCTCCCAGTGAAATCCTACAACTAATTCGCTTCACCTTCGAACAGAGCATCTAAACCTTCGACAGCCAATCCTTCATCCAGACACATAGAGCGGCATGGGACCACGTTTAGAGTCCAAAATGCAAAATGGTCATGCACAATGTCGAAAAAGACGTAATGCTGCACAGGGCCTCCCATCAACGAGACACACCAGATACATAGACGACTCTTTATCCATCTGAACACATGGTGAGGAGTGCCTGAATCAACTACATTGCGGGAAAACAAGTTCCATCCCACCACACATTTAACACGGACTACTGTTTAGAATATATATCATTCTTCGACACAAGCATCTTTATCAAGGACGATCAACTCAGTACCTCACTCTACAGCAGGCCTATGGATAACCTCAAGATGTCGTATTTCTCTAGCTACTATTTTAAACATAACTTTAAAAAGGCATGCCCTACGGACAAGCCGTATGCACACTCAGAACTGTACAGGAGAGGAGGAAAGTGGCGAACAACTGAAGGTGCTGAAGGAAGCCGACATAAGAGCTGGATGTGATACTAATCACAGGTTCTGGTATTCCGCAATGGAAAACTGTGATGGTCCCTTCAAAAACAGATACAGGATATGACTGATAGTGTCCACTTTGTCATCCAGTACTTCCCGGGAGTGGAGGGACCATGCCATGTACTTTGCAGTCTGCAATATATTGTCGATGACAATGAGCATCTCGACAAGATCTTCCCTGTATCTCCACTTCTTGCCTTTAATCAATTGCAAAACCTTTAAAAGATCATTGTTCAAGCAAACTGTCCAGCCATCAGGCAACGGTACACCTCAATACCACACACTGTGCCACGGCATACCTTGCTAGACAAGACTGATTAACGCTCTTTCCTCAAGAATCCCCTTTGTTACTTCACCAAACAAAAACTCGATCATGTTAATGAGACATGATTTCCCACGCACAAATCCATTTCGACTATCCCGAATCAGTCCTTTCATTTGCAAAAACATGTACATCTCTTCCCAAGTTGGAATGTGAAGAGTTCTTTCTCCAGGTGTCGGGTGCTCAAATTTTGTCGGTGGAGGAGGCCAAGGACCTGCATATCCTTGATAGTGTGGGGCAGTTTAACTTTGAATTCCGACAGTGTGGAAACAGGTCGTCGGCCCAATAAGTCCACACCATCACTCCGAACCGGACCCCATGGAACCCCATTCCTGTAAGCTATATTTAGAACTGACTACTGCAGCATGCCTGCACATCCCTGAAAACTCCGGGCAAATTAACACGGCCAATTAACCGAACCTGCACTTCTTCGGGTTGTGGGAGAAAACCAGAACACCTGGAGGAAACCCGCATTCAGGCAGTCACTGAAAGCTGGAATTGAACCATGGTCCCTGGCACCGTGAGGCAGCAATGATAACCACTGAGCCACCATGCCAACCGAGGGAGATTTGTAGTTTAAAGCCATTGGGCGGTTGGGTTAGTTGATCCTTTTGTCCCAGAGATATTATCTGAAACGGTCCATAAGTTGGCATCCTGTCTCCCAAATGTCGAGGAGTCCACATCGGGATCCACGGGCACAAATGTGTGGAGCTGCAAGTAAATTTATACCAGATGTGAAATTATCCTTTAGGACCTTGGGCAGAGGTGCGGGGGAAATATGGCTATCGGTTTTGCACTTCCTGTGGTGGCATTTGAAGGTGCCAGGAGTGGTGGGTAGGCTGGTGAGGGAGTGGGGGTGGGGAGCGGAGGGACCTGACAAGGGAGCAGCAGAGGAAATGGTCTCTCCGGAAACCTGATTGTTATGGGCAGGGAAATATATCCTTGATGGTGGTGTCCGACTGTAGGTGGAAGAAACGGCGCAGGATGATGCGTGTTGTCTGCTGTTTGTTGCGGTAGATGGCACTCTGACATTGTTTTGGAGGGAGAGGGAGTTTGGGTTTTCAAGAGTGGAGAGTTATAGAGGCGATGCGCTGGAAGGCATTATCCACCTTTTTCGAGAGGAAAATTTGATCTTTGAAGAAGGAGGACGTCTGGGAATTTCTTGTTGGAATCGGTCATCCTGGGAGCAGACGCTACGGAAGTGAAGGAATTCAGAATAAGAGATGGCATTTTACAGGAGGCAGGGTGGGTGCGTGTATATTCCAGCGAGCTGTGGGTTTTAGTGAGCTACAAGATGCAAAGTTGAGTCTGTGACCATTGATGGATTTGGAGAGGTCCAGGAAGGGAGTGGGGAAAGGTGTCTGAGATGGTGCAAGTGAATTTGTGGTCGGGGTGCAATATGATGGTGAAGTTTATGAACTGTGTGGCGCCGATAAAGTCATCAAGATAGCGGAGGGAAAGGTTGGTTATTGTGCTGCTATACCTTCAGAAGATTTCCTGGAACATTATGTACCGGACATTGTATAACTGACATTACCCAGAACATTCTGTTCTCAACATTGTACAAAGGAATTATCCCAGAAAAGTCTGTGAAGAACGTTGTACAACTGCCATTGCCAGGAATATCCTGCTCCCGATATTCTATCACTGAAATTCCCCGGAACATTCTCGACCCAACATTGCATAACTGACATTCGCTGGAATATTTTGTAACCAACATTCTACAACTGTCATTTCCCGGAACATTCTGTACTAAACATTCGAAAACTGACATTCCCCGTCATATTCTAAACCCGTCATTGTGTAGCTGACGTTCCCTGGAACATTTTGTCCCTGACATTACTTGTGAACGGCCGGACTTCAGTGAATTGAGCAAACGATAAGATCTTGAGGGAAGAGATCCCGTTCCAGTGAGAAGGAGATAATGTTCCGAAGTACCCTCAGGCAGTTAAAGTGTTTAATACTCTTACCTACAATTTAGCTGAAAAGACAGAATTTTCGGAACTCCACTTGTCTTCAAGGAGCTTCGAGAGAGCATGCAGAACAGAAACGTTTTCACTCACCATATTCGGAACTGGAAGGAAGTGACTTGTGTCTGCTTTCGAGTGATTGATTGTGTAGGAATATTCCAGAAAACGCCTGTTGTTATGGATATGTCTCTGTGTGTTTGGGGAGGGAGGGTATTTTGTGTTTGACGATGTATTTTTGCCAGCAATTCAGACTTTCCGTATTGTTATTCTACCTCAAATTATTTTCATAAATCTCTAAATGCGGTGACACATTTGGAAATTTCACTGGGCCCTCTGTCAAACTGGTCACTTTGTCTCCAGACTAATGTATAATGTGTTTGTTTTTCTTCCTCACAGTTAATGTAGTGACCATCTACGTTCTGCTTTATAAAGATTGTGAATTGTCTCCATGTGTCAGACGATACCCAGGGGCCATGGCAGTGGCGGATCTACTGGTCATTATCCTCGACATTATAATGAGACACATTCCCATTGTTTATACTGAAAATTTTTATTTCCTGGAGTCCATCCCCGTGTGTAATATCCACGCCGTCCTGCTTTATGCAGCCACTGACTGTTCTGTCTGGTTCACCGTCACTTTCACTTTTGATCGATTTGTGGCCATTTGTTGCCAGAATGTGAAAAATAAATATTGCAGTGAGAACACGGCGGCTGTGGTTCTGGGAACAGTGACTGTACTGAGTTGTTTAAAGAATATTTTCTGGTATTTTATGCTCTCAACTCGGTATCAGCTGGGGCACACTCCCTGGTTTTGTGTGGCAGCAATCGGTGTTTATGACTCCCTTTTCTGGATCACAACTGAGTTCGTCCATAATATTCTCACCCCGACTCTGCCATTTTTCCTGATTCTATTGCTCAATGTTTTCACCGTCAGATACATTGCAGTGACCAGCAAAGCCCGCAGAAGACTCCGGGCTCACACAAATGTGGACCATCGTTCTGACACAGAAATGAGAAATAGAAAGAAATCCATGATTTTATTGTTTGTTATCTCAGCCAATTTCATTCTGTTATGGTCAATATTAATGGTGTATTTTGTATGGTACCGAATATGGTATATTGTAGATATCCCTGTAAACCCACAAAACTTTGTGCGTGAATTGGGGTCCATGCTGCAGCTCCTCAGTTGCTGCACAAACACCGCAATTTATGCCTTGACACAGTCTAAGTTCAGAAAGCATTTGAAGAACGTGCTGAAGTACCCCCTTACCCAAATTTGTCAATCGATCAAATTCACGCATTAATCAACCCATCCTGGATTTTCGAATTTCAGTTCAACATTTCAGTGATGAATTGGTACGTTGCTATCGTAACAGGCTGGTTTGTCCAACCTTATCGCACAGCAGGGTTACTGGGGCACACTTCAATATCTCTCTCTGCCCAGGGGCCAGTTAGGAAAGGAACCATCCCACTTACTGTATCGATCACATGAATTTGTAAACAATAAAAGCCTTCATTACGAAGCGCCGAGCAGCAGAGTGAACAATATTGTTGCTTGACTTTGTGTTGACTAAACTGAACTGATCTTCAGGGAAGAAGAGGGGATTGGGCCTGATCTCAGGAGTTGAGTTTAAATCACCCAGTCCTTGCTATCACCACTGGCTACCCCCACCATTACATGGACTACGACACAGATCATCTATCGACCCCGTTATCCCATCTCTACTCAACAAAGTCCGCCTGTCTCTCTCTCTCTGTGTCTAACCCTGTCTCTCTCTCGCTCGATCACTCGTTCTCTCCCTTCCCCGTTTCTTACACCTTATTTCTCCCTCTCTCTGCACAATCTCTCTTTCTCTTCCTCTCTCCCTTTCACTTGCCGTCTTCAAATCTGTCTCTTTTCTGTCGTACATGCCAGTTTCTCCACCGGAATGCACTCTTCTCTGTCTGTGAGAGGGACGGAAGGTGAGAGAGCGAGAGAGAGCGAGGGACAGGATAAGAGAGAGATGGGAGAGAGTTGGGGTTGGGAGAGTGGCGGGTGGAAGAGTGTGAGGTTGGTAGAGCATTGGAGAGAAAATATGGGTGGAGGGAGGGATCGATTTGTGGAGAGTGAAGACAGGCACGGAAACAGTGTGAGAGAGAAGGGAAAAGAGGGAAATGCTGAGGGGTGAGAGGTTGGATTGGGCAGAGAAAGTGGGAAGACGTAGAGGGAGGGGAGAGAGAAGGCGGCGGGAAGAGGAAGGCTTGGGAGAGATGGACAGGGAGGGAGAAAGGGAGGGAAATGGAAGAGAGTGATAAATTAGAGGGAGAGAGGGAGGGAAGGGAGAGAGAGATGAAGGGGCAGGAGAGAGATAATGTGAGAGGGAGTAGGGAGAGTGAGGGATTGGGGCGTGGTAAAGAGTGTGAGAGGAGAGCGCGAAAGGGGAGAGAGAGGGAGGAGAAGGAAGAGGGAGAGAAATTTGTGGTGAAGAGGAAGGGGAGGTAGAGTGTGCGGGAGAGACCGTGAACGAGAAGACAGAGATTGAAGAGGACAGGAGTCCGCGAGCGGCGGGGTGGGGTTGAGAGAGATAGCGACAGGAGAGAGAGAGAGTGAGGAAGAACAGAGACGTACAGAAGTGGAGAGAGAGTGGGAAGGGAGGCGGAGAATGATTGTGGGACGGAAAAGGGGAGAGAGTGGAAGAGAAGAAGCAAGAGAGAGAGGGAGAGAGGAAGGTGGAGGGGGAAGGAATTGAGAAATGAGAGGAGAAGAGGGAGAGGTAGGGGCCAGAGTGGGATAGAGATGGATGAGAGAGGGGACGAAATAAAGTGAAAAGAACGCTCCAGAATGAAGTGAGGAGGAGAGAAAGTGTGTAAGCGGCTGAGGGGGAGAGAGAGGGAGGTGAGAGACAGGAATAGAGGTAGCAGAGGGGATGTGGTGTGGAGAGAGGGAGGCGGGGAGAGAGAACGGGGAGTGAAAAGACAGAGGTGGGTAGAACGACAGCGGTAGGAAGAGAGTGAGGGAAGAGAGTGTCATGCAGTTAGATAGAGGGAGGCAGGTGAAAGGGAGACTGAGGTGAAAGTGAGAGAGTCAGACATACAGACAGACAGAGAGGCGAGATAAAGAGACGTGTGGAGAGAGAGGGTGGAGAGAGAGACAGTTTGAAAGAGAGGAGCGTAAGTGCAAGAGTGAGGGAATGAGAGGGAGAGAGAGACGATGTAGAGTGTGGGAGGTGGGAAAGGTAAAGAATGTGGAGGGTGTGTATTCTAGGGAGACATGGGGAGAGAGACAGTGTGATGGGGAATGAGCGAGAGTAAGACAGCGAGAGGGAGGGATGTAGCGCAAGAAAAATGCAGATGATAAGAGAGACAGGTGGTGGAATGAGAGGGAGAGATAGACAGAGAAGGGAGAGTGATGGCGGCGGTTAGGGAGTGGGAACTGAGATGGAAAGGAAGAGACAGACAGGTTGAGGGAGAGATGGAGAGGGAGAGGAGCAGACCGAGCGAGATAGAGAGAAAGAAGAGAGAGCCCGGTGAGGAGAGATTGGGAAGAGAAAGAGGGAGGGGAGAGAGAGATTCAGGGTGGAGGAGAAGAGGAATGGGAGGAATGGGAGACGAGACGGATGGGGGAAGGGACAGAGCGAGATCGTGGGGAGAGAGTGGGAAGAGAGTGAGGAAAGGCAGAGATTGAGAGGCGGAGCAGGAGATTGAGAGCGCGAGGGACGGTAAGAGAGATAAGGATGTTGGGAGACCGATTGAATGAGGAAGAGATATAATGAGGAAGGAGGAATAGAGAGGGGGATTTGTGAGAGACAGAACGAGAGAGACTGGTGTAATAGAAAGGTGTCGAAGGATAACGAGAGAAATAAGAACTGTGAGAGAGTTAGAGCTAGACAGAAGTACAGGGGAGAATTAGTAAAGGGAAGAGAGAGAAATGGAAGACCTGAGAGAAAGGGTGGCAGCATGGGAGAGAGGGGTATAAGAAAGATAGAGAGGAGGGAACTGAAAGCAAGAGACAGGGGGAGGAGGGCGAAAGAGAAGGATGAGAGAAAGAGCAATGAAGAGGGAAAGAGAGTTTGGTGGGAGAGACAGTGAGAGGGCGGAGTGAGAGATTGACAGGAACGACGAAACAGAGGCATGGTGTGAGACAAAGAGTGAGAGATCTGTACATAGTGACAGAGAGGCGGGGGAGAGAGAGGTAAAATAGTTGAGAGAGAGGGCGGGAGGATGGGAGAGAGAGGTATAAGCACATAAAGAAAGAGAAGAGGTATGAGAGCCCGAGAGAGAGTGGGGTGGAGAGAAAGGCCGACAGAGAATGTGTTGAGAGAGAGCGCAGGAGGGATGAAGGCAAAAGGTGAGGAGGAGCAAGGCGGTGGTTGCAAAAATGGAAGGGGAGAGATGGGGGAAAGCGATATGTGAGGGAGAGAGGGACGAGGATGATAGAGGGAGAGGAGACAGGGAGGGCGAGGGAGAATTTGGGGAGAGACAGAGTGCGGGGAAAGTGGAGATCAAGCGAGAGAGCGCGGGGAGAGAGAGTGAAGAGGCGAGAGAAAGAGAGTAAGGGTGAGGCAGAGAGGGATATGTTTTAGTTAGGGAGAGAGGGTTTTGAAAACAGAAAGGGGGAATGAGAAAGGAATGTGAGGAGTGAAAGAGATGGGTGGGTAAACCGGTTTGAGTTCTAGGGAGAGACAGAGAGGAGTGGGAGGCAGAGATGGAGAGGAAACAACGATCCAGAGAGCAGCAGAGATAGAGAGCGAGCTGGGTCAGAGAGAAGAGAGGGAGTGGGAGACAAAGATAGTGGGAGTGGGGAGAGACGGAGCGAAAGAGTTTGAGTGTGTTGAGAGAGTGATGTGAGGAGGGAGAGAAAGAGGGAGAGGAAAGCTGAGGGAAGAGAGAGAGAAGTGGAGAGACAGAGGGAGGGGTGATGGGGCAGAATGAGACAGGGAAGGATGAGGGAGAACGAGGCAGACAGGACAGAGTAGAAGAGAGAGAGGGAGGAGTAGAAATGGAGACAGAGAGGAGCGAATGGAAAGGGTGAGAGGGGAAGAGACAGAGGAGCAAGAGAGGCATTGAGAGAGGGGGAGGAAGAAAGAGAAAGGGAGGGCAAAGTGAGATTGGGCGGTGGCAGAGAGAGTGAAGAGGAGAGAGCGAGGAAGGGGACAGAGAGGGAGCGGTACAGCGTGAGATAGGGAGGGACGAGGGAGAGAGGGTGGAGAGAAAGACAACAAGAGAGACAGAGCAGTTTGGAGACAGAGAGGGCCACAGAGATTGTTGAGAGAGACAGCAGTGGGATTGAGAAAGGGGAAGACTGAGGGAGAGAAGAGACAGAGCGAGGGTGGAGAGACAAGGAGAGGACGAGTGAGGGGGAGGGGAAAGAAAAGGAAGGTGATGGAGAGAAGTAGGCCTGGGATGAAGAGAGGGAGGATGCTGAGGAGAGAAGAAGGGGATGGCAGAGAGAGATGGAAGCTCGAGACAGAGATATGGGAAGAGAGAGAAAGAGTGAGGAAGATAAGGGAGGATTCGGGCTACAGAAAGCGGGGTAGGGAGAGTGAAGAGGGAGCGAGAAAGAGATGGAGAGAAGAATGAGAGAGACGGAAGAACAAGGAGGGTGGGGGAGAGAGAGAAGGGGACACAGGTAGGGAGAACGAAAGAGCAAGTGAGTAAGAGAGTGAGAGTGGTGGGTATAGCGACAGTATGGCTGCCACGAGAGAGATCGAGGGTGGATGGAGTTGAATAAAGGGAGAGTTAGGATTGAGGGAGTAGAGATGAAAGGGTGTTGAGGTAGGGAGGTGGGAATATAAGGGAACGGTTAGACAGAGGGAGGGATGGAAAGAACGAGACAGAGTTTGATGTGATGTGCGAGAAAGAGGTGGGGAAATCAAAGGGCGAGAAAGAGCGGGAGTGGAGCAGAGAGAGAGAGGACGGTTACAGAGATGGATGTAGTAGAGAGAGGAAAAGAGGGAGAGACAAAGACAGAGGTTGAGAAGCTAGGCCGAGATAAAGAGAGAGGCAGGAGGCAGAGTGATAGAGAATGAGGGTTAGGGAGAGAGAGGGAAAGGGGAGGAAGTAACAACGATAGAGGGACGTGGGTAGGAGAGAGCGAGACAGAGAGGATGAAGGAGATATCGGCGGGGAGAAATAGATGTAGTGGGCAGTGTTTGAGAGATGGGGAGGGAGATATAGGAATACATGACAGCCGCCATGGGGGGAAGAGAGACGGAGGAGGAGGAAGGGAGAGGGGGATGGAGAATTGAGAAAGCCAGAGAGGTGGAAGAGACAGAGGGGGAGAGACACAGCAATGGAGGATGGAGAGATAAAGAAAGGAACAGGAGAGAGAGCAGGAGAGGTAGACAGATTATTGGAAGGAAGGGGAGAGCGCTGGAGGTATGAGAGAGAGAGAAAAGGGAGAGAGAGGAGGAGAGAGAGGGGAGAAGGAGAGAAATTGGATGTGGGAGAGAGTGTGGATGGAGAGGTAAAGCGGATGAAGGAGGGGAGGGCGAGACAAGTGGAGGGGTAGAGAGTAGTGTTTGACAGAGAATGGCGAGAGAGAGGCTGAGCTGGAGTGTGGTGGAGGGATCAGTCGAGGGAGAGAGTGAGAGAGGGAGAGAGAGAGAGAAGCATTGGGCGAATAAGAGAGACAGAGAGGGAGGGAAGAGAGTGGGAGAGAGAGGTACTGGGTTATAGAGAGAGAGAAGCAAGAGAGAGGGAGAAAGAGTGAAAAAGAGAAGGAGGGGTGATGACACATGAGTGAACAAGAGTGAGGGAGAGAGAAAAGGAGCGAAGGGAGAGTGAGAGATGGGGGCATGGCTAGGTAAGTTTTGTATTGTGAGAGTGACTTGGAGGGGTTAGAGTGAGAGATGGAGGGCGTATGGGAGCAGCAAAGATATATAATCAGCTCAGTGTGGTTTCTGGTTAGTCCCCATTTGTAAATGGTACTGTTGTGGAAATGCGATTCGAATGATAATACGGACCAGGCTGACGGTCTGCTGTTGGGTGTTAAAAACAAGTAACAAAATTTCGAGATTTAAAATCTCCTGGCAGTTATTGTGCACGTGAAGCCAATATCCTTTGCAAATATCAATTTACTATACCAATGTAGTTTCAGGAAACAAGTGTCCCCTGCTTTTCGGTCTGGCCTGAAAATGACTCCCGACACACAGGTATGTGATAAACTCTTCAATGGTGTCTGAAATGACCAATCAAGACACCTAAACTGGTGCAATTTATGAAAAGATCAAACCAGGCAGAACACACGGCAACAGCCTCGGTATCGGAAAAGGGGATGGGAGACACAGTTCTGGCGACACTGCAGAGACGTCTTCGTCACATCTGAGAACTTGCGACAAAATTTACAGACTGCACGGTAAAAGGAGAAGGATCAGGTCATCCAACCCATTGTTTATTCGCCCATTCAATTCCAAGACCGAATTTCTCTTCAGTGTACTTATCCCACAACATGCTCATATCCCTTGAGATTAGCTATCGGAAAAAAAAATAAAATAGGGTCTTTAATTATCACTTCGGTCCATCGATTTTGCTTCCCTTGGAAATGAATTGATGGACACGCCTCTATCCCAAAACCAGATATGTCCTCCCCTCATTAATTGAGAGTTGAGTTCTCCTCATTTATATTCAATATCTTGGTTTCCACAGCATTATGTGGGGGAGAATTCTCTAGGTTCACCAGTCTCTGAGTGCAAACCTTTATCTTCATTTCAAAGCTGAGTGCCCTGCTTATACGTAAGAATGTGGCCCCTTGTTTGAGACGTCCCAGGCAGTGGAATTATCAGCTCTGTTTCCAATTTGTCTCACCTCGTCAGATATTTAAATATTTTCGTGACATCTCCACTCATCTTCCGAAATCTCATATAAGACAGACCGAGTCGGCCCAAACGTGTTCACACAACGAGCTTCTCATCACAGTGGTCAGATGGTCCTCCTTCAGTGCACTTGTGCAATGCCCGGTTTGTCCCTTCTTCGGTAAGGCAACCAGAATTGCACATATCCTGCACAATCTTCGCGATGCATTTCACCAAGACCGTGTACAGTTACTCCTGAACTTAAATCCCCAAAATCGAAGTCAAAACAGCATTTATCTTCCTTACTACGTTCTATCCTGTAATGATGCCAACAGTGACTGCTGTACAAGGAGATTCAAGACCTTTTCAATGTTACAGCTAGCCCCATCTTGGTCTATGTACACTGAGCAGCGTGAAAGTGCCATTCCCAGTATTGACGTTTATCTTCAGAACTCACTCCACTGGAATTCAGAGGTCTGTGCAGAAAGAAATAAAACAAGGAACATAATTCCCTTTGTCGAGCAATATATTTCAAACAGCTCCAGCCTTTGAAGCATCTCCCTGTCAATCTAATCTTCCAACCCTCACAATAACTTTGCATTTCTTTTTAAAACCATTTCAAGTTCCACGAAATCTTTCCAACAGAAAAAAAAATCACAATTGCACAAAATATTCCAAAAGTGGCCAAAACATGACCTCCCAATTCCTTTACGCAATGCTCTGACCGATAAAGGAACGCATAACAAACGTCTTCTTCACGGTGTTATCCACCTGCGTCTCTAATTTCAACGAGTGTGAACCAGCAAATCCAAGACGTAAAAGATGATCAGAGGATAAGATAGCGCAGACAGTGAAAGGCGTTTTCCTAGGATGATGATGTCAACTTGTACGAGAGGGATCCATCTACAAATTGAGCGGTGATAGATTTAAGACAGATGTCAGAGGCAAGTTCTTTACGCAGAGAGTCTAAGGGCGTGAAATGCCTTACCTGCTAAGGTAGTCAACCCAGTCACATGAGGGAGATAAGGACACGGCTGATTTTGGGACACTGTAGGGGGACGAGCTGGGAATAGTTCACAGGTCGCCGGAACATTGAGGGCCGAAGGGTCTGTTCTGTGCTGTATTGTTTTATTCTATGTTCTATGCCCCACTGTTCAGCAATACATCCTCTCTGCAGACTTCGAAATAATGCATTTGATTCTCTCAAAAGAATGTTGATATGTATTATGAATAGGTAGCGCCCAAGCAGAAATCTGTATGACATTTCATGAGCCTTTCACTCCAAAATGAACATTCCTTTATTCCATTGTTTCTAATGGAAGATTGTGGCCGGGGTGGAGTCCTGTGCTGCAGGTTGGCCGCTCTGACTGCTTTGCATTTTTTTCTCCCGTTTCTTGATTTTTGTCGTTTACTTCGTTAAATCTCAGCTCTGCCATCACTTGGATGGTGGCGATCGACCAAAACTGTCTGCGTGCAGTTTGCACATTCTCCACGTGCCTGCGTCGGTTTCCTCTGGGTGTTCCAGTTTCCTCACAAAATCCAAAGTCAGGTGAATTGTTCATGGTTATGTGCCTGTTTTTGTGCATTAATCAGTGGTAAATAAGTGTAGTTGGGTGAATCTTCTGAGGGTCAGTGTGTACTTGTTGGGCTGAAGAGCCTGCTTCCACTGTATTGGGAATCTAATCTGAAAAAGTGCACATCAAGTTGTATTGAGCTGGGGCCAAGGTTTAGGCCTAGAGCAGGGCCTGGAGTGTCCACATAGAGTTCGATCCAGGTTGTGAACTTTGAGATTGGCCCAGGTTGTAGACTTCGAGATGTGTCCAGAATGTGGGCATTGAAATGGGCACAGGTGTGGACTTCGAGATGGGTCAATGGGCGGTTCTTCAGGAAGGCGCAGAGCGCGAACCTTGACTGGACCCAGTGCACAGGAGAGTGAGTCATAACTGGCTTTTGTGAAACAGACAGCAGAGTTTTCATACGATTTGTACCTCAGGTTGAATTTCTTGGTGTAGGTTTGCTCGCTGTGCTGGAAACTCAGCCAACAAACGTTCATCTAGTGGCTGCTGCATGGTCGAAGAGACCAGATCAGTGGCACAAGGTTTCCCATGTGGATTAACAAAGTTGACAGCAATGGTCTCCAATGTAGATGGAAGCGAGGCGTTGCTTGTACCATGGCGGTGCAGGCATCATCAATGTTCATGACTTGTCGAAGCCAGTCTAAACTCTCCTTGTTTCCTTGTTCTTATACTGTTCAAAATGGCAGATTTCCTGTTAACAAATGAAAACATTCGCCTTTTTAATTGTATTTTTACTGCAAAATACTGCAAAATACATGTGTCAAGAAAATGAAAATCCAAATACAAAATCCTACTCGCTGTTCCATGCCAACTCAACTGTTCTACAACCATGTCTTTATATTAGCCCCAAACCAATAGTATTTGATTTTCAACACTAAGATTAAGACATTAATAAAGATCCCCTTTAAAATCCAAACATATTGCAAACTGGTTTTCTGAAATTTATAGGTTAGTCGGTTTTTCAAATGAAATTTCCACCTCATCAATCTATCTTGACTTTGTCTCTGCTGATTACTTTCAGTTCCAATAATTTCTCCAAAACTGTTTATTCAATAAATTCATTTTATTTTTGTACACGAGACGTAGATTTCCCAGTATTGCTGGGAACACTTTTGTTTTGATTTTTCCTTCTTAGAAGACAGAACGGAAGTGGCTGTTTCATTGTTCAGCCATTTCCCTGCTCTCCAATCTCAATTCATTGGTTTCAGACTGTAACAAGGTGCAGTTGCTTTCTCCAGCCTTTGCCACTGGAACACCTTTAGAAGCTGTTGGAGTCCACGCTTTTGCACAATGCTCAAATACACTTTTGAAATCAATCAGTTCCAGACTCAACCTACACAATGATTGACATTCCACAATCACAGATACCAGACGGAAAGACAAAACGATCTCCATTAGACCGTCATTCAAATACGAGGACCGTATGTTATCACACTTCAAGTGCTCGTGCAAGTACTTTTTGACAGTTGTGAGGTTACATGTGACAACTCCCCTCTCAGGAAGTACATTCAAGACACCAATAGACTATGAAAGAAAATCGATCTTTCAGTCCTCTTTTAACATCAAACACTTCACTTCAAAAGTGTTCTCCTTTGCTCCTCACCCTTTGACTTGAGCCATGAACTGCTGTCTATCCATTATGTCCATTTCACTCATAAACTTGTAACTCTGAATCACGTCCCCCTTAGCCTTCTCTGCCCCAAAGGAAACAACAAGATCTTATTCAGCCAATCTTCATAGCTGATATTCTCCAATTCAGGGAACATCCTGTTTAATCACCTCTACAACACAATCACATCCTTCCTGTGATGCCAGATGAAGAACTAGACCCAGTATGCCATCTTGGCATAAACAATGTCCTGTATAGGCTTTTAATCTATGGCTCCATAAATAAACACGATGCCTACGGTAACCTACACCTTCTTTAACTTGTCCATTCGCCTGTCCATTCACTTCAGGAATTCGTGGAGAATCGCCTTCTCAGCTGGTTAATGTGTTGCCATTCTTTGAGTACTCTCCGCCTCGTTCCTTCTTCCTCAGTGAATGACTTCATATTTAATGGTGTTACATTTCATCCCCCATTGAACTGTCAGTCTGACAATTGTATCCATATATTCCTGTATCATAATGGCTGTGAGGATACCCGTGACAACTCCCTTTGCAGGAAATGCGTGAATGTACTTTTTACACTCCCCATTCACATTCCTCTCTACATCATTGAGAAATACCACAAATAATGAGGAACACAGCGCTGACCCCTGTAGCAGACCAGGAGGCATTGTTCTCCTGCTCAAAAATGGATTCAAATACGACCCACTGTCTCCTGCACGAAAATATTTTCGAATGTAATGTGTTAAAATGGTCATATTATTATAATATTTAACTTTTTTTATCTGTTTCCTATTTGGGGTTTTTTCAAAGTACTTTTAAACGAATTAATTAAGCGAGTATCTCAAACAAATTTAATCAAATTTGCTGCACATAGCTACCTTCCGTTAATGTTATGATCAGTATTGCTGTTCAAAACTTGCCTCGAAATGGAAATCTTTTATCTCCTTTCCGGAGTTCCTCTAATACATTCCTGAGCAATGATTTGATGCTCACTTCTCTATGGTTATCTATTAAATCTCTGATATATTTCCCATTCAGTGGAACCACATTAATTAATGTTTGTTTCTCTGGCAGGTCCTGTGACTATTTTGTTACACTTGACGTATGCTTAGAATATACTGGGATTCTCCCTAAGCTTGCCTGCCAACAGTTCTCTGCGTCCTGTGATAGACAATCTCCTCCATGTGATTTTTCTAAGTTTCACTGCGATTACATCTCATTCCTTGAAACTGTTGACAACAGTCCGAGTTCACTCATCAGACAATCTTGGCATCGGAGGGATTAATCTGGATAATTCCATAGAGGAAATGTAGTCAGTATATGATGGTTTGCATCACGACACCAAAACTCGACACACACACCAGATACAGTCTCATCAACACGGTGTAAGTGTTGCAACACAAAGTTTCTTTCGGATCATATGCTGATAACTGTCCTGCATACAACAAATTGTCGGGTGTCACAGCCGGTCAGATCGTATCCATTGAAAGAGAGAAAAATAACATTGCAATCGAGACGACGTTTCATCACCTGCACGCTGATTCCCTTGAAATGGATGCAGACATAATGTTAAACTTCCTATTTTCAGGTGCTGCTCCGAATGCCCTTACTTTCTGAGTATCAAATATCACATTCGTTATAATAAATTCCTTCCAGTTCATGAAAGGTTAAATAGTCTGTAGTTCGTCATTGTCCCCCTTCTTCCTTTTTTTGCATAAATGGAATGCATTTATAACCTTCGAAAGTGAATAGGGAAGAATAAATTGATTGGCATCACAATCGGTAGATCTATTGCTACTTCCTGCGAAATTCATCAATACCCAATCTTCCACATACTAACATGCCACTGAAATGCATGCTTTCCGGGTTTAGTTGCACATGTCCCATGATCCCGTGGTATTTCCGAGAGATTTTCTGTATCCTTCTCTGGGAGACGTGTTATAACTCGCGCAAACATTTTTTCATTATATTCAAAGCCTGGAAACTATTTTGCACGTTTGTATGAGTGTCTGTTTTATCAAGCTTATACTTTCCTAGGCTCAGTGAGATGGATACAACTTCAGCAGATGTCCTCGCACCTGATCGTGCATTCGTTCCACTATGGGAATTTTCTTCTCTTACAGGAATTTATTCACATACTAATACTTGTAATCGACTATTAACCAGCACTATCCAGACGATATGTGACTGGGGCTCGTGATTGGGCTGAGTGCCAACTTGCTCAATGTAGGGCAATGAACTTTAGCTAATTGTCAAATGATTGTAACCTACACAACCACTCAGCTCTCTCGATCTCGTCGGAGTGACTTTTGACCATAAGGTCGACTTGACTCTTCCCGTGAGCACACGAATAAACAGTCAATAACTCAAGATTTGTGTGGCACAGGTTCTTGTACCGTCAAATTGGACCACGACAAGTGAGTCATCCACAGCATAATATTATCCCTGTTCTCACAGTTGGAGACGTCTGCAGGACTTCTATTACACGAGGTCTTTGAACGTGAAACTTTTATTTTTTTCTTTTTATTCGCAACCTCCCTGAGTCGGCGATTTTTTATTAACTTGAAAAGGGAGACGAGAATTCTTCCCTTAAACAATGGGGTTGAGTTTGGAGTTGAGAAGTCAGAGGCGGTTTCCTCCCTGAAGACACGTGGTTCTGTGTTTTCTTTACTATTCCGGGATTGTGTTTTGGTTGAAGAAGGTAAACGACGTTTTGTCCCTGAACCTACTATGTTCTGTGTTTTTATTTCACTAATAAGACGTTGTGTTTGAGTTTAGAAGGCGTACGCGGTTCCTCATTGGATGTACAGGGTCCTGCGTTGTTTTAAATACTATTTTCTCGCCACAACACAGGAGAGTTTCATTCACCGCTGGCGGCGTTTCCCTAAGTTGCCTGCCAGAGTGTTTCCCTTTTGGCTGTGGTTCCAGAGACTTTTTTTTTCATTTTGTTTTGATCCCGCAGGATCGTTTTCTTTTTCCTCTTACATCATTGAGCTTCGGGCTACGGCCTGTGACAAGAGCGATTGCTTTTGGAGGGATTCATAAAACTCCCCCAGCATTTTGTCCTTTGAGCCGACTAGCATGAGTAGGGAGCTGTGTTCCTTATGAAGTACGGGCTGTTCTGAATCTCTAAAGCAATCTTGGGTTGACGGAGACACCGCCACACTTTGTGTTTAATTCGGCGGTGTTTGCCTTGTGTTGTTGGTAGGGATCCGGATAGTTGTTGTCTGAATCTGTTTCTCTGTTGTATCTGTTTTGGCTTGTCATGTTTTGCTGTTTTGTCTTGTTTCTGTGTTCGGCTTTGGCCTGTTTGTTTTGGTGTTTGTCCTTTGCTTCCTGTTGTTCTTTTCTTCCATTCCAGGATCATGGAATCGCTGAATTCTAAATGCAGGAGGACTCCTGCCGGCAGGGACAAATGAAACTAATCTCGCCGATCATAGTCTATTTGCGTCTCGAGGAAAACACAGAAGCGTCGTGGTATATCTGCTCCAATCAAGGCAATAGATATCCTGGTCCTTCCAGGTCACCGGCCGATAATCTTTGAGAGATGAAGTATAGAGGGCGTTTACTCTTTGTCCCGTTCAAAAATAAAAAGGAAAGCTCGCCAGGGACAAAATGCTCCGAGACAGGCTAATTCAATTCTCGCTAATCGGCCACAAGATATTGGCGTGATTACTGAATGGGATCCTAATTTCCGGAACGAAAGTGATGCTGAGAGCATCTTAGGCTTTTCAAAAATAGTTTTTAAAGATTTGGTGGATCCAGGCTTATGACAGGTGAAACCCCGTTTGATAAGCCCTGGACACAATCTCAGGTTTGCAGCATGCTCCTACATGCCCCGATCCGTGAGAGTGTCCAATCTGATTTTTAATTGGCTTAACAAATCTGCTGTAATTCCAGTTGCTTACTTCAGAATTTAATGAATTTGGGCAATTTTTGGGCAACATTGGGCAATTATTAAATGCTCAGTTGTATTTCCCCTGGGTGTTGGACACACGTAGATGCACGAACAACTTGCCATGCTCATTCTGTTAGAATTGCAAACGAAACTGCTGGGATGTTTTAGATTTTGGTTTAGCAGCCATGTCACAGCCATGATTTATGAGTCTTAGCACTCCAACTTGAATATTCTGGAATGCGACTGCCTCATTACCCTTATAAGCATCATTAGATTTAAAATAATAATGGAAAAGGATAGATCAGGTCGAAAAGTGAAAGTTCTAAATTGGAGAAAGGCAAATTTGGACTGCATTAGGCAAGAACTTTCGAAAGCTGATTGGGGGCAAACGTTCGCTGGTAAAGTGACGGCTGGAAAATGGGAAGCCTTCAGAATTAGAAATAACGGGAACCCAGAAAAAGTATCTTCCTGTTGGGGTGAAAGGAAAGGCTGGTATGGAAAGGGAATGCTGGTAGGTATAGGAAAACCTAAAGAAATTGAGGTTTAGTTGAAGAAAAAGAAGAAAGCAAATGTAAATTATACACTGGAGAGATCGAGTGGTTCCTTCGAAGAGCATAAATAAAACAGGAGTTAACTTAAGAGGGAAATCAGGAGGGCAAAAGGGAGACATGAGATAGCTTTGGCAAATAGAATTAAGGAGAATCCAAAGAGATTTTATAAATACATAAAGGACCAAAGGGTACCTGAGGAAAGAATAGCGCCCCCCAAAAATCAGCAATGCGGCCTTTGTGTGGGCAGAAAATACGGGAGATACTAAATGAGTATTTTGCATCAGTATTTACTGTAGTTTAGGATATGGAAAATATCTAGATAGAGAAATGGATGGAGACATCTTGCAAAATGTCCATATTACAGAGGAGGAAGTGCTGGATGTCTTGAAATGCATAAAGGTGGGTAAATCCCAACGACCTGATCAGGTGTACCCTCGAGCTCTGTGGGAAGCTGGAGAAGTGATTGCTGCGCCTCTTGCTGAGAAATTCTTACCATCAATAGTCACAGATGAGGTGTCAGAAGATTGGAGGTTGGCTGACGTGGTGTCACTGTTTATGAAGGGTGATAAGGACAAACCAGGGAACTATAGACCAATGGGCCTGAAGTCGGTGGTGGGCAAGTCGTTGGAGGACATCCTGAGGGAAAGGGTGTATATGTATTTCGAAAGGCAAGGGCGGATTAGGGATACTCATCATGGCTTTGTACATGGGAAATCATGTCTCACCAAACTTGATTGAGGGTTTTGAGGATGCAACAAAGAGGATTGATGAGGGCAGAGCGGTAGATATGATCCATATGGACTTCAGTCAAGCGCTCAACAAAGCTTTCCATGGGAGACTGATTCGCAAGATTAGATCTCACGGAATACGGGGAGAAATAGTCAGTTGGATACAGAACTGGCTGAAATGTAGAAGACAGAGGATGGTTTTGGAGTTTTGTTATTTAGAGTGGAGGCTAGTGACCAGTGCAGTGCCACAATGATCGGAGCTGGGTCTTCTACTTTTTGTAATTTACATAAATGATTTGAATGCGAGCATAAGAGGTGCAGTTAGTAAGTTTGCAGATGACAAAAAAAAATGGAGGTGCAGTGGACAACGAAGTGGGTTACTTCTGATTGCAACCAGACCTTGAATAGATGGGTCAATGGGCTGAGAAGTGGCTGATTGAATTTAATTCAGATAAAAGTTAGATGCTGCATTTTGGAAAAGCAAATCTTAGCAGGACTTTTGCGCTTAATGGTAAGTTCCGAGGGCGTGTTGCTGAACAACGAGACCTTGGAGTGCAGTTTCAATGCTCCTTGAAATTAGAGTCGCAGGGTTGGATAGGCTAGTGAAGAAGGTGTTTGTATCCTTTCCTTTATTGGTCAGAGTATTGAGTACAGGAGTTGGGAGATCATGTTTCGGCTGTACAGGACATTGGTTAGGGCACTGTTGGAATATTGCGTAGAATTCTTGTCTCCTTCCTATCGGAAAGGTGTTGTGAAACTTGAAAAGGTTGAGAAACGATCGACAAGAATGTTGCCAGGGTTGGAAGATTTGAGCTATAGGGAGAGGCTGAACAGGCTGGGGCTGTTTTCCCTGGAGCGTCGGAGGCTGAGTGGTGACCTTATAGAGATTTACAGAATTATGACGGGCATGGATAGGGTAAATTGACAAAGTCTTTTACCTGTGGTCGGGGGAGTCCAGAACAAGATGGTTTTGCGTGAGAGGGGAAATGTATAAAAGAGACCTGCGGGGTAACTTTTTCACGCAGAGGGTGGTACGTGTATGGAATGAGCCTCCAGCAGAACTGCTCGTGACTGGTACAATTGCAAGATTTGAAAGGTGTTTGGATGCATATATGAATAAGAAGAGTTTGGAGGGCTATGGGCCGGGTATTGATAGGTGGGTCTAGGTTGGGTTGGGATATCCGGTCAACGTAGACGGGTTGGACCGCAGAGTCTGTTTCAATGCTGTACATCTTTATAACTTGATGAATCTATGAAAGCGGACACACGTTCTAATGCAGCTGCAGTCAGTTCACAGCCATTAACATTATAAATGAACACTTATTGGTCAGAATTACTTAAGGTTTCTCATCTGGGATTTATATTAACGGATTAGCAACAGATAATTATAATGGACTGCAGTGTTGAAAACTGTGCGAGTTTTAGATTTTCATATTGAATATTGAATAATTGAATTTCCATTGGTGACATTTGAAGTGTCTTCATCACATGTTTAGTTTCCACCTCTGAATTACCGTTAATCATTTATTTCATTTTTTTTTCAGAATCAATTGTACTGGTCCTGAATCACAAAATCACAATTATTTGGTCGGATTGATTGGTTTTATTTCTTTATACATTGTCAGTGATCTATGTCCTCGCGTAATTTGAAATGCTGTTGCATTCATTCATTGTTAACTAAAGAATGGAAAGATACATTTCCGGCCATTTGAAAGAATTCTGCATGTTATAGGGCGATAGAGATATGTTTACCAGATGGATCTCGCATAAGCTTGGAGATGTTCTTAGCTGACCTTGAATGGGTCGAAACAAAATTTTTAAAAAAACAAAGGGAAACAGTGTAAGGCCACTAAGGCTGAGGAATATACAAACATTGTTAAAGAGGAGAAAGTGGGTAGTGCAGATACTGTAGATAATGGCCAAGAGTATGCTGCTGAGGAAAGCACAGCAGGTCAGGCAGAATCCGAGGAGCTGGAAAGTTGATACTTTTGGCAAAAAGCCTTCATCAGCAATTAGGCGGGCCGGCGCCTTCATCAGGAATTAGGCGGCGATGGACGGATAAATTGGATGGGGTGGGGCTGAGTAATTTAGCTCGAGAGTGCAATAGGTGGCTGAAGGTGAGGATAGCGGTGATAGGTCGGAGGAGAGGGTGGAAGGGATAGATAGGAACAAAGATGGACAGAATGGACAGGTCCTGAGAACAGTGCTGAGTTGACAGAAGTTGGTACAGGAGTAAGGCGGGTGGCGGGTAAATGTGCAAACTGGTGAAATCCAAATTGATGTCCTGGGGTGGGAGGGTCACGAAGCGAAATATGAGTCGTTTTGCCTTCAGGCCTCAGATGCTAAGGAACAGCTGATTGAAGAGACCCAAGATCTGCATGCTCTCGGCAGAGTGGGAGTAGGAGGTGAAGTGTTCGGCCACGGTGTGGTTAGGTTGATTGTTGCGGGTGTCCCGGAGATGATATAAAGGAAACCCCATCGGGAGCAAGTGATTTAGTAAATGACATGTGTGGAAGTACATGTGAAACATTGGTGAATACTAAAGGATTTTTTTTTGCGGCCTTAGATGCAGTTGAGAGAGAGGTGTGGGCACAGGTTTTGCAGGTCCTGCATTGGCAGGAGAAGGGGTCGGGAGAGGAGGGCGGATTGAAAGGGTGCATGATTCTGAGGAGGTAGTCTTGGAGGGAATTTTCATACAGAATGCTGATCCGGATGGGATGAGAAATATATCTCTGGTGGTAACGTTTGTTTGTAGGTGGTAGATATAGCGGATGGTGGTGAAGATTATACGGTGAGGTGGAAGGTGAGGAACGGGATTCTGGATCTGTAGCGGTTGGGTGGGTGGGTTTCTAGGCCGGAGATGCGGGATGTGCATGAGTTGCACTGGAAGGCATCATCAGTCACGTGAGTGAGAAATTGCGTTGTTTAAAGAAGTAGGCCATCTGGTATTTTTTGTGGTTTCCTGGGAATAAATGTGGAAAAGGCGGAGGATTTTGGAATAAAAAAAACATTTTTTACAGGAGGCAGGGTGGGATGTTGTGTCATCCAGGTAGCTGTGGGAGTTGGTGAGTTGGCAGAAAGTGTCAGTGTTCAATTGGTCAACGTTGATGGAGATGGCGATGTCCATTAAGGGGAGAGAGGTGTCAGAGATGGTCCAGGTGAATATGACGTGCCGGTGGAATGTGTGCTGAAGTTGATGAACTGTTCAAGCTTCACGTTGGGGGAATGAGATGGGGCCAAAGAAGTCATCAATGTATTGGAGGAAAATGTCTGCAGTGTTGCGGGTGCTAGACTGTTCCATGGCGCTGATAAAAAGGCAGGCATAGCTCGGGCACTTACGGGTGACCATGGCTACCACTTTCGTCTGGAGGAAATGGGAGCATTCGAAGGGAGAAATTGTTGAGTGTGAGGGCCAGTTCACCCAAGGGAATAAGACTGTCAGTGGAAGGGTACTGATGGAGTGGTCAGAAGAGGAAGAAACGGAGCGCTTGGTGTCCTGGTCATGGCGGGTGGAAGTTTATAGGTAAAGTATGTCCATTGTGAAGATGAAGCGTTGGGGGGCAGGGAAACGGAAATCTTGGAGGAGCTACAGGGCGTTAGTGGCATCCCAAAAATATGAGGGGCGTTCCTGTCCCTGAGTGCCGGGGGTGGGGGGGTTGGTGAAATTACAATATCGAGGTATTTGGAGATGTATCGTTGGGGCACGACTGGATGAGATGACAGGTCACCGGAGGTGGTCCGGCTTGTAGATCTTCCATGTGGGTTTGAATCGGGTGGTGAGCAGTTCCTGAAGCGTTGGAAGCTGTGGCTGGGAGATCCCCTGATGTGATGCGGTTGTGTACGGTCTGGGAGATAATCTTTTGGTGCTGGGAGCGAGGTCGTGGTCGATTGGGTGGTAGGAGGATGTGTCTTTAAGTTGGTCCCTGGCTTCAGCAGTGTAGAGGTGAGTGCAAAAAACTACCATTGAACCTCAGTCTCTGCTGGTTTGATGATGAGTTTAACATCGGAGCAAAGGGAGTGGTGGTCTCGGCTTTGTGAGTGTAAGACCTTGGAGTGCGGAAGTGTGTAGACAGGCTGAGGCTGTGAATATCTCGTCGTCATTTCAAAGTAAAGGGCTTGAGGGTAGGAAACAACTGGGTATGGTTTGAGGAGGGAGATGGAGTGTTTTGTTGGTGGGTTATGGGGTCTTGGATGGTGGGTAGGAGTCTTCGTTGAAAAAGTGAGCTCAGAGGCAGACATCGCAGCAGTGTTTGACGTCACATCACACATTGAATTCGTTGGTATGTGAAGCGATGGGAATAAAGATACGGCCTATACTAATGATTGTTTGTTTGCTCTCAGTGAGGGAGAGATCTGGAACGAAAGTGAAAACTTGGGAGGGCTAGGGGCCAGATCCTGGAATGGGGCTGGATCTGCGAGGGGCGGGGAGACTGTAACTGGGGTGGGCTGAGTATTGGGGTACTGGGAGTGATGACATTTGGGAAGTGATGCTCATCCAGGGGTTCTGGGGGCAGTGATGTTGACAGTGATGACCACTGCCATGGTCGCTTTGAGGGCAGACAAACGCCCCCACAATTGCTACGAGGGCCAGAAAACTGTTGCCATCATCATTCCGAGGGCCAGACAGCTGCCTCCGTTATCGCGAGGAGAGCCACAGAGTTGCAACCACGATCGGGATGAGGGCCAGAGAAATGCCGTCGTGATCGCAATGAGGTCCAGAAAACCACTGCTGTGACCACAACGAGGGCCAGAATCCGGCACCATAACCACTACGAGGGCCAGAGAACTGACACCGCTATTGCTATGAGGGACAGACAATCGCTGTCCTGAATGTGATGAGGGCCACAGAATCACCACTGCAAATGTTACGAAGGCCAGACAACCTCGGCTTTTATCTGACGAGCGCCAAACAACTGCTGCCATGATCGCTAGGATGGCCAGACAAACTCTTCCCAGATTTGCACGAGTGCCAGACACCCTCGGGTATGATCACTATGAGGGCCAGGCAGCTGCCACCACAATCATTCGAAGGGCTAGACAAATGCCACTGCAATGGCTGCAAGATCCGATGCTGCAGAGACCAACACAAGCTTCAAACCTACTGCAACCACTACTGTCAACATCAGCATCACCTTCATCATGGGCTTCACCACATCCATCCCCGCAGCTGCCATCGTCACAACCACTTAAAACCCCACAAACCCAATTCAATGCACACCGACATCGCGCCAAGCACAGATCTCATTGTTACCGCCCCACACCACAGAAACCGTGGGTAGTCATCAATAAGTCAAATGATAGCACCACTGGACCCCCTCTCCCACCACCACCCCAGTTATCTTCATCCATTCACGCATCAATGAATTCAATACATGTTGTGGCATCGACCACTTCTGCCGTCTCCGACTCAGAGCTCACTTTTTCAATCAACACTCCCACCCACCTTCCAGCTCGTCCGGCTCCAACACACTCCATCGACCTTGACAGAACGTGGCCGTCCGTTACGCGGCCGCAAACTCTTTATGTCCAACTGATACTGAGATATAGTCACTTCTTAACTCTGTCCACCCCAATCTCCCACTCGAACATCTCATCTTCTCAACATGCAACTGTCTACTCCCACTGCTCAAACACCAAACTCGCCTTCGAACCAGCGGACTAGCGGGCTGCAGGAGTAGTTTAGCGCACTGACCTGCACGCTACTGAAGCCTGGTGTGAATTGAAAGACACCTCCTCCTCTTGCCCCATCGACCACAGCCTCACATCCCATCACCAAACCATTATCTCCCAAACAATACACAAACCCATCACCTCAGGGGGTCACCCAACCACAGCTTCCAAACTCACAATCTGTGAACTCCGCACCGCCCTATCCCTCCTCCGTCCTAAGACATACAAGCCTGGGTACCCCAGCACATATCATCTCAGCCTTTGCCTGCGCCTCCAAATTCATCTCCATACGCCTCGATACTGTTCTAACCAAATCCAGTCTGGGAATACACCACATCTATTCGCAACTCCACCCATGCCCTCGACCTCCTCCAAGACTTCTGTTTCCCTGACCCCCAATAGCTCATCTTCACCATGGACATCCAGTCACTATACACCACCATCCGTCATGGCCAGGGCCTCCATTCCCTCTGTTATTCCCCTCCCGATGTCCTCACTCGTACCCTCCCAATGACACGTTTTTTCCCTTCGCTGAAGTGGCCCTTATCCTCAAACATTTCTCCTACGAATACCACTTCATTCAGATGAAAGAGGGAGCCATGGGCACCGCAACGGCCCCAGCGATGCCTGTCTCTGTCGGCCAATGGAACATACCATCTCTCGTCGTTACACCGTCACCTCTCTCCACATTATCCTCCGCGACATTGATGATTGCGTCGGCGCCACCTCGTCCTCCCATGAGGAGGTTGAACGTTCATTAAATTCACCAACACATTCCACAACACCTTCAATTCATCTGGACAATATCTGATACCACTCTCCTTTTCCTGGACCACACCATCTCCACCGATGGTGACCAACCAAACACTGACATTTTCCACAAACCCTCTGACTCCCGGAGCTACCTGGAGTAAAGGTCCTCCTACCCTGCCTCCTGCACAAATGCTATGTTTTATTCCCAACTGCTCTTCCTCCACCGCATCTGCGTCAGGAGGACAGGTTCCTCCACAGAACATACCAGATGTCCTCTTCCTTTAAAAAAAAACAATTTTCCTACCCACTTTGGCGATGATTCCCTCCGGTTGATCTCAACCACATCCCGTACCTCCACCGTCGAAACCCGCCCTCAAACCATTCAACTTCTCCCCACCAACCTCCTTATACATCCCATCATCCTCAATTATTTTTGCCAACTGCAAACGGACCACACCAAAGATATAATTTCCTCCACAAACATATCTGCTTTCCGTAAAGACTATTCGCTCCACAACTTTGTCAGAATCACGCCTACATAAAAAGCCAACCACACCTTCCAACACCTTTCTTTGCCACCTCAGGATTTGCAAAACCTGCGACCACACCTTCCCACTCACCTCCTTCTCCGCCAAAAAGGAGTCTGCCTCATTCATCAATGTTCCACCTACTCATCAACACATGTCTTTTCTACTCTGTTGCTCCTGATGTGATCTCCTCCACACTGGGGAGACAGGATGCAACATTTAGAGGGCGTCAGATCACACCTCTGGGATATTCGCATCAATCAATCTGACCACCCTCCGGCCAATAGTTCAACTCTCCCTTGAACTCTGTAGGGGACTTGCAGATCGTAGGCCTGCTCTATCGTCAATCTCTCACCCTGCGACGGCTGGAGGAAGAACACCTCATCTTCTGCCTTGGAGTGCTCCAGCAACACAACGTCAATGTGAATTTCATCAGTTTCCTCATTTCCCCATTTCCCCACCTTACCCAAGCACCTTCCTCATGACACGTTCCATCTGTCTATCTTACTTCACACCTGTTCAACTCCACCAGCCGCTTCGACCTATCATAGCTACCCCCACCTCAGCTAGCTTCACCCCAGCCCCTCCCTCCTCGTCTGTTTCTTGATGAAGGGCTTTTTTCCCCAAAACGTCGGTTCTTCTGCTCCTCGGATGCTGCTTAACCTGCTGTGCTTTTCAGCACCGGACTGTTGCCTAAACACAAAGACATTATGCTCTTCAGGAATACAAAGCCTATGATGGTTGGCATAGTGCTGCTATTTGTGGATTGGTGATGACACTGATAGGAATGAGGAATGGGCACTTTATTCCAGGATACAAAATGAGCCGTTAAAATCACGAATTGCCCCCAGCACACTCCCTCATTACAAACCTTTCCTTCTTTTGAAACTAAAGCGTCCATTCTTCATGGCTAATATCATGGGAATGAGCGGGCTGAGCTATCCTAAACCAGCCGCCATCCGGGAAATCAGAGTCATCAGAGCGAAATATCTGAGTGCATGATTAAAAAGGCCCAATTTGCTCAATATGTCCAAAGGATGATACATTTGTCAAGTCACCAGAGTTCTGGGAGTGGCCTGAATCCAAATGGTTTGCGTTATTAAACTGAAACAACTGGTCCCTCTCTGAGGGAGGTGTTATACAGCCCACATTTGGAAAATAATCGAGAAGCTGATTCACTTTTGCTTCACCCGACGCTTCTTCCTCATGCTGCCATTGACATGATCCAGACAAACAATATGAACGAGTCCAGGAATTTCCAGTCGCAAATGGGCGGGCAGTGATTTTCTATTGGGATGGCCAGAACTAGAATGAACCACGACGCGACTTACAGGTAAAAGTATCCTCGCGATCCCGCATACCGTCTACTATGCGTTATGTGCTTGATTGGGAACAAGGTATCCACTGGGGCTGGAAGGAACCACCCATGACCACCCAGGGAGCACTGCTGAGCAACCCTTTCAAAAGGACACCCTGGATATGGGGACAAGCAGGCCTCAGTCCTGCACGTTTATGACTGGGACAAATCAACAATGACTCCTGGGGGCAAATGACGAGCCTTTGCTTTAACTGTGGAAATATAACCACTGTGGGGGCGACGTGTCCTGAATGTACACTTGGAGATAACCTGGTGATCGGTATGTTAGATCCTAGCAAGGAGAAATTCTGTGAATATACACTGGCTGTCATTCTATTTTTGATGTGACCCACGATAACGGAGACTTGTGGGAACTCAGTGAATTTAACCTCCAAGGGACATCCTTTTAGTAATTCTGGTTTGTCCAAACAGCCTGGCAGTTATTAAAATCTTCGACCCACGCTGAGGTAACTGATGCAGTCTCGAAAGGAAACGAGCTGGTAGTCGCTGCTTCCAAGCAGGCAAAATGACACTCCAATCTTCTCGTCGCATTGGTTGTCCAGCAAAACAAGGTTAGAGACAAGGTAAGGACGGGCAATTCAGAACTACATTAACTACAGTAATCACAGTGGAAGCCCCTGCTGAATTTCACAACCTATGGCTTCAAATCGGGTTTTCCCTCGATTCTCAAACCATAATGTGGGTGGGCACTGCTGGAAATTTTGTGTTCCTTATTCGCTGATGCCTGTTCTAGTTGATTTACTCACTCACGTGCGAGAAGAGTGAATAGTCAATACTTTTTTACAAACTTGGTGGCACCTAGATGTTCACAAAGCGGCTGAATAAAGAGCTGAAGAATGACTGATTTGTAAAAAGACAAATGCTGTAAAGGGAATGTCCTGTTTTGTTGAACCACTTCCTTGCGTCCTGGGACATTTACTCGGCTCCAACTTGCATTGATAGAATGAGATTGCATAGATTTTTATGACTGTAGTCGAATAATAGCAAATGTTTGAGTAGATAAAAGAAAACAATCCTACCGACTGACGACGCAGCGACAATAATATTGAACAATTGGGAAATACCTGCATCAGTTAATCAAAACACTTCAAAGTTTATTTTCACATGTACGCCAAGCCAAATAATTAGGACTGGGACCAATTGGAGCCTTGGTGAAAAGGTCTGCGCCTTGGCGTGCTGGTCATCTGTACTTCAGGCACGGTCAGTTGGAGGCCCAAAAGGATACACGCGATGCAATGCAAAAGAGTGTGAAACCCCGGAGGAAAACCAGAAGGTCCTGAAGACAGACCGGTTCAGCCTCCTTCCGTGAATGGCTCAGCCTGATCTCTCTGCCTTTCGCAACATTCTTTATTTTCTTTCTTTTCTTTCTTTCACGAACTGTGTTTAATTGGGGCACAACAGATAACCTGATAACCTCCAAAAAACAGGTGTCACATACTTTAGTTTGTGCACAAAATATCAAGAACCCTAGCTGATGGGCATGCACCCATATCCCCATCCAGTCCAAATTCGCACCATTGAGCCAGTATCGAATTTGAGCGACTTGCAGCTTTCCCTTGCATTTGAAACTTCTGGACAAGAAATCGAAGTAAATCTACACACAATCCCATGTTTGATTCAGTTCACTGTTGTCACCCACCTCTCCAGCGAACTGGCAGGTGCCCCGATTTCCCCTTCCTGATGAAACCCCCGATGATGATTCCCAGTCCGTGCAGCCTTCTGTCCCTTTCCTTTCTGAACCCGAGGATGATCTATCCGATCTCTAACCTCCACCCCTGAAAGTCACCCGGCTCTGAGTATATACCACATTTTGCTAACACCCCCAATCTGTTCTGTCCAAAAAGTGCTTTGGGATTATGGAAGAAAATTTTAGCAGATTTGACACAACATTACTATGGAAGCCATTTTTACACAAAGCAAACTTTGCAGAAAGATTCAAACTGCTGACCCTGCTGACGGAAACTTAGCTGTTCTATTGGATTTGATTCAAACGCAATTTTCATGGAAACAGCCTTCTAAATCTCTTTTGAACCCTCCATAACCTAAAGTATCCTCAATATAACACGGTAACCAATACTTGTCATAGTACTCCAGGAGACGCCTCACCATTGTCATGTCCAACTTTGACATGATGTCCCAATTCCTATGACCGAAGATCTGAGCAATTACAGCAAGCAGGCCAAATGCCTTCTTAACCTTCTTAAATGCTATTGCGATTCGTGAGACTTGGTTGACCAAAGATTATTTTTAGCATCTAAATATCCTCAGATATCGATGCTTCAGGTGGGAAGTAAAGGGAGGTAAACGGGATTGAGAAGCATATGTCAACGAATTATGACATGATGTCGGAGGAACAGCGTGGTGGCAATAGGGGATCTTAGTTTTCCAGATTGGTTGGTATTTACGTAGCAGTGGAGGTATGGATGGAGATGAATTTGTATGGAGCATCCAGTAGTGTTCTCTATCGCAGTATGTAACTAGTCCAACTTGCGAAGGGGCTGCAATGAACCTGGTTTTGGGAATGAGTCTGGCCAGTTGTTTGATGTTTCAGTCGGGAATTACTTTGGGAATATTGGTCACAATACCATCAGATTTACAATACTTATGGACAAAGACCAGTGTGGACCAAAATGAAGTTGCTAAATTGGGAGATATCCAATAATACCGAAACTCGGGAGGAGATGGAGAAGATAGATTGGGAGCAGCCGTTTGGCGGTAATTTCGTATTTGCATGTGAGAGGTCTTTTCAAGCGAGGTTGATTCGAGTTCAGGAGAGATACGTTACTGTGAAAATGTGGGATAGAAATGACAAGATTATGGAACAATGGATGATAGGTGAAATTGTTGCGTTAGCTTACAGGTAAAAGGAAGCGTGCACAGGGTTTAGGCGGCTGAAGACAGACGAAGGTTTGTAAAAATATCGGGAATGTATGAACAACCTGAAACGACGAATTAAGAAGGCTAAAGGGGTCCATGAGACATGCACGTTTAAGGAAAATCTCAATCCTTTTTACTCATATAAAAGGAAAAAGCGTGCAACTAGCGTAAGGATTGGCCCAACAAGGGCAAAACAAAATTGTTATATTTGGAGTCAGTGGAAATGCATGTGATTCTTAATGAGTACATTGCATCGTTTCTCACCGCCGAGAGGGGAATGTCGGATGTTAAGGTTAGGAATAGACTTTGATTACTCTCGAGCAAGTCGGCATAAGGAAGGAGGAAATGTTGGTATTCTGAAAGGCATGATTATGGACACATGCGGAGGTCCGGTTGGGATCTATAGCAGGTTAATGAGAGACCCGAGAGAGGAAAAGGCTGTGGTTTTTACATATATTTTTTCCAGCATTCTTTGACACAGGTGTGGTCCGAAGAACTGGAGAATTGATAATATTGACCCTTGTTAAAGAAGGAAACAGGAATCATCCAGGTAATTATTAACCGGTGAGTCTGACGTCAGTGGTAGGGAAGCTGCTGGCTGAGATACTGAAGGGTAGGATCTATTACCATTTGGAGGAAAATAGGCTTATCAGTGTAAGGCGACATGTTATTTTGCAGAGCATGTCATGTCTTACAAACTGAATAGAATTCTTTGAGGAAGTGAAAAAGTTAATGTCGAGGGAAGGGCTGCAAATATCATGTAAGTTGGCTTCAGTATGGCGCTTGATGTCATTCCCTGGTGGACAAGGCCAATTCGCTTGGGGTCAAGCGTGTAATAGCTCAATCGATCGAGAAATGGATTGGAAACATGAGACAGAAACGAATAGTGGAATCGAGTTACTCAAAATGGAGAACTGTGACTAATAATGTCCCACAGGGATTGGTGCTGGGACCACTTTTTTTTGATGTACATACATTTTTTTGGAGAAAGATACAAGCTGCGTGACTAGCAAGTTTCCAGATGACATTAAATCTGAGGGAGTAGCAAATAGTGGCGGCAAATATGGGCGACACGGTGGCACACTGGTTAGCACTGCTGCCTCACAGCGCCAGAGACGGGGGTTCAGTTCCCGCCACAGGCGACTGACTGTGTGGAGTTTGCACGTTCTCCCCGAAGGGCCTGTTTCCACACTGTAAGTATGCAATCTAAAGACTTTAGAGAACACAGGAGAAAGTGAGGACTGCAGATGCTGCAGGTCAGAGTCGCGAGTGTGTTGCTGGGGAAGCAAGGCAGTTCAGGCAGCATTCGCCGAGCAGGAGAATCTATGTTTCCAGCAGTAGCCCGTCATCAGGATTGAGGCTTGTGGGCCGGGTGCTGAGAGATGAAAATGAGAGGGTGGTATTGGGGACAAGGTGGTTGAGAAAGAGATAGGTGATTGAAGGTGAGGGAGAGTGGTTGGTCAGAGCAGGAAATGGTGGGCAGATGAGGAGGGCGGAGCCGAGTGGGCCACTTGGTACTCGGATAACGTGTGGGTGTGGGGAAATGACGAAGCCGTTGAAATCCATATTTAACCATTGTGGTTGCAGAGTCCCAAGGCAGAATATGAGGTGTTCCTCCTCCAGGCGTCAGTTGGTGTCGGTTTGGCAGTGGAGGAGGCCCAGGACCTGTGTGTCCTTGATAGAGTGGGAAGGCGTGTTGAAATGTTCAGCCACGGGGTGGTGGGGTTGGTGGGTGTGAGTGCCCCAGAGATGTTCTCTGAAACGATCTGCAAGAAAGCATCCTTTCTCCCCGATGTAGAGGAGCCCACATCGGATGCAACGCTTGCTGCAGATGACATTGGAAGAGGTAGAGATACATTTTTGAAGGAGGTGACAGGATCCTTGTGTTGTGTTTGGATTGAGATGAGACGAGTGGCGTGGGGACAACTTTTCCAATTCCTGCAGTGGCAGGGCAAGGTGTCAGGAGTAGTGTGCGCGCTGATGTGGGGCGTGGACGTGACAAGAGAGTCAAGGAGGAGAAAGTCTCTTTGAGACACTGATTGGAACAACGAGAAACATGTATCTTTGGTAGAGGGGTCCGTTTGGAGGTGTAGGAAGTCACGGAGAATGATCCAGTGTATGTGGAGGTTGCTGTTGTGGAATCTGAGGAGCGGGGTTACTGACCTTGTTGCATTTGTAGGGGTGGGGTTCAATGGCAGTGGTGCTTGACGTCGAGAAGCTGCACTGGAGTGCATCATTAATCCTGTGGAAATTGAAGTTACTATCTCAAAAGAAAGAGGTTATCTGGGACATTCTGAGGTAAAATTAGTCATCCTGGGAACAGGCAGCAGAGGCGGAGGAATTGGGAATAAGGGAGGTCCAATGGGAGGAGGCGTAACTTAAGCAGCTGTGGAAGTCGGTGGGCTTGTAACAAGAGATCAGGGTTCACCTGACCAATCTTGTCCATCACCATCCCTTTCCTGAACCTTTCATCACCATCTCCAGCGACCCACTAACCACAGACATCTCATACAAATCCACCGAGTCCCACAGCTACCAAAACTACACCTCCTCCCTCATTGCTTCCTGAATAAACGCCACCCCTTCTTAAATATACTTAATGTCCCAGCCTCGACATCCCTTTGCAGTGAGGAATTACCACAGATTCCTTACCATCTGAAAAAAAGAAATTACTCTTCGTCTCCATCTTGAAAGAGTCAGCTCTTTCTGGGATTTTATGCCCCCGTTACATATTTTTGCACAAGGAAACAAAGGAAGTGGCAACGTTAATTTTTGAGGGTAAGGAATGTGGAGTGGTTCATTTCTGATTGGATGTCTGTGGCCAGTCGTGATTCGCACAGATCAGTGTTGTAATTGCTACTTGTTATTTTCATTCGTAAGTAAGATGGAAATTTCCAGAACCTGATTGGTAATTCTGCCGTCGACATTTGGATAGGCATGTTCTAATTAGTGATATTTGATGGAAAACGTGGGCAGTGAGGATATATGTTGAAGTTTACAGCAATATGTTGATCAAATGGAATGCTGGACAGAGAAATGGAAAATTCAATTTCATCGGCAAAAATGTGAGGTGATGCATTTTGGGAAGTCAAAAGGAAGAGAAAATTGCACTGCAAATGACCAGACTCTAAGGAACATTCATATACAGTGGGGTTGTGGAAAATCATAGCTCTGCGAAAATAATAACACAGCAGGATAGATAATAAGGAATCAAAATGGCACGCTTCCCTTTCTCGGTCGCAACGTTGAGTCAAGACATTTGCACGTCATGTTGTGACCTAATAAAACTTCAAATCGGCCACTTTTGCAATGTTGTATGCAATTCTCATCGCCCCACTATAGTAAGGATGTGGAGGCTATGGAGAGGATGCAAAAGAGTTTACGTGTTGCCTCGATGAGAATATGTTATGATAAGGAAAGTTTGGACGTAATTGAATGTTTTGCTTGAGTGTCGGAGTTGGAAGGTCGACCTTATACAGGTTTGTAGCATCACATGAGGTGTGGATAATGTGGATAATCGGAATTTCTTTGCCAATGTGGAAATGAAATATCATAGGACTCATCAGTTTACGATGAGAGTGAGAAATTTCAAACGAAATGACTGAATAAAGATTTTTTTGTCTAAAGTGGGGTGAAGCAACCCATAAGGTGTGTTGAAGCGGACATCTGAGCAGCATTTTGAAGTGGCCCTTAGATAGAAACGTGAACGGGCAGAGAATAGAGTGGTGTGCACCACGTGCAGGCATATGGGATTAGTTTACAATGACATCATGGTCAGTCAAGCTATGGTGAACGAAATGGCCTATTGATGTGCTTTCCTGTTCGATATTCTACCTTCCCAGCATTTATTTTCTCAAATCCCTTCAGAACCTTGGATCTTTCATCAAGTTTATAGATCATTCTTTAAAATGTCAATGTGTTCAACCGTAATATATTCCAACTCTTGTCATCAGAAAATCCCTTCATTCCCATGATTAGTCGAGTGAAAATTCTCTGACCCTCCTCCAATGGAAGAATATCTTTCCTTTGGGCACTCACGCTGTTCATGATATTCTAGGTGTGGTCCGACTCGTACCTCAGCCTGGATTTTCTCAACACATTTTCCAAACAATATCTAACCGGTGAAGTCTATTGTCTTGTCAACCTAAATCCTGTTTAGCAGGTTTTTAGGGCTAATTGGAACATCAGAACATGGGAGTGAGGGGCATCAAATGCAATCCTTTGAAACGACTCTACGAGTAAATATGGTCATGGCTCATCTCTTTGTGCTCCCCGATGCACTATTCTGTCAATACATCATTGTCCCTCAATCGCCTGTCTATCAATAAACAAATGAACTCAGCTTCGATAGAATTTAAATTTCCGACCAACACAAATTTCTCGGAAGGAGAATTATCAACTGACTGAATTCCCAATTTGTGAATTTCTTCTCTGTTCTGACTCAGAGAGTCGCTGTTTCATTTTCAAATTCCACTCCTCCAGTGATCACAACAGATTTCAATTGTAATCAGTTTGAAGACATGGTAAATGAAAAAGGCCTCAGACTGCGTCAGGTTCAGTGAAAGGAACAATCAGGCAGGTTTTTATGGTCAACCACAATAATATGTTAGAACCTAAAGGAGGAGCATTGTAGATCTGTGGTCAGCATTGCTGCCTCAGACCACCAAGGAGTTGGGTTCATTTCCAACATAGGGTGAGCCGCTATGTAAAGTTTGCACAATCTATCAATGTCTGTGGGTTTTTCGTTCAAATGATTCAGTTTCCGTCTGCAGTCCAAAGACTTGCAGATTAGACTGAATTGGCCATGATAATTTGCCCATTGTCCTCACTGTCCCTCCCTCTTGCACATTCTCTAATTCTCAATTTCCCTCTCCCAGATTACCACACAGCTTCCGTAGTTATGGGCATACCTGTCATTGACAGGAGAACAGTGTTTGGATGGGCTCACATGATTTAATAACGGGAACAGAGTCAGAATGGTCTAACACGAGAGTGCCAAGTGAGCAGAGTAGGGGTGGGAGCAGAGGTAATTGGTCGGAAAACAGAGGGAATGGTGTCACAGGCTATTGCTAGGAGTATAATGCGGGATTGTAGCCACAGAGCATTACGATTAGAAGAGAGTGGAGATTAGATTATCGATCATTTCTGGGGTATTAGCGTGGGAATATGTTCACAGGCCGTTGCCAGGTGAAAAGTGTGTTGGCGGGGCCGGAGGCTATTGCCAGGAGAACCGTGTTCTGACGAACACACGTGCCATTGTTAATGGAATGATTTGGAAATCAGCTCACTGGCTGTTGCAAAAGAAACATTGCAGCTATGTGCTCTCAGGCTGTTGCCAGGATGAAATAAAAAGTGATATGTTCACATGGGATTCTTTGTAGAATAGAGTGGGGATTGGTTCATGGGCCATTGCGAGGAGAACAGGGTGGTGATGGTTTCACAGAGAGTTTTTAGGAGAGTAGACTAGGGATGGGGTCACACACCATTGTTCGGGCAACAGGGTGGGAATGGATTTATTGAACTCTGCTCGGGTAACTGTGTCGGGATGGATTCACAGCAGACAGTTTGGCGAACAGTGCAGGGATAAGTAAAGGCTGTTGTTAGCAGAACAGCGTGTGGACGGATTGAAGGTTGCTGCACCGAGAACCGATTGACAATGGATTAACGGTCCGCCTTTAGGACACCAGAGTGGAGTTGGAATCCACAGGCTGTTGGGATGGTAACAAAGTGAGGACAGGATCACATTCCACTGTTAAAAGTACAGATTTAGGATGGGGTCACGTAGCAGTGCTTGGAGGACAATGTGGGGATGTAGTCACATGCTGTTTCTTGGAAAACAGAAAGCCGATGCGTTCACGGGTTTGCAAAATGAAAGGAGAGGGATTGACAGTTAGGTGTTCTGAGATCAGGACGGGGTTCGGTGCACACGCAGTTGTTAGGAGAAACAGGGGCGGCTGTCATCACAGATGTTCGATGTGGATGGTACACAGGCCCTTGCGTGGACAAAACGGTGGGGATTGGTTCAAAGGCAGTTTCGACAAGAACAGTGCAGGGACGGAGTTAAAGGTTATTATGGGAGAAGAGAGTGAGGATAAGGTCACAGACAAAAGCTCAATGAACAGAGTGAGAAAGGGTTTACAGGCCATTGATAGGACAGAGTGCAGGTGGATGGCACGCTGGCTTCCAGAGTTTGGACGGGTTCAAAGGCAGATTCAACGAGAACCGAGTGGGGATGGGTTCATGGTCACTGGTAGGAAAACAGAATGGGGATGGTTTTTCAGTCTGTTGCTAGTTTAATAGAATGGGGATGGGGTCTTAGGCTGTTGCTCGGGGAACAGATTTGTGATGGGTTCAGCTGTAGGTGCAAGGACAATACAGTGGAAATGGGTTCATAGACAGTTGCTCGGAAAACAGAGTGCTGATGGAATTCAAAGGCATTTGGGAGGTGAACAGAGATTGAGAGCGGTCACATACTTTTGGTGGGAGGACAGAATGTGAATATTTGTCCACGCCACTGTTCGCAGGACACAATGGGGATGTATTCACAGGGTATTTCTTGGCGAACTGAATGGGAAGGGGTTCACAGACAGTTGCTTGGAGATTAGGATGTGGATGTAGTGGCCGTTGCTGGGAGAACAGAGTGTGGTTGGTGCTACCGACCGTTGCGACTTAGAGCGCATTTAACATGCGGATAATAGGCTATTGCTTTGTGAACAGAGGGGTGATGGGTTCACTGGCCGTTACTGTGAAAATGGGAATGACCTGCACAGGCTGTTGGTCGTGAAACACAGTGGGGTTGGGTGTCACAAGCCTGGGGAACAGAGCAGGGATTGGTTCGCAAGCTTTTGCTTGGAGAACAGAGAGGGGATGGTGCCACAGGTAGTTTCCTAAGAGAACAGAGTGGGGATAGAGTCACACTCCGTTGATTGGCAAACACAGTGGTTGGTTTATTGGCAGTTAACAGCAGAACAGAGTGGGAAACGTTTCAGAAGCAGCTGGTAGGAAAACTGAGTGAGACTGAGTTTACAGGCCACAACAAAAGGAGAAGAGTCAGTCTGGGCTCCCAGCACATTGCGAGCTGAAGAAGGGAGGATGTATTCATGAGGAGTTGCTCGGAAATCAGTGTTGGCAAAGGTTAGTAGGTGGTTGTGAGGAGAACAACTTGCGAAGAATTGACAGGGTGGGAATAAGACGCAGTTGGTACGTGAACAGAGAGAGGTTGGGATCACCGGCCATTATTATAGAAACAGTGTAGGGAGTGATAGAGAGGTCGTATGGAAACAGAGTGCAGATGTTTTCACAGGTTGCTGGTCGCTGAAAAGTGTGACGATTGGTTTCCATGCCATTGCTGGTGATCAGATTTGGGACCGTTCATGGGTCATTGCTCGTAGAACAGATTGAGGGTGGTCTCACTGGCTGTTGTTAGCAAATCAGCGCGGGCCTGAGTTCACAGGCGATTTCTGAGAATGCAAGATTATTCTCTGAGAACAGAGCACAGAGGTAAGAGAGCAGAATGGGGATAGAGTCACAGGTAGTTGCCGGAGGAAAGAATGGGGGCAGTGTCATCACCTATTGCCTGGAGCACAACGTGGTGATGGAAACACAGCCGTTACAACATGAATAGATTGGGCATGAGTTCACTCGCGGTTGCATGGGCGGCAGAGCAGTTGTGTGTCCACAAGCTGTTGCCAGAAGAAAATACTGAGGATATGCTCACAGCACTCTTCTCGGGGCAGTGAGGTCTGCAGATGCTGGAGATCAGAGTTGAGAGTGTGTTGCTGGAAAACCACAGCAGGGCGGGCAGCATCCGAGGAGCTGGCAAATCGACATTTTGGGGCTGAGCCCTTCATCAGAAATGTTCCTCTGGGAACAGACCGGGGTTGGGTTCACCGGATGTTGTTGGGATAACTGAGCGGCGATGGGTTCACAGGCAGTTCCCCAGGGAACGGAGTATGGATGGGTCCACGTGCAGTTCTGAGGAGAACTGAGTGAGGATGGGGTCAGAGACTATTCTTCGAGGAACAAAGCGGGTTGACTTCACAGGCGAATTCCGAGGGGAACAGAATGGGAATGGTTTCTCGGTGCATTCCGAGGGGAACGGAGTGGAGATTGGGTTCATAGGTCGTTGCCAGGAGAACAGAGTGTGGATGTATCCCAGGTTGTTGCGAGAATAGGGATGGGTTAATAGACTGACTGGAGATAGGCTCATGGTTCATTGGTAGGAAAACAGTTTAGAGATAGACTTTTCAAGCTCAGGCTAAGGGACAGAGCATGGGATAGGGTCAGAAACTGTTACTACTTAGAACAGAGTGGGGAAGACAATTGCGAGGAGAATAGAAAGGGGATGCAGGAGAAACAGAGTGTGGATTGGTTCAAAGACCATTGCACGTCGAGCAGGGTGAGGAGGTTTTCGTAGACTGTAGGTGGAAGATTGAGGGAGATGGAGTCACAGACTGTTTCTCAGGTAACAGAGTGGGGATCGGTACCCAGGCTATTGCGAGAAGAGCAGCGTTGGGATGGTTTCACAGGCAGTTGCCATAGAAAAGAATAGGGATAATTTCACAGGCTAATCTTAGGTGAAAAGTGAGGACATGGGTTCACTGGCCGTTGTCAGGAGAACAGCCTGTGAATGGATTACAGGTTTTTGTTAGAGTGTGGACAATTTCATTGAATGTTTCTCGGAGAATCGTGTGGGATCAGCTTCAAAGTCCAGTGGCAGAGAAACAGGGTCGGGATGGACTTTTCCGGCTGTTGCTACGATAATGGAGTGGCGTAGGTGTCACAGGCTTTTGCTCGAGTAACAGAGATGCGTTTAGGTCAGCGACCGGTGCTAGGAGAACATGGGGGAAGGGGTTCATGGGCAGTCCTAGGACAATGAGTGGGGAGGGACGTCAATTAACGTTGCTATGGAAAGACTGTCTGGATTGGTTCAAAGGACATTTCATGGGAAATGAGTTCAGAATGGTTCACAAGTTGTTGCTAAGAGAGAGATTGGCGATGGGTTCACAGTCAGTTCCTACTTAGAACAGCGTGGGGATGGTTTCCAGTCAGTTTCAAGGAGAGTATATTGCAATGGGTTTCCAGGCATTTTCTGGAAGAACAGGCTGGGGATGGCCTCGCAGACCAATCCTATGGAAGCAGTGGGAATTGTTTCAAACACTTTTGCTCGGAAAACCGAGTCAGGCGAGTTCACAGGCCATTGCTCGTGTAACAGACTGGCGATCATTTCACTGGCCATTGGATGGAAAACCAATTGGCGATGACCATCACAGACTGTTGCCAGGGAATGGGCTCACAAACTGATGTGAGGGGAACGGTGTGGTGAGTGAATCACAAGCATTTCCTTGGACAGCACATTTGGGATGGGTTCACCAACCGTTGTGATAAGAAAAGAGAGGGGATGGGATGACCATCCTTTGTGACGAGGGATTCAAGGCTCAGAGAACAGAGTGAGAATGTTTTCACCAACTGTTGATAACAGAATAGAGTGATCACAAGCTGTTCCTTCGCAAACAGATTGGGGAAGGGTTCAAAGGCAATGGCGAGGAGAAAAATATGGGAATGGAATCAAATGTGGTTTTTCGAGCCACACTAAGGTGAAGGGCTCACTGGCCGGTGCCGGAGACAGCGTTGATATGGCTTCACAAGTCGTTGCTATGCAAACAGGCCTGTGATGTTGTTGCGAGAGGCAGAGAGAGGGTATGCGTTTACAAGCTGTTGCTCGGAGGGCAGAGTAGTTATGGGTTCAGAGGCCGTTGCTCAGGAAACAGCATGAGGTCATGGTCAAACGCGGCTGCTCATTAAACAGAGTGTGGATGGAGTCAAAGGAAGTTGCTTGGAAACAGAGTAGGATAAACTTCACAGACTGTTTTGAGGGATATAGAGCAGGAATGGGGATACAGACTGTTATGACGTGAACAGAATGAGGAGACTTCCCAAGCAGTTGCTCGGATGACATGGTGTGGACGTGGCCACAGTTAGTTCTGAGGAGTACAGGGTAGGAAGAGGACCACCAGCCATTGCTAGTGGAACAGCGTGGGGATGGTTTCAAAGGACGCTGCCAGGGAAACTGAATGGCGATTGGTGCACGGGTTGTTGAGCGAAGCACAGAGTTGGGATCGGCTCACTGGCAGTTATTAGCGAAACAGTGCTGGATGGATTACCAGCCATTGCCAGAGCCATGATGGATTATCAGGTAATTACTGGAAAAACAGTATGTGATGGGTTGACAAGCTGTTGTTTGGGGAACAGAGTGGGGACGGGGTCACAGGCCTTTGTAAGGGTAACAGATTTTGGATGGGGTGCCAGGGTGTTGTAAGGGCAACAGAGCGGGGATTGTTTCACAGGCAGTTGTTAGTAGAGAAAGGTTGGGATGTTGGAGAACAGAGTGGGCATTATTCCACAGGATGTTCTCGGGCAGCAGAGTGGATATGATTTCAAGTAACGTTGCAAGGGAACAGGGTGGTAATGGTGAAGGTGTTAAGCGATACTGTAACTTTAAGAAAGTTGAAAGAAAGCAAGGACTTAGAGAAGGAATCTGTGTGCTTTAAAAAAGTACTGTGCAATTCTTGGTTCATAATATCTTGCACTGGCTGTGTTGCCAGGGTAAAAGAGCACATTCACATTCGACCAATAAGTTTAAATTAATGCCAATCTCCAAACGAGTTGAAGTTTAGTATATTGGCAATGTTAAGATCAATGGAACGAGTCGATGCTTTGGAGTTTAGACCGAGAAAAAATGAACAGCTGGGGAGATCTACCAAACCACCAGCATGGACAGACTGCCCGAAATGCAGCTCTCTTACAAGTATCATTATCTATCAATAATCTGTGCATCAGACATCGCTAAGAAGAAGAAGAATATCTGCAGAAGAAAATTGAACAGGAAGTTTCGACAGATGGCTGATTCTGAAATGTGAAATTTTTGGGAAATCTTACTGGGGTATTTATGGGAATAATATTATTTAATGAAAGGAAGAGATAGTTTAGGGGAATGAGTTGCAAATACTTGCTTGTTAAGTATTTTCTGTTGTTCTTTAAGAAGTGAACTTGCTAATGTTAACTTTAAATAGTTATTTGCCTCTTGAAGTTTTACAGATTACTGCATTGGACTAATCTTTGGTGTGATACTGGTCGGAATGAGCAGGGTTGCGGTGGGGGTTTACTGTGTAGTAACAGTTTGGGGGCTTGTCGCCGGGATTTGAATGGTTTAGGTCTTTGATTTGTGATTTGAACAGGTTTGAACATTTTCAATAGACTTTGGGGAAATGGCACAAAGTTTGCAGGTGTCTTCGAGAGTTTAAAGGGCAACTGCAGGCTGCAGCACGACATAGGCAGGTTACAGAGCTGGCTTGAGAAATGTCAGATGGAGTACAACCTGGATAAATGCGAGGTGATACATTTTGGAACGTCGAACTTGAATGCTGCAGAAAGGATTAAAGGCAGGATTCTTGGCAGTGTGGAGGACCAGAGGGATCTGGGTGTGCAAGTACATAGATCCCACAACGTTGCCACCCAAGTGGATAGGGTTGTTAAGAAAGCATATGGTGTTTTGGCTTTCATTAACAGGGGATCAACAGAGGTTTTGCTGCAGCTCTGCAAATCCCTCGTGAGACCACACTTGGAATACTGCGTCCAATTCTGGTCGTCTTACTATGGGGAAGATACAGAGACTTTGGAGAGGGTGCAAAGAAGGTTTACCAGGATTCTGCCTGGACTGGGGTGCTTGCCTCATGAAGAAAGGTGAATAAGTTTGGACTTTTCTCTCTGGAGAGAAAAAGGAAGAAAGGAGACATGATCAAGGTGTACAAAATAATGAGTGGAATAGATAGAGTCAATAACCAGAGAGATTTCTTCAGGTTAGGGTTGACTGGTTCGGCGGAGTCATAGTCTGAAAATATTAGGAGGAAGGTATAAAGGATCCTTCAGAAGACGCTTCTTTGCGCAGAGAGTTGTGAATGCCAGCTATCGTGGTGGAAGCAGGGTCAGTGGGGACAAGTAAGCGACTACTATACATGTACGTGGATAGCAGTGAGGTGAGGGGTGCGTGAATTATTTTGCCAAATTTTACATTACGATTAAATCTTGGCACAACGTCGTGGGCCAAATGGCCTGTTCTGTGCTGAACCTTTCGATGTTCTCTCTGCTATGAAACGACAAATCCGAGCAAATTTAAACACTTGCAGATCCCAGATCTTTATGCAAAGCGTAAATGAGACAATGTGTTTAATTTTGGTGATTTGCTGTTGATTCAAACTGAGAAACATGAGAAAAGAGAGAGAGTAAATGGAGAGAGAAAAACCGAGAGTGAATTTGAACTGCAGAACTTGCAACTTAGTCAGCAATTCATCTTCACAGGTAGGAGATAGTAAGAGAAGGTAGTGACATATACAAAGTTGTCATAACTGCTACATTTTGTTGAAAAATATGTTCCTACCTTCTTTCTTTCACCTGAGAAATTGGCAAGGTAGATAGAGTGCTCCCAGGATTCATTTATAATGCTTATTCCGAATAACCTGGTCGGCAGTGATAGTGAGGCATTTGACGTGCCGTAAGCTGATGAGTCAAGAGATTTTAAAGAGGTTAACCAAGCTGTTTTAATTGCTTATTAGTTGGTAACAGAAATATATATATAGCGGTTCAGAAACACAAGGAAGGTAGTAATTCAGGCTGACGTCGAGTTCGAAAGAATTAGACATAGTCATTTTGATACTTGAGGTGCTTTGAAATTAGATCAGACGATTGAGGCTCGAAGAGATAGTTCTGCTGAAGGAGATTAATAACTCACTTCCGGAGATTGTAAGAATTCTCGTGGAAGAACAAAACGTTCAGAAAGTGAGAAGGCTACCAGAATTAGCCAATGAATACATGTCGGTGCATAAGACAATCTACCGGCCAAACTTTTGTCCAGTTATGGACAAATGTTGGGAGAAAGGGAGACCCTACACTATGAAACAAAGAGTAGAGAACACTGGTAAGTGTTTACCACAGGTTAAAGAAGCCCAAGAAGGTGGACAAGAGGTGAAAGTCGCCAGTTGTTTTCACCATAATGGAGTGGGACACCGGAAATTACGGTGCCAGTGGTTTCAGAACGTCTCTGGCAAAAGATGTTTTCACTGCCTGAAAGTGGGACATGTATAGACACAGTGTTGGTCGATACGTAAAGGCGCATTGGGAAAACATTCCATAAAAGAAGCTTCACAAGTGGCATGAGAAAAAGTTGGAAAGGAAATCCCAGAAGAGCACAGGAGCTGCACGAGGTTGTACAGCTGAGGCAGGGCTGGGTATGGAGTTACTACGTTATCTCTAGAAACAATTCGCTTCTGTGGTTCAGGTTTACTCAGAAAGAACGTGGAAGATGGAAAACTAGGTAGAATTCTGAGACATACAGGATCTACTCAGGCACTGATAGTAAGGAATGAGTGAAAATGCACTCTTCCTAATCTGTTAATTGGGAGTGTCCTAATTTGTGGGATATTTTGACAGAAAGTTAGCGTATGCCTATGGAAGTTTAGGTCGTAATACCAACTCAGGACTGGGGAAGTAGCAGTGTGAGTGTTTGAAAAAAATGTCAGTTCCAGGAATTCAGTTTGTTCTTGTGAATGACTTGGCAGGATCCAACGTTGGGGTGACGCCCATCGTTGTGAAGAAGTCCAAGAAAGACCAAGAGACTGAGGAGGTAAAACAGAAATATCTCAGTATTTTCGCAGACTATGTGGTAACCCGATTTCACTACTGAAATGACAGCACGAAGTGAGAAGTAAAGAGAAAGATGAAGAAGTTGAGGTTCAGTCAGCGGACACCCAGAGGGTCATGGATATATCGTACGCTCTGCCCCAGATGGCAGTCGAGGACAAGTCTCTGGATAGTTTCAAGAAAGAGATGGCTAGACCTCTGAAAGTTAGTGGAATCAAGGGTTATGGGAATAAGGCAGGAAAAAGATACTGATTGGTAATGAAAACCCATGATCATAATGAATGATGGTGCTGCCTTGACGGACCGAATGGTCTACTCCTCCACCTCTTGTCTATTATCTATTGTCAACTGATATATTGTTAGACTTAACGGTGCAGTTGAAACCTGAATATGATTAATGTTGAGATGAGAGATAGAATTTTGATTAGTCTGGATCACGTTGGCATTAGTAGGGTAGATATGTTGGGTATGCTCCAGGTTATAAAGGCTCACAAATCCACAGGACCGGATGGCAGCTATCCGGGGTTGCTGAGGGAGGCGAGAGAGGAAATAGCTGGGGCACTGACAGATATCTTCGTGGCATACTCAAATTCAAGTGAGGTGCCGGAGGACTGGAAGGCTGCTCATGTTTTCCCCCTGTACAAGAAGGCAAGTCAGGATATTCTAGTAACTACAGACCAGTGAGCCTGACGTTAGTGCTGCGAATGTTGCGGGAGAAGGTACTGAGGGATAGGACCTTCATATATTTAGAAAATAGTGGGAACATCAGTGATAGGCAACATGGCTTTGTGGGGGATGAGTGGAGATCGTGCCTGACCAACTTAATAGAGTTCTTCGAGGAAGTGAACAGTTTGATAGATGAAGGGAGGGCTGTTGATATCATAGTCGTGGACTTTAGTAAAGCATTTGATATGGTTCCGAATTGTAGACGAATGGAGAAAGTGAAGTCAAATGGTGTGCTGGATATTCTGGATAGGTGGATAAAGAACTGGGTCAGCAACAGGAGACAGAGAGTTATAGATGAGGGAGGTTCTCGAAAGGTAGAAAGTTGACCAGTGGTGTTCCACAGGAGTCAGTATTGGAGCCACTGTTGTTTGTGATATATATAAATGATCTAGAAGAGGGCTCTGTTAGTATGAGCAGCAAGTTTGCAGATGACACAAAGATTGGTGGAGCAGTACAAAGCGTAAGGGCTGTAAGATAATACAGGAAGATGTAAATGGAGAGTTGGGCGGAAATGTGGCAGAGGGCTTTCAATCCAGACAAATGTGATGTGATGCATTTAGGCACGCCTAATTCTCGAGTGAATGATACAATGAACCGAAGAGCGTTGGGAAAAGTTGATGGGCAGAGAGATCTGGGAGTGCAGGGCCATTGTGACCTGAAGGTTGCTGCACAGGTGGATAGAGTGGTCAAGTAGGCATATAGTATGGTTGCCTTGAGTGGACGGGGTATTGAGTATAAGAGCTAGCAAGTCATGTTATAATTGTACAAGACATTAGCTCGGCCTCATTTATAATACGAGGTACAGTTCTGGCCTTCACATTAGCAAAAGGATGTGGACGCTTTGGGGAGGGGGCAGAGAAGGTTTACGAGGATGTTCCCTGGTATGGAAGGCGATATCTATGGAGAGAGTTTGAGAAGTTTAGGTTTATTTTCACTAAAAAAAAAGGAGATTGAGGGGGGATTTGATTGAGGTTAACAAAATCAATAAGTATATAGACAGGGTGGATAGAGACAAGTGTGTTTTCCCCAGCGTGAAGGATTCAATAAGGAGAGATCATGCTTCCAAGGTGAGGTGAAAAGTTTAAGGGGTATACACGCGGCAAGTACTTCACACAGAGAGTGGTTGGCGTTTGGAACGCGGTGCCAGCAGAGGTGGTAGAGCCAGGCACGGCAGATTCATTAAGGATGCTTCTGGGCAGATGCATGAGAAGGTGCGGAACAGAAGAATACAGATGCTTTGGAATTGACCGACAGATTTAGACAGTCCATTTGCATCGGCTCAGGATTGGAGGGCCGAATGTTGCTGGGCTGTAAATGTTCTTTGCTGTTTGTTATTTGAATAGGTAGATTGCAAGCCAACGTGTATAGTCCTGAAAAGCTAAAGGAATTGCAACAGCGAGAAAGGTAATAGAAGTCACACACACACGCACGCACATCCTCGGGTGTCACAGGTAGCACGTAAGTTTCAGGCTAAGGTACAATAACATATTTTCTTTGCCTGGAATGCACAAAGATATTATTTGATTTTGGTCTATGTGTAGTATATTCAAAAGTGGTAGGTAAGTCACGTCGGCAATAAAATCGGCACATTTATTACTAATGCTCATTATTGAAGGTTATTTCACGTGCATTATATTTGAGGTTAGAGGTGCCCTCCAAGGAAATAGGCGAGAGAAATAACTGGAGAAACAGTTGTGACTTGCTACCCTGCAGAGTGAGGAATCAAAGTCAGGTGATGTGGATTTTGATGTTCCTCAAAATTGATTAGAAGTCCTTGAGGAGTGCGATAACTAATTAAGTTATCTGTCTGAGGAGGATAAACCTCATTGGAAAGATTTCTCACTGCAGTAGAAGGACATATGTACCAATCAGATGGGGAGGACGAATGCCACTGTACAGGAAGTAACAAAGGGAAAATTGCTCTGACAAAACAACACACCCATCTGCTCAATACTTCTTTGATAGTCTTGGTTACCAAATCGGACGGGACTCCATTATTCTGCGTGAATTATCCGAAGGTCAACGTCGCTACAAAACCGCACTCATATCTCATTTCTAGCATGGAGAAAGTCGAACAAGCCAGTTGCATCGCCAATTTGGACTGAATGCGTGGTTACTGGCAGGTACTTGAAAAAGATGTGAAAATAAATTTCTGTGCTTGTAACGCCAAATGGGTTATATCAATTTAAAGTGATGCCCTTTGGAATGACGAATGCACCCGCCACATTCCGAAGACTCATGCACAGTGTTGTGGGTGGGTTAGAAACCTGTGTACGATGTAGTGATTACATGGTACAGCTGGCTGAGCTCTTTGAACGACTACGGGAAACAAAACTGGTAATAAACTTAAACAAAACTGAATTTGAGAAAGCAGAAGGGACGTTCTTGTTAAATAGCGTCGGTCACGGAGGGTTGATCCGAGAGAACTGAAAGATGAAGGACATTCAGCAATTTCCTCAATCAACCTCGAAGAAAGAGATGCTTCGAATTTTCAGACTCAGCACATTCCATCGGAAATTGGTTCCAGATTTCCACAGTGTAGTGGAGACTTAAAAACCGCTTTGCTGAAGAAGAACACAACGTTTGGCAAAACAGAAAATTGCCAGGAGCCATTCGACCATTTTTACATAATATTAAGCAACTATACAGTTTTACCTTCACCAATAACCTTTGAAAGTCGGCATAGATATTACTGACCGAGGAGTTGGAGCTGTACTCACACAGGAAGATGTGGAACAGCTGGTTGGAAAATTTTCGAAGAAGATCAACATCCAACAGAGGACATGCTGCACGAACAAAAAAAAGGACTATTGTATTTGGTACTGGCCTTACAACATTTTAATGTGTCTGTCGTGAACAATGTGTTGGAGATGGCTCTGTGCACGTGTCACAATCCGCTTACGTTCACAGAACGCGTTGAAGTCAAGAGCATGCGACTATTTCGTTGGAGCTTAAGCTTCAGACCTCGAATTTAAATTTCGTACACGTTGCGGATTGTGATGCTTGAATTTCAGGTGTGTTACATAGAACATAGAACAATACATCACAGAACAGGCCCTTCGGCCCACGATGTTGTGCCGAACTTCTAACCTCGATTAAGCACCCATCCATGTACCTATCCAAATGCCGCTTAAAGGTAGCCAATGATTCTGACTCTACCACTCCCACGGGCAGCGCATTCCATGCCCCCACCACTCTCTGGGTAAACAACCCACCCCTGACATCTCCCCTATACCTTCCACCCTTCACCTTAAATTTATGTCCCGTTGTAACACTCTGTTGTACCCGGGGAAAAAGTTTCTGACTGTCTACTCTATCTATTCCTCTGATCATCTTATAAACCTCTATCAAGTCACCCCTCATCCTTCGCCGTTCCAACGAGAAAAGGCCGAGAACTCTCAACCTATCCTCGTACGACCTACTCTCCATTCCAGGCAACATCCTGGTAAATCTTCCCTGCACCCTCTCCAAAGCTTCCACATGTTGTCGTGGGTTTAACTGATGACGTTTCGGTGATGTCTGCATTTACTGAGTTTTATATGCTCTATACAGTTATACGAGTAGAAGTTAAAATGAACGAAAGTTGAATTTATCGGTTTGCTAGGGTAATGTGTTTAAAGAAAACAATAAAATAAAATCATTGTTTAATTATGTTTGCTATTTTTACCGGAAGGCGGGAGGTGTTATGAATAGGTAAAGAGTCCTGTAGCTTTCAGACAGTTTAAATCTAGCAGAACTACCTGACAACACAAAGTGTTCTGAACTGACTATTAATCCAATTGAACCCCATTGTTACAGAATGTGGATTGTATTCACTACTCATTTTCTCTTTCCTTCATTTCAAGTTTCTGCTTCCAAATAATCTTTGGAAAACAAAATTGTGGTTACAAAGACATCTTAAATTTCATGCATCTTTCACATCTCTTAAAACCTCTCGACAACATAACCTTGTCATTAAAATATTTGATTCCTCAAACCATTTGTAAATTCCCATCCTGACCTGAGGGTGATGGATTTTGGAATGTCCTTTAACATGTGAACGGTTGGCACTCAAACGAAGAGATGTATTTGTTTCTTCTGAATGTCTCTCAAAATATTTATTTTATAATCTCATTTGTAAAAGAAGTGGAAGATATGAAAACTGAAGGGTTTCTCTGATCCAATTTCTGTGCTTTATTTTCAGCTGCAAGGTCCATCAGGACAGCTTGCCTTGAAGAACGATGTCATTCTTTTAGAGGTGAATATCATTGAGCATTCATCTATAGTTCGATCCTAAATTACTTTGCTGTAGTTTATTGGTCAGGTCCTGTTGTGATCCCTTCACAGTGGATGTAAATCCATGATCATCCATAGCTCTGCTCCCGAACTTTGCCATTGTCCAACTTGTCGTATCTTTAATAATGAACATCTTAAATCTGTGATTTTTTTTGCTGTTCTTTCTTCCATTCATATTCAAGAGACGGTTTCACCACGGCAGATCCCATCAACTATATGCTGCTAATTTATTCTACTCGTTTCCGTGGCCTCTTTCACAAGCATCACTCGCACTCTCCAAAGCTCCTGCTAACTTTCGTTTTTCGTGCTCCCACTTAGACACACAATTCCCTTTGCTACTCTTATCCCAACCGCTCCCCACCCCTTTATCTCTCTCTTTCAACCTTGAGAGTCTTTTGTAAGTCCAGAACCTTCCATGATGGATCATTGCAAAAGAGTTGCGGAGAACATTAAACAATATAGCAAAGAATCAGGCCGAAGATGTTATGCTGAACATGACACAAAATTTAACTATTTCCTTCTGCATGCCCTTGTTCCCTCCATTCATTGTATCATCATGTGCTTATCTAAACGCCACTTAATAGCCCATATCGTGTATGCATCCACAACCACATCTTTCAGCATTCTCCAGATTCCTCACACTCTCTGTGTGAAAAATCTTGCCCCTCATTGCTTCATAATCTTCACACTGACCAACCCTCCCTATATATTTCACGTTGACTGAACTTTACAATTCTCCAGGCATTCCAATCCACCGTGCTATTGTGACCTCCGCCATTCTCTCCCCAGCCCAATCGCTGTCACCTTCTGCAGTCACTCCAAATCTCCCTATCACTGTCAAATCCTCCAGTCACTCCAACCCATCCTATCACTGTCATCTTCTCCAGTCACGCCAATTCTCCCTATTTCTCTCATCTCCTCAAGTCACTCCAAACCACAACGATGTTTCAACCTCTTCCAGTCATTCCAATCCTCCCTCTTGCTGTCACCTCTTAAATTAATTCTAGCCCTAAATGTTTTTCCCTCCTCCAGTCACTCCAAACATTCCTATCTCTGTCACCTCCTCCAGTCACACCAAGCCTTCCTATTGCTGTCACGTCCTCCAGGCATTACATCACTCCCTATTGCTGTGCCCTCCTCCAGTCACTCAAGCCCTACCTGTCATTTTCCCCTCCTCTCGTCACTCCAAACATTCCTACCTCGGTAACCTCCTGCACTCACTCCAAACTTCCCTATCGTTGCCACACCTCCAGTACCTCCAACCCTACCTGTCATTCTACTTCCTCGAGTGATGGCAACGTCATAAGTAATAGAGTGAAAGCAGAAGCAGGGTACTGAGTTCGATGATCAGTCCTGACTGCATTAGACAGACGTGTAGGCTCGTGGGACTGAATGACATACATCTGCACCTCGACAAAACACTCTCTGTTTGCATGACTTCCTTCAGTCACTACTACCTTCTCTATCTATGGTAAATCCACACGACCTGCTCACTATGGAAAATTCTCAGACATCAGAATATTACGTATCTCTCCATCTGTACTTACAGCCCTCCAAATCCTTTTTATCCTCCAACCCAAAACATTCCCGAACTTTATGACTTCTTTTAGCTGGTGGAACCGACCCGATCTCTGTAACCCCATATCCTACAGCGTCCATACTTTGTGTACCCCTCCAATCCCTTCAGCCCCCTGCTTTTGTAGCCTTATCCCACACACTGACAACTCTTCCCGAACTGTAACTTTAACTGTTACTGTTATCTTATCCTACAAACCTCCCGATTTGAATGATCCTTTTTTTTATCAGCCCTTCCTGTGTCTGCAACCTATACTAGCCTCCGTAGCACTCCTTACATCTGTAAACTACTTTGTTCCTCACACCATTCTCTGTGTCTGTACCTACCTCCAGCTCTTATATCACTCCACATCTGTCAGACACAAAGCTGTCCCGACAGACTCTGCATTCCACTCGCTTTCTAACATCCCCCAGGCGCTGCAAGTAATCCTATAATTTGTAACCCTCTCAACTGCAATAACATTCCACCATCTCGGTTTGCTCCTGTACTCTCTACAACCCCGCCAGCTTCTCAACCACTATCTCCCTGTGAAACTCTGTAACTTTCCCTCTGTGTTACCTGTTTCTGTGCAAAACATTTCTGTCTCTCTGTTAACTCATCCAACCCCTCCACGCCTCACGATCTCAGTAAACTCCTGCAGATCCTACATTCTTCCATCGCTACCGCAACCAATTGCAGCACGTGTTCCCCTCATTACATCCCAAAGAATTGCAGTGGCTTGACGAAAGGCTCCTGCCCGATAAGTTGATCTTGTTGCTCCCCGGATGCTGCCTGATATGCTGTGCTTTTCCACACATCTTTATACATTCAATATCGAGTAAAATAGTTCAGGAATATATCATCCTCCTTGTCTGTGCTTCCTCTTCAATCCCCCACAACTCCCCTATTTCTATAATCTCATGCAGCCCGGATAATGCTGCCTTAGATTGCCACCTAAATATGTACTCACTCTAGTCACTATAAGTCACTTAACTCTAACATCCACCAGATTCTAGTACCAAAATGTCCCTGTTTCTCATTTTATTTTCCCTTTGTTCAAGTATTCATGTTTCTGTAACCATTTAGTAGAAGCCATTTAGACATATCAAGCACTAACTCGAGTAAGTATTTCCAACACCAACAAGCTGAAATAACTTTCATTTGCCTCTTCAGTTGCAGCATTTCAGCTGACAATTTCCAGTAACCTACTTCAGGGACTGCGACTTTCCCAAGTTTCCATATAAATGGTCCCAAACTCTACGGTGCTTGCAATCACTGGAAGACCTCTGTGCCCTCTTAATCTCATCCTCGTTTCTGCTGCCTTGCAGGTAGAAAAGCGACCCTATGAGGCACCAATGATGTTCCACTTCTCATCTGAGGCTTGATGGCGACCATTACCTAGGGGTCACAAAGGCAGAGAATTTGAAAACGATTCGAAACATGTCGGTGAATATAGATCGGCAGTGAAGCTCAAGACCCACTGGTACAAGGGAGTCAAATTTTCCCTATGAGGAGGCAGCCTGGATTGGTAGCTGGAGAAAAAAGTAACTCGTGCCTGGGTGACACAGAGAGGGTGACATGTGAGGACGCAGAATGTACTGGGAGCTGAAGAATGACACTTGCCTGGGAATCAGTGTGGGTGACGCTTTCAGGGAGCAGAATGCAGTGCGAGCTGTAGGATTACACGAACCTGTGAATAGCAGAGACGGTGACAATGTGAGGGAGCAGAGAGGAGTGGGAGCTGGAAGATTACACGTACCTGGAATTCACAGAAACGATTATCCTGTGAGTGACAAGAGTGGAGCAGGAGCTGATATATTACACGTGCCTGGGAGTCACCGAGACGGGGAAGCTGCAGATGGAGTGGTGGTTGGACGATTGCCGAGGAGTCACAGTGACTGTGACCCCGTGAGTAGTAGCGAGCAGATTGGAATGGGAGATGGAGGTTAACACGTGCCTCAGAGACAGTAAGCCTGTGAGGGAGCAGAGTGGAGTGAAAGCTGGAATACTAAACGTCCCTGGAAGGCACAGAGACGACGACCCTATGAGGGACCAGACTGGAGTAGGAGCTGGAGGATTACTCGTAACTGGGAGTCCCAGAGGCGGTAAGCCTGTGAGGGAGCTGTGTGGAATGGAAACTGGAGAATAGCACGTACTTCAGAGTCACAGAGTCGGTGAGACAGTCAGGGAGCAGATTAGAGCAGGAGCTGGGGCATTTCACGTACCTGGGAGTTACAGAGACGGTAATCCCGTGAGGGAGCAGAGTGGAGTGGGAGCTAGAAGATTACACGTACTTGGGATAAACAGGTAGAGAGTGACGCTATGTCGAATCAGTGGCTCACCGCTCCCAGCAGGCTCCTGGTCCAAGATCCCTCCGAGTTACTCCTGCTGCTGAAAAACAGAAATGGAGCACTCCCACGCCCGAGGTAGCTTACAAAGGAAATAAAATATTTTCACTTTCATTCTGACTTCTTATCAATCAACTGACTTTCTGCTGATATTTTCTAGAATAAGCCGATAAATTGAGTTTCAGATAAGGTAAATTCCACTCATTGGACACATATCTAATCAACACACCGCCCTCTCCACCGCAGGTACACGTCCCTCATCTGCAATGTTTTGTAATGAGGATTAACAGGGTCGCTTGTTATAAACAGAATCAAAGAGATACGATGAAATCCTTCACTATCTCTCAATGGTCACCAAATTGCATTCCGAGCTCCTTATTCCCACACCCTCACCTATAGCCATTGATTGTCATGTTTATATATATATATATATATATATATACACACACGCATACACAAATACACGCACATATATATTTGTGCCTTAATGATAACCAATAAGTCTGGCTTCACCGCTCTATGTGCAAGATTATTCCAAGGACTCACAGCATTTAAAATAAAATCTCCTCACCACGATAAGAAATCTTGAGTAATTTTAGATATTTTGTTGCTGTGAAAGCCAACAGTTGTATTGGAAAAGTTGGAGGACCAGCAAGGTCAACAAATGTTTGACTCGTGTCATACAAATGAAGTCATGTGGCGTGAAGCAGCATTCTGCAAAAGTACTGGTATTCCCAGTGAAGTTGGATGTCAGTATGCGCTGTGTGTCGGCCTTCCCTTCTTCACGGATAAGTGAAGGTTACTGAAGATTTCAGGATTGTGTTTGACAGATCCTCAATAGACCCTTCAATGGGAACAGAGAGAACATGGTTTTTCGGCTACGATTTGTTCAACAATAATGATTGCAAATTATGTAATAGGCTCGAGGGACCTAATCGTGAAAGGCACCTCCCAACTCATGTGATAATTGTCTCGGTCAACCTCTTGAGGCTGTTGCATAGACACATAAAGATATCATTCGAGGAGTCAGGACTATTAGAATCAACACAAAAACAGTTACACAAAAGTCGATGAGGCTATTCAACAGTTCTCAGCTTCTCCACAGAAAGGCAGAGCCCTGTTCAGACAACAGGAAAAAAATGTTTCGATAAACTGTTAAGTTGTAATGTAAAGATATAACTATTCGATGGCTTCCAAGAACGGATCAGCAAATATTTGCCGTTGTGTCAATAATTTGGATCAGGGAAATGTCTGGATTAGAGCTCAACTCGCTCACACACGAACGCAGTCATTAAATAAATTGTCAGATGGATGGAGAGAGTGTGAAATGGGACGCAGAAATGGCAAGTAAATTAGAAAACATAAATCAAAATACAGTACAGTGTCAGGACATTACCTTTACAAAGGATATACCAGCTTAACTTTCAACCTTAAAGATGGGATTTTCTTGATTTCAAAAGAAATAGCACCGTGAATGACAGCACTTATTGGCATGAAAGAAGGAGCCTTGATGGAGTCATACAGACTGGGAAAAGTTCACTTGGTCGAACTTGGGACCAAATAACACAAATGTATGTTTCAACTAAGAGAATGAGAAAATGCAACCGAGAAGTGAAACAACAGCTGAATGCTCGCTCTTTCTTTTTTCGTTTCTCCTCACAGCAAACTCGTTGAGCTGAAAGCCTGTCACATTGTTGGAACACCTTGATGAGTCCCATAGATGTTTCATTAAAATCTTCCAACTGTCTGTAGCAAAGAGGAAGTGAATCGAATGTAGCTGTACGAGAATGAACTTCCCGAGGCAGGATCTTGCCTGAAATTGATAATTTTGCAATGCCATTCGTGACAAACTGTCACTTTCCGTTTTGCCAATACATTATCTATTACTTCGACAAAGTGCTTCAAGTAATAATTTCTTGGAATTTTCATGTCTGTGCTTGCAATGATGCACTGACACGTCTGTGTGTGCGTGTGTGTACCTCTGTGCGCGTGTCAGTTTCAGTGTGCCTGTTTGCATCAGTGTGTCTGTGTTTGTCTGTACCTATGTCTAAGTGTGTTAATGCATTTGTGCGTGTCTGTATCTCGTGTATGTGTATCTGCGTCAATATGTCTATGTTCATGTGTGTCTGTATCAGTATGCGTTTTAATATTTGCATGTGAGTGAGTATATCTATATCAGAATAGTTGTGTCATATCAGTGTGTGTATATGCATCCGTATTTTACAGAACTGTTTGCATATTCAAAACTGCATATCAGCGAGTTTGCATATTCAAAACTGTTCATCATATGTCTTTGCGTCTTTGTTGAGGAAGATGATCTTTACAATTAACCGGTTATTTACTGGTGGCTGACTTGTTCTTCACACTGAACGTCATACCGTCATATAATTAGCTGTAACAGTATTCTGTTGTGTCGCCAGGTCCTTGGAACTTAAAGGTTTACTCTGCTTTCTATGGTAGATACTGCTAGGCATAAGGTTTTCCAACAGTTTCAGTGCTTGTGTGAGGCTATATCATAGGACAGTTTACATTGTTTTTTTTGTGACCTCATGATGGGTACTGAAATCAAAGAGTAATCATTCCAAAATTCATTCGGACAGATATGAAGAATCTTTCGTAATGATGTTTGGAATGTATAATTCTGTGGCACACAAATTCTCGCATTGCGAGTCTCTAAGTTATATGGAGGTTCCCTTACATTTTTGACCGATGAGCAAATGATGGATAACATGGACAGACAGAGGAGCATGGCGAAGATCACAAACGGATCTGTGACCCCCTGTCAAATCGTCGCTTTTCAAAGGTTCCTCCATCTGCAACTTCTGCTTAATTTATTGGTCATAGTGTAGACCAAGATTCATTCCGTACATAGCATCTGTAAATTTTCAGGGTCAGCTTGATATGCATTCTGATCACCCTGAAATCAGCATCAGAGCTTGTTTTTATTTGGATAATTACATCGTCAAAAAAAAACTTCCGTTAATCATGGATGATCTGTCATCGCATTGAGTTATTTTGACTTTTTTTGCTAAAAGTTATATAATACTTCTCCACATCTACGCTTCTGTTCGTCAACTGACTTTCCCTTTGGTCTATTTTCACAGCTGAATTTCATCAATTAGTAATACAAACAACACTTTGTTTCTGCTTTGCTACTGTTTCAAGCTGAGGGGTACGGGTTGGCGGCGGCGTGGAAGAGAAAACAACTTACAAAAACGAATGTCAAAATGACTCAAATTCCATGTTCAACAGAGAGGTCATTTGCATACAAAGGAATTGAATTCAGCGCAAGTTATGCCATTTCATTGGTTCTGAACTTTATAACGCTAGAACCGCTGTACAGAGTCCACGTTCATGGTCAGGAAGAGAAATAAAGGAAAAGACCATTCACTCTAAAAATAGAGATTTCCATAATTCTGGAATTGAAAAGATTCAGAATCAGGGTGAAAAAGATGTGGGAATGTGGCTCATTGGTGGAGGTAAACTTCACATGGACCCGACAAATGTAGGGAATATTAATATGGAATCCTGAGCACAACAAAAGCCAGTGTAGGTCAGTGAGGGCAGAAGTGATGGGTGAACAAGAATCTGAGTAATTGGGGATCCAGGCACCAAAGTTGGGAATGAGCTGAAGTTTTTCGAGGTTGGTTGGAATGTCGTTGAGACAAGAGTTGGAATATCTGAGTCTACAATCATCCAACCGACATGCATGCATGTTCCAGTCGCAGAAAACGCATGCAGATGGTAATCACCAGGTTTTCCAGTAAGGCAATTCATACCCTCTTGGACTCGATTTTCAGTTAATAACTTCACAGCAAAATTTGTGTTGATGAGAATCCAACACAACTATATTTAGTTGTGATTTCTTTGTATTACTAGACGTGACAAATTTTCTCATTTTTACATCTCATATATAAGGGTATTGTATATTTCTAAATGTCCTTTATTACTATTTTCACTCCCTTTGTCTTATGTTTTGGGCACACCCGTCATGTTCAGTCCTGTTGCTACTTGTCCCCCTGAGAACTTCCTCCCCGTACATACACATCCATATGTAACTATGAATGTTTGTATTTTTTAAATACACTGTTTCATTTCCGTTGAGTAATTAGGACGAACCATCTATTAAATTTACTTCGTTTCTCTATTGCGTAGCTGTTGCCAGACCTGCAAAGTTTCTCCAGGATTTTGTTTTATGTATTTTTTAGCATTTGTAGTGTTAAGACACAGGGTAAACCCTTCTGCAAATTTAAACTAGACACGCAGGAAAGCTAGTATAGTGCCTCCAGTTCGAGTGGCAAGGGGTTATCCCAAATATCATTATTTATAGAAGAAAAAATGACACTTTTTTTCTTTACGCCCAAAAGAGACCAGTAAACAACAACTTGTTACAAGTCTTTTCTCTTAATACTATTTTTTCCTCAAAATCTACAGTATTGGTACGATAAAATCACCGTAATATTTATGACAAATCGATTTTCGAAATCATTTTTCGAATTTGGTTTCGAACATCTTTTGGACGTTTCAATAGGTCGTCTTCGGTCTTCTACTGCAAAACGCTGGTATAGTCAGGTATATTTCCGAAAGCTATTCGGCTGGTAGTCTGTTGGCGATTGGCTGTTCTTTGCTGTTCTAAAAGTACGGCTTCATACTTACCTTCTAAATTTTCGTGGCAAATTTGAGAATCGTCTTCAAATCCCAAATACTCTTTCTAAATTTTAAGATGCATGTGTCTTTCTGTTATTTTTCCAGACCACAAGTCACCAAGAGTAAACAAATTTTCTTACCTAATTTCATTTCAGTATCTATGGCTCTAACCTGCAAGGTTTCAACTCTACTGGATATTCTCACACGCCACAGACACTCAAATCTGTCCAATTCACACACCGGATCTGTCTAAACCTATCCAATTCAGTAATCCGATAACCAAACTGTTCAAATCCTGGCGATGAGCCCCGAAGACATTGAACTGGATCATTGGTTTGACGAAATCGAAAAGAGTAAAATTCAAATGCGATTCGATTTTGGCATATGGAACATAATTTAAACTGATTGTCTGAATTTTAATTTGCTGCATACATACCATAACAATGTGGCTCCAAGCATTTGCTTGAAACCAAATGTTGCATTTTTAAGTCTTTCAGTATACTCTGTGCCAGCCAGAAATTTCAGCTCCTTTAAAGGTACAATACGTCTTGACAACTTTACAACAACTCCCTCATTCATTACAAATAAATTATCATGAAGAAAAATGGCTTCTTTTTTTTGCAATGCCATACATAGAACTTTAATCAAAGTTCATCTTAACTTGTGTGTGTGTTTGTGCACGTGTATGTGTGTCTGTGCGTGGACAAACATTGGATGAACACGAATTTTATATAAATTTTGTCAGTTAAATATCCTAAATCTCATCTGCAATTACATTCTCACAATTCCCAACATTTATGTTTGTAAATTAAAAGTCTGTAACGTAAGACTCCAACGAAATATGCTCATAATCTTGGTTTGAACGCATTCCAAGAATATCAAGGCTATTGTAATCCATGAACACAATTTTCTCTGACGAGTTGTTTGTGACATGCACATTAAAATGTTCTAATGTCATTACAAACTCAATAATTCTTTTTCAATCGTGGAGTTTCTTTTTTTTCCTGGTGGATGTTAAGTTTCTAAGAGAAGAAACCAACAGGCAGTTCAATGCTATCATCATCTTCCACGAGCAATACAGCTCAGACTCCGATGTCAATAACAACTTTTAAGGGTTCGAAAAGTTTGTTGTAATTAAAAATGACGTGATGGTTAATATTGCATTTAAATGAGCAAATGCCTCCTGGCATTTTTTTGTTCGCGTAATTTTCTGTTCTTCTTCATCAAATCTGCTAATGGTACCTCTCCATTGCTGATCTTAAGACTATCTTCTGATAGAATCTGCTTAGTCGCAAAAATTAAAGCATGTCTTTGTTCAAGATTGAGTGAAAACATTCCTTGACGGCATTCGTCTTTACATTCCATGGGTTCAATCTTCCATGACCGATGTTATGTCTCAAGAAGATCACCACTCCTTTCATGAAGTCAGTTTTGTGGAAGTTTCTTCCTGGTTTTGCTATTCTTCGTCGTTCAAAGAGCTCTCCCACTGTACCATGCGATTTTTCCAGGATTCACCAAAGGTCACAACATCATCCAGATAAATTGCACTTTTTTCAAGCCGGGCATATCTCTGTTCATGAGTCTTTCGAATGTGGTCGGTCCATTCTTCATTCCAAAACGCATCACTTGGCATTAAAATAACCGACATTTATTTCATCATCTCTGATGAAGAAACCTACCAATAAACACGCAGGCGTTCTAACTTGGTGATGTTAATAGCTTGTACAGCTTTTTCAATGCAGTTCTCTAATCTTGGTGTCGGATATATATCCAATTCTGTTACAGCGTTGACCTTTTATTATTCTATGCAAAATCGTTGAGTCCCGATTGGTTTGGGAACTAAGACGATCGGTGAACTCCACTTCCTCTGTCTTGGTTCAATCCCCGTTGAGAATGATTTCCAACTCACTCAGGACGTGCCTGCATTTGAAGGAGAAATCCGATTCGCGTGTTCTTTTATTGGAACAGCGAACCCAACTTCTCCATCATGAGCAATAGCATTAGTGTTCCCCATTTGATTCCAACATCTGCCCTCACACTGAAGTAAGAAAACGTTCTTGTGCGTTCATTGCTTCTGCGACAGATAGTGTACTAACCTATCCCACTCGTCAACGGCTTTTTTAAACTTAATTTGAGGCACATCAAAATCCACACTTCCTGAATTTCATTCCTTACTCTGCGGGGTAGTAACTAAAACACTCACATATAATACGGTTTCATCACGTGCTCGTGACATACCCAACACAGTGATTTTTTAAAAATCTGGCATCATAGTGCACCTGTCTCATTTCTTTCTCATTTTGATAGGGGCCAAATAACATGGTTTGAAGGTATATGCTAACTCTGGTAATAGCAGTAAAACGTCATCCAGTTGGGTAAAGGTTCGATTCTCAGATTTTTAATCTGTGACCTGTTTCATTGTGGGTTGTGCCCTCCCTCGGTGTTGCTTATCTAACTCACATACTTTATTCAATCGGTCCCTCACCTCCAATACATAATCTAAGTGTGAGATCTCTGAACTTGCTACTGTTATTTTCTATTGAATTAACTAATAAGGTCCTCTCACTTCATGTCCGATTGTGAACTCGAAGGTTACAAAGTGAGTCGATTCGTTTGGTGCATCTCCAATGGCAAGCAATACGGATGGGATACCATTATGCCAATTTTTCGGGTAATCCTGACAGTATGCTCTCAACATGGTCTTCAATGTCTTATAACACATTTCTAAAGATCACTCAGGATGATACGCATTTGATTTAAAGTGCTGTAAATCTGAGTTATGCCTCCATATACAGCCGAGCAGTAAAATGTGTCCCTTCATCCGACTGACTCTCTCTGTATAGCCCATACGGTGTGAAGAAAGCTACTAACTTCACCACCTATCTATGTGCATTGAAACACCGTAATGGAATTGTTTCTGGAAATGTGGTAGACCCCTTCATTTTGGTTCGCAAGTACTGCTTCCCGTTTTTAGTTCTCGGTTGGGGACCTACCCAATCAATCCAAGCCGAGTGAAATGTTCTTCAAACGCTGAACGTTTAAGAAATGTAGTGGATTCAGTACCGCTCCTGGCTTGCGAAAGATTTTGGCATGAATGGCAGGTAAGGCAAAAAGGTATCCACGTCCTTGTGCATTCCAGTGCAATGAAAATGTTTTTGTGCCTGAGCCTATATCTTTCATACCGCTAGGTGACCTCCTACAGTTCGGTTGTGTGCTACACATAACACGTCCATTCAAGTTACCAGCAACCCAATCTGGTGCATTTCGGCCCATTTCTCCTCTGCACTAACCTGCCATGGTCTCCGCTTCTGTTTAAAAATTATATCTTTTCGATAATTATCCTCAGGAGTATATTCGGCCTCCTTTTCGGAATATGCGTCCAATATATATCTTTTATAGTTGTGTCTTCCTCTTGCAAGTCTTTTACTCTTTTAGGATCAGAATACCTGGAACTCATACTCTGTCAATCAGACATAATGTAAATTCCTCAGTTTTCGGTTGTCAGTCCAAACCAAACTTACGTAAGGAAGGCTATAATTCTGTCCACGTAGCCCACAATTTACCACATTCTCAGGTAACACATCAGAAAGAACGATACGTTCCACGCCCTCACCCATATCCGACGACCCCCACCCATCCCCTGCGCCCCGCTCCACTCCAGGAACGCATCTAAACACTAATTTGTTCCTCCAGTGTATTAATCTATTCATGAAGGTATGTATAAACATACGCACATCCACGATAAATCAGCTTTTATTAAGCTACCACTAAAATGAAAGTTAAGATATCTCTACAAAATGAGTGAAATGAAAAATCAGAAAGTTCACTCATCCCTTACAATCAGCGACCGGTTAGAACATGTATCTCTCAAAATTATAACTTCTTGACCTTTTCCCCCAGTACGTTCAGCATGAACTTTGCACACAGTGGGGAATTCTTTATAGAGATCAGGTACGAAATAATTTCCAGCCCCTGCCTGGGCTGTGCACTGTCCTGCAGCCCTTGTCTTTTTTTTGGGGTTCCTTTACTACATTCCTTAATGCCACCGGCTTAATTTCTTTTGCTGCATCTTATCCCACAGTGCCTCTGTTTAACGAGCAGCACTGTGACTTTATGTGTCCGAATTTACCACAATGGAATCAGGTAAGGCCTTTTACGTCCTTCGCCCCCTCATGGACCTTGCTGAATCTGTGGTAAACTCTTACCACTGTTCTCTACTCTTGGTTTTGTCGTTTAGGAGCTCCTCCTGTCTCACCTTGTATCTCTCACACGACAAGATTCTGCTGAAATCTCGTCTTACGCACCAACTTGTATTCATCACTTCCTGAAATTTCTGTTCCACCAGGTGAATTCTTACAATCTCTGGAATTGGGTTTTTAAACTCCACCATCAGAGTAGTACTTCTTGTAGCCTCATATGTCAAATCTATTTTTAAGGCACGCAAAGATCCCTCCAAATTACAATGTTTAATTGTTTCAAAATCAACATAGGTCTGACCTGATTCCTTCTTTATGTTTCTGAACGGCAGTCTGTGCACTTCTGGAACCAATTCATAAGCACTTTAAATAGCCTGTTTCATCTCATTATTATCATTTGACCTCTCAGCTGACTACTCGCAAATATCTCACAAGCTCTATCGACCAGGTTAGTCTGTACGAGCATTTCCCACATATCCTCGAATCACTCAATCTTCCTCGCCATTTATTCAATGAAATAAATAAGGGATTCACCATCTTTCTCATAAACAATGTGGCAGACATTCGACATTCTTGTATACATCACTACATCCTGTTTTGCTGACAAAGTGCCAAACTCTCATATTCAAACTCTCTCTGTCTGTCTCTCACTTTCTACCTTTTCTCTATCTCTTAATTAATGTAATTAATCTCTCAAATTGTATTCATTGACACACGAACCAAAGTTGTAAATGCGGAACCATGCAAAACTCATAGAGTCATAGTGATGTACAGCATGGACACAGACCCTTTGGTCGAACCCGTCCATGCCGACAGGAGATCACAACCCAATCTAGTCCAAGCCGACACAATTCACTCTCACACATCCGTTGGTTTCCACAGGTTATGTCAAGAATTTGATCTGAATTCCTTTCTCCGGTTCCCTGCCACTGTGGATGGATTGAACAGCAACATTTATTCTCTGAGCTGGGTACAATGTGTTGAAGAAGGGCTTATGCCCGAAACGTCGATTCTCCTGCTCCTCGGATGCTGCCTGGCCTGCTGTGCTTTTTACAACATCACATTTTTCAACTCTGGTCTCCAGCATTTCATTTTATCCTACAATGTGTTGAAGTTCATGTACATGAATATAATTGAGCTTGAGCGACATGAATTCCTGCAGTAACACCCCATGCTGAATCAGACTGCAGTGACCACCCTGTATCATCTAGAATGACAGAGGCAAACTTCCCCATTATTGGGCAAGATTGTCTCTTTCTCAGCACCTTTGCAACTTCCACTCTGTCTCAGATGAAATAATTTTATCAAGGTTCCCACCAGAATGTTAGTTCTTGTGCATGCATGATTTCACTTTTTCACACCCTACCACACCTTCTATAATTACGAATCACGATATCCCTACTCCCCTGCCCGCAATCCCGTGTTTGACAAGGAGCTGAAGACCGTATTTGTGCTGCTCCCCACAGCACTATCTGTCAGTTGAGGACGGGTGAGTTGAGGCGCTGATCGACATAACCCGGCATGGGGGGAAGGGAAATATCACTGCCTTCTGGGAGCATGGAGCCACAATGGGAAGAAGCTGTTATTAAATCTCAGTACTGCTTTCCCTCCCCACAGCAACAAAAGTATACCTTATTAAAAAGAAACACATTACTAGATTATTGGTATCACAACTGGTATGAAACTGGTTCGTTGGTTTAAGGGTATAATTTTCGCCTCGGGCAGAGATTTCAAAAGTGGGCAGGGTGGGTTCAAACGCAATGTCTCCTTCGTCTCCGCCGCATCTGCTCCAAGGAGGGTCAGTTCCAATACCGTACAACCCAGATGGCTTCCTTCTTCAAAGACTGCAATTTCCCCCAGACATGATCGGCGATGCTCTCCACCGCATCTCCTCCACTTCCCGCTCCTCCACCCTTGAGCCCATCCCTTCAGTTGCCTCCAGGACAGAACTCCACTGGTCCTCACCTACCACCCCACCAACCTCCATATACATCGTATCAACTGTCGTCATTTCTGCCACCTCCAAACGGACCCCACCACAAGGGATATATTTCCCTCCCTCCCCTTTCAGCGTTCCGAAAAGACCACTCCCTCAGTGACTCGCCCGTCAGGTCCACACCCCCCACCAACCCAGCCTCCACTCCCGACACCTTCCCCTGCCACCACAATAAATGCAAAACTTGCGCCCACACCTCGCCCCTTACTTCCCTCCAAGGCTCCAAGGGATCCTTCCATATCCGCCACAAATTCACCTGCACCTCCACGCACATCATTTCCTGCATCCGCTGCATCCAATGTGGCCTCCTTTATGTTGGGGAGACAGGCTGCCTACCTGCGGAACATTTCAGAGAACACCTCTGGGACAACCGGACCAACCAACCCAACCACCCCGTGGCACAACACTTCAACTCCCCCTCCCACTCCACCAAGTACATGTAAGTCCTTGCACACCTCCATCGCCAGACAATAGCAACACTACGACTGGAGGAGGAGACCTCATCTTCCGCCTAGGAACCCTCCAACCACAAGGGATGAACTCAGATTTCGCCAGTTTCCTCATTTCCCCTCTCCCTACCTTGTCTCAGTTCCAACCCTCAAACTCAGCACCACATTCCTAACCTGCAATATTCTGTCTGACCTCTTCGCCCCCACCCCCACTCTGGCCAATCACCCTTGCCTTAACCTATCGCGTTTCCAATGCCCTTCCCCCAAGTCCCTCCTCCCTACCTTTTATCTTAGCCTGCTGGACACACTTTCCTCATTCCAGAAGAAGGGCTCATGCCCGAAACGTCGATTCTCCCGCTCTTTGGATGCTGCCTGACCGGCTGCGCTTTCCAGCAATTCATTTTCAGCTCTGATCTCCAGCATCTGCAGTCCTTTACTTTCTCCTCTGGGATAGAGCCGATTACAGAGAAACAATAGCTCATTTTTCACCCTCCCTTCTGCACTGGACTGTCTGCAGCTTCGCACCTCAGGGCAGCGCGGATGGGTTTGATTCGGATTCTCTTCATCTGGAACAGCTCGACCTCCACTGTTAATTGCTGCCCTCTCACAGCAAACAACGTGAATCAAGTTGTTAAAGCATTTTCTACACGATTGCAATATGAGGTTGGTTTCTGGACACGAAACAGGAAGCACAAAACAGAACTTTATTATAATAATGTAGCTGAGGGAGGAGATTCGCATTTCCATTTCTCTCTTTCTGGTCAGCTGAGCATCTTTCCATCTCACTGCTAACAGACGTCTGGAGAAAATCCTGCTCATTTGAGTAACTGACTCCTCCCATATCAAATGAATGCCACATAGCAGAATATGGAATGGGGTCATCCCTCCCACAGTACAGTTTGCAAATAGAAGCAAAATGGATTACTTAATGGCCAGTGGAGAAACCATGGTCCCTGGTGAAGGGACACACAGCAGAGTCGCAGGAGCAGGGAGACAGAATGAGAAGCAGATATCCTGGAAACTCTTTGCTTCTTGGGAATCCTAGATCAAAGTGGAATGTATTTCATGCTGTGAAAACCTCAGTTGTTTCGTGTTAAAAAACCGTGCTGAGTCTGTGGCTCATTGATCAAGTGGAATGATTTTCTCTTTGCGCCTCCTACAATAGAAACGTGTGAGAGAGCCCGGGTTGGGTTTCCCGTTCGAGCCTTCGTTTCCAGTTATCACGCTATCCAAAATGCAAGATTAATTTTATCAAAAAGCAGCTTCATTTACTGAGATCAATCTACCTTAAAAAGGGGTGGGTCAGAGCTACCCTTGCAGCGACTACAGCAAATGGAAAAACTTGTTCAAAGTGAAAGTAAGTGTTTCTGAATGTGCACCCGTGCAATCAGACTCTGAATGAATCCTCCAGCTGTATTATTGGTCAATTCTGAGTATGAAACGTCAGGAAACGGGAAGTGAAGTATTTGGAAACAGCGCAGAACAAGGTGACGTAGAAGGTAACGTGTATGAGGAACGTCAGTGACGAGGTAGATTGGAAGGTTGGGACACTTCTAAGAGAATTATATCACGAGAAGTATATATAACAGAAGGTTTTAAATGCATGGAGGCGGGACAGATGGAAGCAAGATGAAGAAAATACTCACTTGGAAGTAATGAGAACAATTAGGCAGAGATTTAGATTGGTTGGAAAACGAATAGAAAGAATCACGAGAAAATACAATCGCCCAGGTACTGCAGAGTATATTTTAGAAGAATGACACGTAAGGAAGGTGAACGGATGGAATAGATGGGAACTTGGGTCTGAGATATCCCAAATGCTGCAGAGCACGGCTTAGGGAATGAACTGACTGTAAACTGAGTATTCTGGCAGAATGCAGTCATAGAATCATCCAGATGTATAGCATGGAACCAATTGTTTCATTCCAACTAATCCATTTCGACCAGACACCCTGAATTTATTTCGTCCCGCTTGCAAGCATTTGATTCATATCCTTCTCAACCTTTCCTTTTCTTTGCCCATCCAGATGTCTTTTAAATGTTTTGATTGAACCAAACTCCTCCACTTTATTTGACAGCTTATTTCATGCAGCACTTCCATCTTTGTGGAAACGGTATTCCGCATATTCTTTTTAAATATTTCCCCTCACCGTACACTTATGCACTGAAGTCATGACTCGCCCTCGCTGACAAAAAAGACATTGTGCATGTACCCTATCTATGCCCTTCATGACATTATGAACCTTAAAGAGTCATATCTCAGCATGACGTTTAGCGAAAATAGCCCTAACTTATTCAGCCTCTCCCTATAGATGGTAACCTGGCAAATCTTATCTGAGATATTTCAATATTCACAACACTCTTTCAGTAGCAAGGTGACCAGAACTGCACGCAGTGTTCCAAAAGAAGCCAAACCAATGCCACAGCATGACCTCCTAACACTTATGCAGAGGTGAGGACTGCAGATGCTGGATATTTGAGTCCAAAGTGTGTTGCTGGAAAAAACACTGCATTTTTGCAAGTTATGTGATGGTTTGTACCTCAGGTGGAGCTTTAGGGTTTAGGTTTGCTCACTGAGCTGTAGGTTTGATATCCAGACCTTTCATTACCTGGCTTGGTAACATCATCAGTGGCGACCTCCAAGTGAAGCGAAGCTGTTTTCTCCTGCTTTCTATTTATATGTTTGTCCAGGATGGGTATCCTGGAGTTTGTGGTCATGTCATTTCCTGTTCGTTTTTTGTGAGGATGATAGATGGTATCCAGATCTATGTGTTTGTTTATGGCGTTGTGGTTGGAGTGCTAGGCCTCTAGGCATTCTCTGGAATGTCTTTGCTTAGCCTGTCCGAGGATAAGTGCGTTGTCCCAGTCGGAATGGTGATTTTGTTTTTCCTCCGTGTGCAGGGCTACGAGGGAGAGAGGGTCGTGTTTTTTTGTGGCTAGCTGGTGTTCGTGTATCCTGGTGGCTAACTTTCTTCCTGTTTGTCCTGCGTAGTGTTTGTCGCAGTACCTGCATGGAATTTTGTAGATGACGTTGGTTTTGTCCATGGGTTGTACTGGATTTTTTAAGTTTGTTAGTTTTTGTTTGAGAGTGTTGGTGGGTTCGTGTTGTGTGTTCCGAGGGGTCTTAGTAGGCTGTCATTTCAGAAACCTCTTTGATGTGTGGTAAGGTGGTTAGTGTTTCTGTCTGTGTTTGGTCTGCTTGTCGTGGTTCGTTCTTGAGGAATCTGCGGACTGTATGTTTTTGAGTATCCGTTCTTCTTGAATACATTGTAAAGGTGGTTCTCCTGTGTTTTACGAAGTTCGTCTGTGCTACAGTGTGAGGTGGCTCGTTGGAATAGTGTTCTGATACAGCTTCGTTTTTTGTGTGTTGGGATGGTTTCTGGTGCCGTTAAGTATTTGATCAGTATTTGTCGGGTATTTTGTATACGCAGGTTTGTAGTTCTCCATTGTCAGTTCTTTCGACTCTGACGTCCAGCAATGTGAGTTTGTTGTCGGTTTCTTTCTCCTTGGTGAACTTTATGCCTGTGAGGGTGTCGTTGATGATGTTAAATTTCTCTTCTATCTTGTTGCGTTTTGTGATGACAAAAGTGCCATCACTGTAGCGGACTCAAAGTTTTGGTTTGATGGTTGGAAGGGCTGTTTGTTCTAGTCTTTGCATTACTGCTTCTGCTATTAATCCTGACAGCGGAGTTCCCATGGGTGTGCCGTTGGTTTGTTTGTAGGTTATGTTGATGTAGGTGAAGTGGGTGGTGAGGCACAGGTCCACGAGGTTCATAATGTTTTCGTTGGTAATGTGATTGATGGTGGTAGAGGTGTGTGTAATTGTATCTTCTAAAAGTGTTTTCTTTACCAGATCGATATTGATGGAGGTGAACAGTGTTGTTACGTCGAATGAGATTATTGCTTCAGTTTCCTCTATTTTGGTGTTTTTGATGATTTTTTAGGAATTCCCAGATGGAGTGGATGTAGTGCAGTGACTCTTCTACTAGGTATTTCAGTCTTGTGCGTAGTTCTTTGGCCAGTCTGTAAATTGGTGTTCTGTGTAGTGAGAATACGGGTCTGAGGTGTCTCCTGGTTTATGGATGTTTGGTAGTCCGTAGAATCGTGGGGTGTTGGTCCCGTCTGGTTTCAGTTTTTGGAATTCCATCTTATTTAACTGTCCCGAATTCAGGATGAAGGGCTTTTGCCCGAAGGTTCGATTCTCCTGCACCTCGGATGCTAACTGACCTGCTGTGGTTTTCCAGCACCACACTCTCGACTCTTAACTCATGTAACCAATGTCGTGCAAAATAAAAGGCAAGCATAACAATCGCCTTCTTCACCATCTATGTACCTGCAACTCCACATTAAAGGTACAATGAATATGCAGTCCACGGTCTCTTTGTTCTTGAACACTGTACAGGAGCTTACTACAAAATGTACAAGTCCTTCTCTGATATGTTGTTCCGAAATGCAGACCTCATCTTTCTCAATTTCCATCTTCTGCCATTCCTCGGCTCATCAATCATCCAATTAAAATCCCGTTGTAATCTGAGGTGATCATCTTCTCCAGTTTTGTGTCATCTTCAAACTTACTGGCTGTACCTCCTACGATCACATTCAAAACATTTATGAAAATGACGAAAATTAACCCAGCATCGATTCTTGTGGCACTCCAGTGGTCACAGGCCTCCAGTATGAAAGATAACACTCCACCACCAACCTCTGTCTTCTACCTTCGAGCCAGTTCTGAATCCAAATGGTTGGATCTCCTAACCTTGCTAACCAGACTCCCATGGCGAACATTGTCGACCACTGAAGTCTGCATAGATCCCGCACATGGCTCTGCCCTCATCAATCCTCTTTGTTACTTCATTAAAAACTCTTCCAATTTAACAAGTCATCATTTCGCACGCATAACGCCATTGCTGACTTTTCCTAATCGGTCTTGCCTTTCAAAATACATTAACTCCTGTTTCTCAGGATTCCCTCCAACAAAGTGCCCACCACCGACGTCAGACTCGCAGGTCTACAGTCGCCTGGTTTTCATTACCTCCTTTCTTAAATGTAGTATCATGTTAGTCAGCCTACAGTGTTGTTGCCCCTCACCTTTGATTATCGATGACACAATATTCAGCAAGTGACACAGAAATCATTTGCCTCACTTCCGACTGAGCTCTGAGGTGCGATCTGATCACGTCATAGGGATTTATTAACTTTTATCCGTTTCAATACATCCAGTGCTTCCTCCTCTCTAACATAATCGTTATTTCAAGTTAACAACATATATTTCCCCACAGACTTCATTTTTCATGCCACAGGTCCAGAGTTATCGATGGGCAAGGGCAATTGTAATGCGATTTGGCAATTTTAAAATGCATAGAATGGGGTAGCAAATGCAAGGGATGCAGAAAATGGAAACGTGGAGCTGGTTTAAGAAACCGGTATTGCATGTCCTTGATAGGTACGTCCCAGTCAGGTAGGGTGGAAGTGATAAGGTAGGCGAACCGTGGTTGACGAAAGAAATTGCATCTCTTGTAGAGTGGAAGAAGGAGGCTTATAAGTTGAGAGACAAATGGTTAAGATGTGGAAATGGAGAGTTAAAGATCGTCTGGGAAGGATTTAAAGAGAATGTTAAGAAGAGCAAAGAAAGGACACGAGCAGACTTTAACAAATAGATAAATGAACCTAAAGCTTTCTATCGGAATGTGAAGATTAAAAGGATGACTAGGGTGGGAAGAGGGCCAGTCAAAGACAGAAGTGGGATGTCGAGTGTGGAAACTGTAAAGATCGGAGAGGAACTAAACGGACATTTCTCACCGTTTTTCACTCAGGAAAAGGAGCATATTGTAGAGGAGAAGAATGAGATACAAGATTTTAGACTTAAAACGGTCAGTGTTAGTTATGAAGAGGCGGTAGCAATCCCAGAAGGAGTGAAAGTAGGCCAGTCACCTGGGCCAGTTGGGATTTATCTGAGGACTCTCTGGGAAGCCAGCGAGGAGATAGCAGAACATTTGGCTTTGATATTTGAGTCGTCATTGTCTACAGGTTTAGTTCAAGAGGAATGGAGGATTCCAAATGTTGTGCTCTTGTTCAAGAAGGGCAGTAGAGATGACGCAGGTAATTAAAGATCAGTGAGCCTTACGTCTGTAGTAGGAAAGGTTTGGGAAAGAATTATAAAATGTAAGATGTATAATCATCTAGAAAGCAACAAATTGATTTCAGATAGTCAACATCGTTTCGTCAAGGGCAGGTAATGTCTCACAAACCTCATTGAGTCTTGTTTGATCACGTGACCAAGAATGTAGATGAGGGTAGAGCAGTTGACGTGTTATACTTGGACTTCAGTAAAGCCTCTGAGACGTTTCCACATGGTAGGCTGTTGAAAAGAAATGCAGATGCATGGAATGGAAGGTAATGTGGCAATTTGGATTGAAACTGGCTTTCTGAAAGAAGGCAGGCAGTGTTGATTGATGGAAAATATTCAACCTGGAGTCCAGTTACCAGTGGTGTCTCCCAAGGATTTGTTTTAGGACAACTGCTGTTTATCATTTTTATAAATGATTTAGACGTGGACGTGGATGAATTAGGAAATTTGCAGATGACAATAACGTTGGTGGAGTCGTGGACAGTTTGCTAGAATGTCACAGGTTGCAGGGGGACTTGGATAAATTGCAAAATTGGAATGAGAGGTGGCACAATGAATTACATGCACCTAAATGTGAGGTGATGCACTTTGGGAAGAATAATAGGAAGGCAGAGTATTGGGTCACCGGAAAGATTGTTGCTTGTGTGGATGTGAAGAGGGATCTTGAAGTCCATGAACATAGATCCTTGAAAGTTGCCACCCAGGTCGATAGTGCTGTTAAGATGGCATACGGTGTGTTAGGTTTCATTGGAAGAGGGATTGAGTTTCGGAGCCGCAAAATCATGCTGCAATAGTACAAAATGCCATTGCCGGGGCAGTTGGCATATTGTGTACATTTATGATCGCAGTATGTTGGCAAGGATGTGAAAGCATTGTAAAAGGTGCAGAGTAGGTTTACCAGGATGTTGTCTGGTCTGGAGAAGGTCTAATGAGGAAAGGCTGAGAGAAAAGTGTTTGTTCTTTTCGGAAAGAAGAAGGCTCAGAGGAGATTTGGTCGAGACATACAAGATGATCAGAGAATTAAATACGGTAGACATGAAAGTCGTTTTGCTTGGATGATGACGTCAGCTTGCACGAGGGCACATAGCTACAAATTGAGTGGTGATAGATTTAAGATAGATGTCAAGGGCAGGTTCTTTACTGGGAGAGTTGAAAGGGCGCGAAATGCCCTACCCGCCAGTGTGGTTAACTCAGGCACATTATGGAGATTTAAACAATCCTTGGATAAGGACATGGATGATGATGGGATTGTGAAGGGGGATAAGCTGAGAATAGTCCAAATTCGGCGCAACATTGAGGGCCGAAGGTCCTGTTCAGCGCTGTAATCCTTTATGTTCCATGTTATATGTCCTTCCCCACAGTAAACATTCAAATAAAGGTCGGGATTCATAACACCCCCATCTCGAGTGTCACCAAACAGAGACAGGCTTATCGATTTTGGAGATGTCCCTCTACTCTTCGCAGATTCTTTTTTTGTCCTTAATGTATATATAAAACCAGTTATGTCTGATGTCAGCAAAGCGACATGCTGCAATTGAGCTAGGCAGAACTCAAAACGACCATAGTCTGATTCGAATTCAGACGCGTTACCCATTGCAACACTGGGCCAACCGAGCGCCGCCTTCCTCTCAGCTTTTCCATGTGTAATGGAGACATTTAGATTGGGAGAAATAAGATTGACAAGGTGAAGAACTTGCAAAGGTAATCAGCGTCACTGCTTTAATACAAAAGTGAAGCAGTGCCTTTCCCTGGTAAAGGAAACACATTTGTCTTCAAGTGACCCCTTCAGCGTTGTCAGCATCTCTGCTGAAAGTTTCCATTGTTGTATTCACAGCCACTACACGATTCATGATCCACTTCTGTAAAATGTACTTTCATAATTTGAGTCAAGGGTTCTTCCCTTCAAGAGCCTGAACAAGTTCAGCGAGAAAACTCTGTTCATTTCTAGCCCCGGATTAAGAATAAGACGAGTTGAACGGTTCGCTGATTGGTGCCGCCCGCTCACTGGAGGCCAGCGCGTCAAAACGAGGCCCTGTCACCATCAGCCTGTTCTGTGCCTTCCTGCAGTACATCTGCTGAACAACATCGCATTATCATAGCTGTTTATTTCACATTGAAACACAAGGCGATAATATGAACTGTTTCGAAACTTGGAGAATGCAACTTTGCTGCTGAAGTTGGTTATGGCGTCAATGACAGACACAAGACTGTGCACAAGTCATGTCACAAGGTTTACGGTCTGCATCACTGGAGGTCCCTGCTTTGGAGTCGGAGTTTACATCACACAGACCTGGATATAATCCCCACGCAGATAATGAAGACACCTTTCTCGTTTTCTGAATTATTCGAAGGAAAGCTAATTCCTGCTTGCGTGCACAGCACACACCTGGATCCTGCCAGACTTGGTCCAGTGAATCTTTCCATCCGTCTATCAGCACAATGGCAGCATATACATGGGAAACTACCACCGCAAATCCCCCTACGATTATATCACCTTTCTGATTTGGAAGTATCTCACTGATCCTTCAGTGTCGCTATGTGTAAATACTGGAACTCACCCCCCTCCCATCGGTCTAATGGTTGTATGTCCGTGCTGAGGAGTAGAAAGGTTCAGCAAAGTAACTCATCCCCTCCATCACTGTGGTAATTCGTGATATGAACTGAATACTATCCCATTGAGTGACGACTATATTCCAGGAAAACGTTTCTAAAATTTGAAGGTTCCTATCAGACATCTGCAATCGTTTGGAAATAAGTTGAGAAGTGGAGCAGGACAGTGAAATCAAGTGATTGGCAATGATGTCTGGGAGGCATGAGGCAGGAAGTGCGAGTGGAACTGGTGGTGCAAGACTCAATGTCAGTGCCAATCGGTCAACTTTTACTGCCCAATGTTTACAATTACTTATATATTACACCTCGTCAAATCTCCACAATGACCTTGTTCCTCTTGTTGAGGTCTCCTCTGTGTGTATTAACGTGCTTCATGGGCACGGAGAGGATGAACACATCCTCTTTCTCCTGTCAGTTTAAACAGGTGAAGGTATCCGTTTGAAATTAATGCAAGGGGAGATTATCTTTTTCTATGCCTTTTCAGTGTAGAATGTTCAACTGTAAACTGTCTGAATTTTTAAATTCGAGGACTGATTACAATTCTCTGTGAACAACATTATTCCGAAAACACATTTCCAAGTCCTGTGAAAAAGTGGTTAACCAACTTCACGTATGGATGTGCAAATGAATCAAACGTGCGGCGCCGTGGCTTAGTTGGTTAAAGCGCCTGTCTAGTAAACAGGCGATCCTGGGTTCAATTCCCAGCGGTGCCTGCTTGTTGCATAAGTATTTGATCCTGGTGTTTCAACTCTTTACAAATGCCGTGTTAACCAAGTCAGTGTCGACTTGGACATTTGGAGATCCAGGTTAAGTTACAACAGTGGCTGTTCCTCTTAGTTCCGAACTATCAATTAAGTCTGTGGTTTCTTTCCGTTATTCAACAAGCTTTTTTTCCTCTTTTTCCCCTTCCTTCATTCCCAGTTTGGTCGGAATAACGAGATTACGCAGGAGGTGTTGCGGATTTGCCAGAGAACTTTGTGGTAATGACGGAGACACCACCAGCTGATCACTCTCATTCTCTGATGTCAACCATCATTCATTTAAACCAACAGTATATACATTGTTGGGATTCTTTAGTTGTAGTATACTTGCGTTTTTTTTTTCTTATGGTGGATTCAGAATTCTACTTTGAATTCGAAACAGTCACAAATGATTGAGGAAGAAAAGTCGCCTGACCTGAGATCGAATTGACAGACACATTATCCAGAGAATGTGAGGCCAGATCTGCACACTCCAGTCAATGAGCAAAAAACTTCTCATCAGCTGCACACTCAAACTGTCCCGAAATGTCAGACTTTTTATCGAGCATAAATAGGTAATGAGCTGTATGGACAGACAGAGTGTTGGAGAATGTGAAAAAGAAAGAGGGTGAGGTGGATACACAGAGACAAAGAGAGACAAATGTAGATACGTGCTGAGTTAGATACTGAAAGAAACAATTCTCCATTAGACATTGCTGCAAACTGACAGGAAGGAAACGAGAAAAGGCAATCATTTAAGCACAGCCTTTTACCAGCTGAGAGCAACGGAGGCAGCATTACAGCCAATAAAGTCCTTTTATATTTTTAAAGGTGACATCTGTGAGCCATTGAGTTTTTTTGATAAATATCCTGAGTCGACAGATAAGACTGATTATTTTCCGAGCATTACAGTAAGGAAGTGTATAACTGACGTGTTCTGTCGATCTGAAACTTTAACTCGGTTTGTCTCGACAGATGTTGCCAGGCCTGATGAGTTTCTCCAACAATTCACGTTTTTTTTCGTTCAGATCTACACCATCAAAGAAAAATGAAACTCAGTAGTCTGTTGATGGCTTCATTTTTAAAACCCCTCAAAAAAACTGTTTAGCATTCTAAAAGTCAAATATACACGACACTGACTATACAGGTGCAAACTTGCAAAACCACTTTTAAATTCAGGAACTAGAAGACTCAAGACCGAACGTATCCCTATGCTTTTCGAGTCTTGACAATATATGGGAAATCACGGTTCCGTGACCTGCCAAATGCACAATTGTCAAATTGACTGGCTGTAATAACAGGCTCCATCAATTTGGCAGAATGGGAGCGGGAGAATAATGTTTCCAACTCCAGATAAGTTTCCAACGAGATATCCACTCTATCATTACAACCAGCTTATTACATCTCAGGAACAGTACCTGACTGTACCGCACCTCAGCAGAAATTGATATCTTTAGATGCTGGAGATCAAAGTCAATAAGTGTATCACTGGGAAAGCACAGCCTGTCATGCAACATCTGAGGAGCATGGGAGTCAACGTTTCGAGCATTCCTGATGAACAGCTTCTACGTGAAAGAACGAGTTTCCTGCTCCCCGGATGCTGCTTGACGTGCACCACACATTTTGTCTGTATCCCCCCTCAGCTCATCTGCTTCGGAAAATTAATCATGAACTTACCGCCACTCAGTTTGATTCTTCTGTCTCCTGATTGACAGCTTTAAACATTCTATTGCTCAAATGAATCAGATCATCCAGATTACTGTATAAAAACAAACTGTGGATGGTGGAAATCTGAAACACAGGCAATAATTGCTGGAGAAACTTTGCATTCTCTGAATAGTTGAACATTAAATTGGGAGCAGGAAATGAGAAAGCAGCAGTTTAAAAACTGCTACATGTAGTTTCTCCAAAAAAAATATGAAGTGCAGTTTTTCGCTCAGGCGTTCACTGTCTCAAGTGGTGATAGGATTGGGGAAATAAATGTTGGTCCAGCCATTGCTGAACAAATGAAAAAAAGCTTTTTGTGTTGCTCATCAGTTTCTACCCTTGCAGACCATGTCAATTTGATTCATAAAGCAGGACAGCCAGACGACTCTGCATTTCAAAGTCTTGCAACATCTCATTTAAATTAAAGGTTCATTATTGAATGTTACTGACAGACATGTCATTCTGTACTTCATTCTTCATGGGTCAATACTTTACGCATAAGATTCCTCATCACGACATCATACAATTTTAATAACTTTAACGTTCGATTCACGGTTTAACATCCAAACTACATTCACCAAGAAGATGCTCATTGTTTTAAATCGAAGATTAAGCTGAAATGAAGCCTGTTGGAAAATACAAATATCACTCTTTGTCCTTTGTTTAGTGTTTGCGTGTGAAACACGTTAAACTTGAGCCCTCTCGGTTTGAACTCCACCATCCTGGGTTAAAAGAAGACCTGGGCCAGTCACCTATCCACCCCTCATCATGATTTTATAAACGTCTAGAAGGTTACATACCAGCCTGGAACACTGCCGGGAAAAAGCCCCTGCTCAAACACTCTCTTTAAAACTCAAGCTGTATCGACACTGCAACAACCTTGTACATATTCTCTGCACACTTTCAAGTTTTACAACACCTTTCCTGTTGAAGGTGATTGGAATTGTCAGCAGTCTTCTAAGTGTGGCCTCATTAATATTCTTTACAGCCACAACATGACCTGTGAACTCCAATAATCGATGTTCATACTAATGAAGACAAGTGTGCCAAATGCTTTCTTCACGAACTTTTCTCCATGTGACACGAATTTTCCTGCTGTCATAGTATTTGCTGTGACTTATAATGTCGTGCTTGTCTTCTTAACTACTATATTCTGCTGCCTTCACGACTCTGTGGAGCCACATGCAAGGTCACTCTGTTCCTTTGGCTGTCCCACTCCTCTAACTTTCTTTGAGTACTCCCATGACGTGTTACTTACAAAATGCATCGCCTGATGTTTTTATTGGTATTTTCAGCTCCCAATATCTGCCCATTTGACAAATCCACGTCCAAAAACCTGGAACCTAAGACGGTCTTCCTCACTGTTAACCACTTTGCCAATCTTCATATCCTCCTCAAATTTTCTTATTATCTCCCCCAAATTATTTACACATTCTTTATGTGCAATCACAACATTAAGGAACAAAACATTGATCCTTGTGGTAGACCACTGAATACCAGCTCCACGTTACAGAAACAGCACCATACTTTGTCTCCAGGAACCCAAATAAGTTTGCATCGAACTTACCACGTGACACTGAATCACTTTTATTTTAACGCTCTCACCAGTCTCCGGTGTGGGATCTTGTCAAAGTCTTTCAAAAATCCTCATAAACAAAATCAACTTACTACGCTCGTTTCCATCTTTGAGCACTCCCTAAAATATATTTAATCTGATCTGTCATGCATGACCTCCTCTGACAAAACCATGCTGACTCTCGCTGGTCAAACTTTGTCTGGAAAAGTTGAAATTAGTTTTCTCCTTAAGAGGTTTCTCCACATGTTTCCCTACGAGTGATGCTCGACTCACGGCTCTGTAATTCGCTGCATTATCTCTACCAGCCTTATTGAAAACTGGAAATATATTAGTTGTCCTGCGGTCCTCGAACTACTCCCAGGTTTCCACAAAGCAATGTAAAACATTGGTCATAACATCTGTAATTTTCTCTCTTTTCTCACAAAGCAACGTGAGACACAACTCCATCCCGAGCTGGGGATTTGTCTCATTTTAGCCTGTCAAAATCTCCAATACCGTCTCAGTTGCGATTTGAAACGGCTCCAGAAAACCTCAGTCCCTCATCCTGCTTTCTGTGACTATATATTACCACACAAGGACTGTCCCCACCTGAATTTGTAACGTGATTCACTCAGTTATCCCATTTACTGACACAACTGCACTATCACACTGGAGGGAGATAATTCATGTATTATACATGGAAAATGCTGTTTCAGCTTTTGCACCTACAAATCCTATATTTTTGATACCCAATGGCACATTGTCACAGTGAGAAAGGGTTCAAGTGTTCTCTATCTGCAAAAACAAAATGCAGTCACTTAATTCCACCTCCTGCGGAGACTCCAGTCTGTTCAGATTTGATATGAGGATTTTTTTTCTCTCTCTGTTGTTCATCGCATTGAAGACAGAACTGCGGTATAAATCCCATTCACATGATTGCTATATTAACTACCGTAAGTAGTTGATGCCTATGGCACACATTGTACTGGAATCAATCCACAACAGAAGTTTTCAACTGGAACAGCATACTGTCTTCGGTGCAGGGGAACACTGAGCATGGACAATCTCAGGCTTCCAATGGGGCACACATACTACCGTTCTTCCTCGATCATTCACAGTATCAGATTCCAAACAGGGCAAAAACAGAAGGTGCTGGAACAGCTTTGCAGGTCTGGCCGCAACTGAGTAGATAAATACGAGTTAGCATTTCGGGTCCAGTGTCCCATCGTCAGAAATGTTGGCACCGAGAAAACTTTGGCCTATATGCAGAAGACAGGGTGGTGGGGTTGGGGTAATCAGTAAACGGTAGGTGTGTATAGACCTCAAAGAGAGAGTAGAATAATTGGACAGACTAATGAATAACCATCTAGCTTGGAGTGCGAGTAGCTTTTATTGGAGACGGTTAGTGACTAAACATACATAGTGGTGCAATGTCTGACTATGTGATAACAAGGAGTGGCGTGTGGGGTAGGGGGCGAAGACATGAAGGAGTTCACGCCCTAAAAATTTTGAAATTGATGGAGTCCGGAAGGTTGCAGTATCCACAAATGGAAAATAAGATGTTCTTCACGCTTGTCCTGAGCTTCTCTGGAACACTGCAGTAAGCCTGAGACAAAGATGTTGACCAGGCAACGGGCTTGTCTGTTAATAGGGCCCGGAAGTGATAGTTCAGGGTCTTTCTTGAAGACGGAGCTTGGATTTTCCGCAAAGCAGCCAGTCAGTCCAAAGTTCATTTCCCAAGATAGTGGAAACCACATAGCGAGCAGTGAATGCACAATACTGGGCTGTGCGAAGTGCAGGCAAAGTGTTGCTTCATCTTGAATGTGTATTTGGGCATTTGGATACTGAGGAGGGAGGACGTAAATGGACAGATGAGGAAACAAAATGCACAAAGCAAGGATCATTCAGGAGACATTATGACAGATGTTGGAAATCATGACGTAAGAAAGCTATCATGAAGACAGTTTACCAAATGATCGTAGCAATTGGAACAAAGATGAAGAGTTAATGGCACAACTCATCACTAATGAATTTGTTTTAGTTGCCATTACGGAGACATAGTTACAGGATGGTCATGACTGGAATTGAACTATCCAAGGTTTTCAGACTATTCTGAAGGACAGACAGAAGAGTCTGATATTCAAGGACGACTTCAAGGCGAGATGGTATGGGTTCGATGGAGAATGAGTTTGAATTCATTTCGGTGTAAATTAGAAATTCTAAGAAGAAAACTTCACTAATAGGCGTAGTCTGTAAACCACAAAATAAATGATTACATTGGGGAGGTCAATGAACAAAGAACGAAGCAATGTCGGTCAAAATGGGCCAGCTGCTTTATTTGGGGATTTTAATCAACATGTAGATGTGTCGTGGAAAAGCGCAGCAGATCAGGCAGCATCCAAGGAACAGGAGAATCGACGTTTCGGGCCCGAAACGTTAGTTCTCCTGTTCCTTGGATGCTGCCTGACCTGCTGCGCTTTTCCAGCAACACATTTTCAACTCTGATCTCCAGCATCTGCAGTCCTCACTTTCTCTGCCATGTAGATGTATCGAACTTGCTCAGTCAGTATTGCGTTGGGGAGGACTTTCTTCGATTTAATCGTGATGGTTTACCTGAGAAGTATGCCAAAGAAGTAACGAGTTCGCAAGCTATCGTCGATCTGGTCCTCCGTCGTGAGACAGGCATTATTAATTCCCTCATCATTAAGGATCCTCTCGGAAGGAGTGATCACAGTGTGGTTGAATTTATAATGCAGATAGATAGGGTGAATTTAAAAGCCAATGCCAGATTCCTGTGCATGTCCAAGGGGCTCTATAATAGAATGGTGCGGACCTAGCTAGAGTAGACTGAAAACAAAAAAAAACTTATGGTGAACCAGCTGATGAGCTGAACTTTCAAATACATTTTTTCAAACCGCTCAGCGAAATTATATTCCAATGAAAAGGAAGGACTGTAAGAAAAGGTGCAATCCGCCATGGGTGGCTCAAGATAAAAGGGAGACTATCAAATTCATGGAGAAGGCATACAAAGTGGTCGAAATCAGCATGAACCTGGAAGATTTTAAAAGCCTTCAAGGTCAAAAGAAAGCCACAAAAAGTGATGTAAATAATCGTAAGAAAGAACAAGATGTAAAAAAAACCAACTAGTACAGAATATAATATATTTAGCAGAAGTTTCAACCAAAAAAAAGAAAAAGAGTGGTTAAGGTGAACGTTGGCCCTTAGGCATTTAGTTATGAGTTAGTTAGTGATGAAATGACTGAGTCATTGAACAGGTATTTTGTACCGTTCTTCACAGCGGAAGTCACTAACACATGCCAGTAATTGACAAAGAGACAGAGGTCGGTGAGGACTTGGAAACAATCTTTATTATGGAAAAATGAGCGTTGGGCAAACTAATGCAGCTCAGGATAGACAGTCTGCTGGCCCTAATGGAAGGCATTCCAGGGTGCTAAAGGATCGGCGGGGGAAAAAACAGGTGCACTGGCAGTAATTTTTCAAATTCGCTGGTCTCTAGGGCAATTTGAGAAGTTTGGAAGACAGTAAATCTGGCGCCACTGCTTTAATATCTGGCGCCACTGCTTTAAAAAAGGGAGGTAGACAAGAGGGAGAATTATAGACCAGTTAGCTTAATCTCTGTAGAAGAGAAGGTGCTTGAATCGATTATCAACGAAGGATAAAAGGTCACTGCGATAGAGATTGAACAGACACAGCATGGATTCATGAAAGGCAGGTCATGCTTGACAAATCATTTGGTATTCTATGAAGACAATACAAGTATGGTGGACAACGGGGACTCAGTGGGTATGATACAACGAGATTTCCAAAAGGCCTTCGACAAGGTGCCTACAAAAGGCTGATGCATAAGGTAATGATGCATGATTTTAGTGGTCGGGTAAAAGCATGGATAGAGGATTGGTTAAATAACAGGAAGCAAAATTGACGATAAATGAGTACTTTCTGGCTGGCAATCAGTGAGTATTGGTGTGCCTCAGTGATGGGTTTTGGGACTGCAATTACTTACACAGAACATACAGCACATATAGAGCATTACAGCGCATTACATATAGAACATTACGGCCCATCGGGCGTCGATATTGCATCGACCTGTTATACCAATCTGAAGCCCATCTAACCTACACTATTTCATGTTCGTCCATATGCTTGACCAATGATAAAAAAAGAACTTAAAGTTGGTGAATATACTACCGTTGCTGTTGAAGCATTCCATATCCTTACTACTCTCTGAATAAAGAAAATACATCTGACAAATGTCCTATATCTATCACCCCTCAATTTAAATCTATGCCCCCTTGTGCTCGCCCTAACCATACTTGGAAAAAGGCTCTCCCCGTCCACCCTATCTATCGTTCTGATTATCTTATATGTCTCTATTATGTCACCTCTCAACCTTCTTCTCCCGAACGAAAACAGCCTCAAGTCTCTCAGCCTTTCCTAGTAAGTCCTTCCTTCCATACCAGGCAATATCCTAGTAAATGTCCTCTGCACCCTTTCCAAAGCGTCCACATCCTTCTTATCATGCGGTGACCAGCATTGTACACAATAATCCAAGTGCGGCCGCACCTGTGAGGCAACGTTCAAGGATCTGTGTACCTGAACACCGATATCTCTCTGCTCATCTACACTACCAATACTCTTACCATGAGCCCAGTATTTGGCATTCAGGTCAAACGGACCAAAGTGAATCAAGTCACACTTGTCGGCATTAATCTCCATTTGCCACCTTTCAGCCCAGCTCTTCAGCTTATTTATGTCTCTGTGTAACCTACAACATCCTTTGTCACTGTCCACAACTCCACCAACCTTAGTGCTGTAAGCAAATTTACTAACCCATCCTTCTTCACCCTCTTCCAGGTCGCTTATCAATAATGATGAACAGCAGTTGTCCCAACACCGACACTTGCGGTACATCACTGGTAACTGGACTCCAGGATGAACATTTCCCATAAACAACCACACTCTGTCTTCTTTCAGCAAGCCAATTCCTGTTCCAAACTGCTATATCCCCCACAATCCCGTTCTTTTCGCATTTTGCACAATAGACCACTGTCGGGAACCTTATCGAACACAATTTATATTGATGATTTGGATTTTGGGACAACGTTTAGTACGTCGAACATGACAGATGAAACGAAGATGAATGGCAGAGCACAGTGTGCAGAGGACTGTGTAACATTGTAGAGGAATATAGAAACATTGGCTGAGTGTGCAAAGGTGTGGCAGATGGAATGTGAAGTCATCCATTTTGGTAAGACTTAGAGTAAAAAGGGTTATTAATTGTCTACTAAGATGTTGAAGCATGCTGCTGTGCATAGGGACATGGGTGTCTTTTTGCAGTCATCACAAAGATTTGGTCTACAGGTACATGTAATTAGGTAGGCAAATGAAACGTTATATTTCATTTCTAAAGAGCTTAAGTTTAATAGAAGGGAGGTTATGTTGCACCTGTACAGGGTGATGGTGAGGACATTGCTTAGAGTAATGAGAGGGAGTTTGGTCTCCTTACTTGACAAAGACTGTACTGGTACTGCAAGGGGTGCAGAAGAAGATCACTGGGATTTTGCCGGAGTTGGGGGAATTGGGGTATGAGGACACACTGATGAGATTGAGATTATATTCATTGGAATTCAGAAGAATGAGGAAAGATCATATAGAAATATGTACAACTTTGAAAGGAATAGGTCAGGTAGAAGTAGAAAGGATGTTTCCACGAGCGGGTGAAATTTGGACACGACGGCATAGCCTCAAGATTAGAGGGAACAGATTCAGCACTGAATTGAGTAGGAACTTTTTTAACCAAAGGACTGCTACTCTTTGGAATCCTTGATTCCCAATGAAGAGCTTTTGCCCGAAATGTCAATTTTCTTGCTCATTGGATGTTGTCTGACCCTCTGCGCGTTTTGCAGCACGACACTCTTAGCTCTCATCTCCAACATCTGCAGTCCCCACTTTCAAAATTGGAATTCTTTGCTCAGCCGAGTAGTTGACGCCTCTTCATTAAACGTTTTTAAGGATATGATCTTATTTTTGAACAATAAAGGATGGCAAGGATACCCCGAGAGGACGGGTAACTGGATCTGAGCGCTCGAAATGATCAGCCATGAACGGATTGAATGGCGGAGCAGGCTCGCAGGGCTGGAGGGATAACCCCTGCTCCTATTTCTGATATTTTTACGCATGCATGTTTCATATCTTCAGCAATTGCAGGGGAAATTTCCACGGTGCTATGTGGGGCAGTGTTGGGCGTAAAGGCAGAATGCACCTGGAGGGAAGATTCCATGCGGAAGGCGGTGAAGGGAGTTGAGAGAAATATGTGTGTGGTAATAGCATTTTACTGGAACTGGATTTTTTTAAAATGAAAACGATTACCACTTTAAGCACTACAGCGCAGAAAGCTGCAGAATAAGATCTGGAAAATGGGATGAGAGTTGAGAGGCGCTTGATGCCTGACATTGGCAACAATGACAAAAGAGCTCTCTCCTTGCGGTAAAAGTTCTAGTCTCTATGAGAAATTAATTGCAACAGCGTTATGCGGCCACAAGATAAATCAGAGTGCGGAATTTATCCAGGACGTAATAAAATTCTTTGTTCCCTGAAGCCGATCTATCAGACTGCCTGCCATGACACACCACCTACGAATACTCACTAACTGTCTCCATTAAGCGATTTCCACTCTCCTAGCCAGATCTTTGGCCAACTTTTCTTCTCCTTCTTTGGGTTCTTTCCCCACCTATCGTTTATTCCTTTACAAGACAAAAGTTAGTAATACTCCTTATTTGCCTGACCGAGTACAGTATTGATAACGCACGGTGCAGGAGACGCACAGCGGGTAAGGCAGCATCCAAGTCGCAAGAAATATTTCAGTCAGGACCTTCTTGAGGACTCCTGACTGCAGATCCAACAAAATTGCAAAGCTCAACAGCACCCAGAACAGAACAGCAAAATTGATCAGCACCGCATGACTGACACAACATCGACCCAGATCAATTTCGTACACCAACAAAGACTAAGACATGCATGTTATACCATCCACAAGATACACTGCAGAAATTCACCAAGCCTCTTTAAACCGTATCTTTCACATTCACAACGAATTCCATCTCAAATGAAAAGGGTAGGTAGGAAAACCGAACAAACCAGTTATCATCCTGACCTGGAAATATTTTGCCATTCCTCTCCTGTCAGTCTCGAAATTCTGGATTTCCCCTCCTTTACAATGTGGGTCTCCTGATAGCACACGGGCAACAAAGTTTCCGGAAGGCAGCTTATCATCACCAGCTGCTCTGAGCAGTTGTAATCCTTCCCACAATCCGTACATTTCCATGTTGCATATCTCCTTACATGTCTCCAAGTTGGATGACCTGTTGAATCCTTCCCCTTACCCACAGAAAACGGATGGCGTCTCTACAGATCTTTTAAAGAATGTTAATTGGATAATGTGAAATAACTTCTGGGGTCAGTGCACTGGAACACTCACACTTTAGAGATTCTGTGTGTGTGTTGGCGCCTTACCACTCACATTGTCGTTTGAAATCTTTTCCCACAGAAATAACAGATAAAATTGTAGCCTTCAGGTCCTGCTGAATTTAGCGATTCTGTTGGATCTTTATACATTACTTGAGTTGACTCACTCGTCTTCAATTCTTTCAATGTATTCCTAAGCGAAATATTATCGCTGTACATACAGTGTAAAATCTATGCCGAAGTGTGGTAATGCGTTTGTTAATGTCTGTATCACATGTAGGGGTATCTGTGTCAATATGTCGATGTGCATGTTTGTTTATGTCAGTATGTGTTTTAATATGTGTATGTGAGTGTGTATGTCTATATCAAAATGGCTGTGTCGTGTCAGTGTGTGCATATGCATCAGTATTTTACAGAATTGTGCATACATTAGCATATCTGCATATTCACAAGTGTTCATCAGATGTCGTTGCATATTTGTTGAGGAAGATGATCTTTATAATAAACCAGTTATATACTGCTGACAAAAGAAACTTGGATGAATTGTTCTTCACACTGAACCTCATACCGTCATATAATTGGCCGAAACACTATTCTGTTGTGAAGATGGGTCTCTGTACGTGAAAGGGTCACTCTGTTTTCTCTGACAGATACTGCGAGGCTTGAGATTTTCCATACGTTTCAGTGCATGTATGAGACCATATCACAAGGCATTTTACATTGAAATGTTTTTATCGCGACCGGATGATGGATACAGAAAAGGAAATATTAACCGTCCCAAAATTTAGTCGGACAGGTGTGAAGAATATCTTGCAATGATCATTGGAATGAAGAATTCTGTGGCACGCAAATTAACGCATTGTTTGACGCTGAATTATATGGAGGTTCCCTGACATTTTTTGACCGACGAGCCAATGATCAATAACATGGATAGACAGAGCAGCATGGCTAAGTTCATAAACAGATCCGTTACCCACTGTTTTTACAAAGCTTCCTCCGTCTGCAACTTCTGCTTAATTTATTGGTCATACTGTATAACAAGATTCGTTATGTACGCAGCATCTGTAAATTCCCAAGCTTCGCTTAACTTACATTCAGATCACACTGAATTCAGTATCAGACGGTGTTAATTTTGTTTTTGGAAAATTAGAAACTCATAAACTCGTTAATCATGGATGATCTGTCATCTCAGTGAGTTATTTTGACTTTTTTTGCGGAACTTTATGTAATACTTCTTCACATATACGCTGCTGTTCATCAACTGACTTTCACTTTCGTCCACTATCACAGCTCAATTTAATCAATTAATAATTCAAACAAAACTCTGCTTCTGCTTTACGACTGTTTCTTGCCAATCATCGAAGCTGAGGGGGACGGGTTCGCAGCCAGGAAGGGGGCCTCCTTATTTCGCTCACATTGACAAGCAGACAACCAAATAACAGAATCACAACAACTTGCAAATACGTGCGTCAAAATGACTCAAATGCTATATTCAACAGAGAGCTAATTTGTATACAACAGAAGTGAGTGCAGCACAAGTGATACCATTTCGTTGGTTCTGAACTTCATAACGCTAGCACCACTCTACAAAGTTCACATTCATGTCAAGAAGATAAATAAAGAAAAAGGCCATTCACTCAAAAAGTATAGATAATTCAGGAAAGGAAAGGATTCAGAGTAAGTGTGAATATGATGTCGGAATGTGACTCATTTGTGGAGTGACACATTAGATTGACCCTAGAAATGCAGGGAATATTAATATGGAAGCCTGAGAACATTGAAAGCCAGTGTCGGTCAATGAGGGCAGAAGTAGTGGCTGAACAGGACTCTGAGTAATTGGGGGCTCAGGCAGCAAAGTTATGGATGAGCTGAAGTTTTTTCGAGGTTGGGTGAAATGTCGTTGAGACAAGTATTGGAATAACTGATACTACAGTTATCCATACGACATGCATGCATGTTTCAGTCGTCGAGGAACTGAGACATGGACAGAGGTTGGGAATGGAATGGTGGTCGAATTACGTGGTTGTGTTATTAGACGTCAAATTTGACCAGAAACTCACATCTGTGAAAAGTGGAAGACTAAGTGCTGCAGATTCATTGGTCCAGAGTCAGTCATTGACTGGAGGTGGATCAAAAGCATACTCACCACTGACAAGATTGCAAAGCTCCAATGGAGCCTGGATCCCACTTGGAGGCAGAAAGAGAAATGATTTTATAATGACATATTCTCGTTAGTTAAATCATGTATTTGATGGTTGGAATAAGGTTCGAACAATAGTAATGATGTGGTGATTTCCACCACAACGATTGTCAAAGTAACCGGAGAGCAGGATAAAATAAACAGTCTATATCCCCCAATGACTGTATGGACTGTGTTATGTCCATGAGTGTAAAGGTATTAAGCTATAGAAATGTATGATATCAGTGAGATCACATCATGAATCTCCTGTGCAGTTTTGCTAATTAATTCTGTTTTTTATGTTCCTGCTATGACAACATTCCAGAGAAAATGTAGTTAATTCATGCCAGGCATGTATGAGCTATTTTATGAGGAATGTGCATCTCGTTTCATGGGAGTTTAGATGAGAGAGAGGTGTTTTGATTAAAGTTTGTAAATGTCACCGCTGTCCTAACATTGCCTCTATGAAAATGAGATTTCATCTTCTGATGAGTCAAACTAAATTTTCTTGAATGATTAGTCCTTTTCTATATTTCAGGGACGAAAAGTATCATATTTCTTTATTTTCTTACCTGTTTATGACAGTTTCCAATCAACTGTTTCAGTACAGATGAACAGATTCAGTATTCCAACAGATGAAAGGCTAAACAGACAATCAATTCTTCAATGTATAATTTTAGTTACATCACACTGCAAATTTTTGCTATAAATTCTGTGTTACGATCGAGCCCTCCACAATCACCTGATGAAGGAGCGTCGCTCCGAAAGCTAGTGTGCTTCCAATTTAAATTGTTGGACAATAACCTGGTGTTGTGTGATTTTTAACTATATTAATCACTGCATTCTCACATGCACCTCTCATTCTTATTCTCGTAATCCTTCATTCCTTTAGTACTTGGAAATCTGCCCCCCCCCCCCCCCCATCACACTTGACTCTAACTATAGACACATCTAGGAAAACCCTTTCACTCATTGCTCTCTGCGGGAAGAAGTTTTCGCTATCTCTGTCATAAATTGGGATCTTTTAAGCTGAAGATAATTTCTCTGGTCACAGAATCTACCGCAAGGGGGTATAATCTTTTGATAACTATCCTGTCTTGACCACAGATAATCTTATATTTATTTTCCTCATCAGGGTCTTCTCTCAATTTTACAAATTCCAATGAATACATGCGCAAACTAATCTAGTTTGATCTCTGAGGAAGCAATTTTTCCTTAAACAGTCTCCACATGTCTATCGTGCCCTATGCATGGAACAATTGCTCCCAATACATGCTTCACAACTCACGTCTTATAACATCATAGTTTCATTTTCCCCAATCAAATATCCTCCCAATGTGCCTGCTTCTCTGCTTCTCCATAGCTATGTCTAATGTGAGGCAGTTATGGTCACTATCACCAAAATGCTCTCCCACCGCAAGATGTGACACCTGGCCCGGCTCATTGCTGAGCACCAAATCCAAAATGGCCTCTCCCCTTGTCGGTCTGTCAACGTAGTGAGTTAGGAAACCCTCTGAACACACCTTACCAAAAATAGCTCCTTCCAAACAATCTGCTCGAAGGACCTTCCAATCAATATTGGGGAAGTTAAAGTCATCCATTACAACAGCCCTACTACATTCACACTTTTCCAAAATCTGCCGACCTATGCTTTCCTCAATCTTTCTGCTGCTATGGGGGGTGGTGGTGGTGGGGGGGGGGGGTGGCTGCAGTAAACCCCTAATGAGGTGACTGCTCCCTTACTCTTCCTAATTTTCACCCATACTGACTCAGTAGGCAGACCCTCCTCGACACTCCTAACTTCTGTAGTTGTGGAACCCTCTCTGATTAGCCAGTGCTACATCCCCACTGCTTTTCCTCTCCCTCTTATTTTTAATTGTTCTAATTTATGGAACATCCAGCATCCATTCCTGCCCCTGAGAAACCCACGTCCCTGCTTGGCCACAACATCATAGCACCTAGTACTGATCCATCCTCTAAGCTCACCACTTTTATTCCTGATACTGCTTGCATTAATCAAACACACTTTAACTGATCCTTTGGTTCTTTCCCAGGAAATTCCTTCCCACTGGCTCTGCTACCTCTTGCTATTGCCTCATCTCCATCAACTCTCACCACCGTTATATAGCTCATGTTCCCACCCCCCTGCCATACTAGTTTAAACCCTCCTAAACCACTCGAGGAAATTCCACCCAGGATATTGCTCCCCTTCCAGTTCAGGTGCCAAGCCGTCCTTCATGTACATGTCTCACCTTCCCCAGAAGGCATCCCAATGATCTAGATATCTGAAGCCCTCCCTCCTTCACCAGCTGCACAGCCACTTGTTAAGCTGCGCCTGCTCCCTGTCCCTCGCCTCACTATCTCGTGGCACCGGTAGTAAACACACGAACACTACTCTGTTCGTCCTGCTCTGCAGCTTCCACCCTAACTCCCTGAAATCATTTTTTTATATCCTCAATCTTTTCCCAGGCTATATCATTGGTGCCGATATGTAACACGATATCTGGCTGTTACTTTCACAATCTTATGCACCCGATCGGAGACGTCCCGGACCCTGGAACCAGGCAGGCAACATACCTTCCGATAATCTCGATCCTGACCACAGAATCTCCCGTTAATTCTCCTAACAATCGACTCTCCTACAACTAACGCTTTTCTATTCAGCCCCCTTCCTTTCTGGGCCACAGTGTCAGTCTCAGAGAACAGGCCACTATGGCTTTCCTTTGTTAGGTCATCCACACAGCAGTATTCAAAACGATATACTTATTGCTGAGGGGAATGATCACAGGGGATCTCTGCACTGTCTGTCTGTCCCATTTCCACCCATGAATGCAACGCAGCTATACTTATCCTGAGCCTCAGGAGTGACCAACTGCCGGTAACCCCTCTCAATTCACCCCTCAACCTCCTGAATGATCCGCTCTTCATTCAGCTCCAGCTCCAATTCCCTCACACGTTTTCCAAGGAGCTGGAGTTGGGTGCCCTCTGGCAGATGTAGCCAGTGGAGGCATGTTTCATGTTTCTCACCTGCCACATTCTGCAGGGGGAGCAAGCACCTGCCACTATATATATGCCCAAATTTCCTCCATCACTAAACATGTCCACTACTTCCGCCATAATATTCTGATTCTTCCCTTTTGCCTCTGTACTCTTTTTAAAGAAATCATCATCTTAACCTTTCTGATTGCAGATCTCTTCTGGTCATGGTCCCATTTCCAAATATTTTTGTCACCGATTTATTCGTGTCTCTCCCTCATCTTATGCCAGTTGGAAACTGCGAAGCGAATTTGTTTCTAAAATGAGATGGTCACAGCTTTATGTCACCACTTTCAGCAATACCTGCAACTTCACACTAGGTAGAGGACTGTGCTGTCAGTGGCAATGAAACGACAGTTTCATTGAACTGTTGTGATTCTAGAACTTTCTGAGCTGATATCATGCGCATTATATTCCACATGCAGTTCTCTGATGTATTCACAATGTGACTGAGGCTGTCTCTGCTCCTCGCTGAGGGGAATGCATTAGCTATATTTCCAAAACGCAAAACACACAATATCTCCCAGAATGTTTACCCGAAAGAGTGACTGGTGAAAATGAGAAACTGGGAGATCAGAAGCAATACAGATAAATTGTTCACAGACAAATTGAATTGAAGCTTAGGTAAGTTGCTGTACTAGTTATTTTTGTTGAACGTTGTAAGTTCTAGAAGGTGTAATGGAATGAACTTCAAAATTCTTTAGATTCTGGAAATTCTGGTTCCTGAAGACTGGAAAGAAGCTATTGTATCCTGAAATATTTAATACGAGAGTGGGAGGGAAAACTGAGCAAAACTATATATTGAACAAGCTTATGTAAGTTGTGAGGAAAACATTCGAATCTTTGCGAAGGAGTATGAAAAGCAGACACGGGGGATATCAGATTATGACTTGGCAGAGTCAGCTTAACTTCACTAAAGGGAAATCATCTTTCAGAAATCTATATAGTATGTAGCGGTTGTGTCATCAACAAATGAATAGCAATGGGAGTGATCCATTTGAATCTACAGAATACTTTGAAATGGTTTCTGACAGGTGAGCCATAGTCAGTGCGTAAGGGGAAATGGATTGAGAATTATTCAATGTCGAGAATACAGAGAGCAGCATCGTGGTATGAACTGGAGACAATTACTCATGGGAAATCGCATATATCAATGTTTGCAGCACAGCAATTTGCAAGGCAATGACCTGATTTAGATGTCAGCAGCAAACAGTGTACATCTCATTTGGTACTGATTCAATGGTGCGAGGTTTAGAAGTGTTCTTCAAAAAGACAAGTATGCCCTTGATCATGAGTCATCAAAAACAGGACATACAGTGCGTAAGTAATTAGTGCAGTAGTTGCTATGCTTTCATTCATTGTAAGATGAAGTACGTCCGTAAAGTGATCTTCCTGCAATTGGCGAACCTTGATTAGAGTGTATTAATTTGTAGCTTGAGTAATTTAATTGCACATATTTCGTCCCCTCTCCGGGTGACATTTTCAGTGTTTTGGAGCCTCCTGTGATGCGCTGCTGTACTGTGTCTTCTGGAATGTATTCGGGTAAGTTCCTGCTGCTTATGGATGCTGGTTCCAGATATTTGTTGTAGTTGCCAGTATATTAGGTATGGGTCTGTGTGCTTGTTTATGGAGTCAGTGGATGTGTGCCATGTCTCTTGGAATTCCTTGGCTGTTCTCTGTTTAGCTCGTCCTATGATCGCTGTGCTATTCTAGTCGAATTTGTAGTTCTTGAAATCTGACTGGATTGCTATTAGGAACAGCTGTTATGGTGTTCAGTTGCTCGTTGCTATTCGTGAATGCGGATTGCTAGTTGTCTCCATGTTTGTCCTGTATAGTGTTCCGTGCAGGCTTTGCATTGAACCTTTTGAATTACGTTCGTCTTGCACATAATGAGTATCGGGTCTTTTGATCGGGCGTGTTGTTGCCTGAACGTGGCTGTCGGTTGATATGCTGTCATGAACCACAGATGGAGAATACCCTGTAGATTTGATCTCGCTTGTCGGGAATGATCTCCTTGCCACAAACCCTGATGGTGGTACCAGGAGGAGAGAATGAAGAAATTAAGTATTTAATCCGTGGCCCTGTGAGAGAAGCAGAGTTGGTTACCTTGAAAGTTGTTTGTTTGCGAGGATCGCTTATTCCCAAAAGAGACATTGATAGAGGCAGAGATTCAATATTTTACTCAGCATTGATTTATTTGATTTATTATCAGGTATACCCGAGTACGTTGGAAATCATAGTTTGTGAGCAGGTTAGGCAGATCATGGTAAGAAAGCACGTATAGATCAAAGGGAGAAGAAAAAATTGAACACTGTACGGCACACCGGTTACACTGCACCAGACGAATATGAGACAAGATCAACATGAACAATACCAACATTATTTGAAATTTGAGAATCCATTCATCAGTAAAATACGAAGTTCCTAATAGTTCGTGTGGCTCTGTGATCCTCATGGCTATTTAGAGAGAGGTAAGGCTCTAAATTAGCTCTCCACGCATAAATGTGCACTCGTGTGTGACCCTGCAATGGACGTCATGTTTATCACAGTCGCGTCAGCAGCCACAAAACCTTGCTAAAGAAACAATTAGCCATTCCCACCGGCTTCTGACATGCATGGAGAAATACATGGCCTCACGGGGATGGACGTTGCCTCCTCGAGACTTCAAACATAATATCTTGCTTCCCTCCTCATAGCAAGCAAACCCACGTTAATGTCCCACGTGTGTATCACGAGACACAAGGAACAACGTAGAGCAATCAGTCCGTGCAGCTTCTGCTCCATTCTCAGTTAGAGTCTCCTGGCTGCTACTCTCTCTGAATATTCTGTTCGTTTTCTTTTTATCACCTCCTGCATTGCAGAACTGTATGTGAAAATCCGTGTGTGAATTTTCCTTTTTGCCAAGGGATGCGTATGTGGGAGGTTGCTTTCTTGGAACAGTTAATTAGTAATTGTCACTGCATCTAATATTCTGTTAAGTTTTCCAATAGAGTTAAGTTATTTTAAAATCCTAATCATTTAGTTGTATTTTATCAACAGTGGTTAAATAAATGGTGATTTGCTTGACAATGAGTAATTTGACCAGTCACATTGCATCTGAAACAGCCACTTTCCAGGTCCCTATCAAATATATAAAAAAAAGACTCCAGACTACCGTCTTAAAATATTTTTGACGGCCTCTGGTCTGGGATATAACACTGGACTCTTTCTCTTCCCTTGCCACAGGACTGAATGGGCTATGCCTCTTTTTGTCCCATGGTTTCAATGGGCTGACTGACGTCCTCATATTCCCGTGCAGTGAGCATGAGACGCTGAATTAAACTCTTCATTTATAATTGTGGAATTGTGCAGTATGGAGCAGTGCTGTCACATGAACACTAAGTGCACTTTAAGATAACAAGCTTGAATATTGCCCGGGTCTTACTGCACGTGGCCTCAGCGTGCTTCAGGAGTGAAAAGGTCACACATTGTTCTGAACATTGTGTGATGTTCAGTCACAAGCCCCACTTCTGATGTTATGATTGGGGAAAGATTTTGATGAAGCGGCTGAAGATGTTTCTACCGAGGATGCAACCCTGAGGACATCATGCCGTGGAGTCGCAGGACTGGGAGGATTGACATCCGCGGTCCATAGACACCTTTCTCGGTGGCAGGATTGACTCCAACCAGTGGGACGTTTTTGTTGATTCCCATTCAGTTCATTTTTGTTGAGCTCTTTGACGTCATCCTCAGTCCACCACTGCCTTGATATCATGACCAGTCACTCTCACCTGGACCCTTGTGTTCACCTGTTTTGTTCATGTGAATCGGTCATTGTATAGGGTCAGGGAGTGTTTTTTGCTTTGAGGAGTGAATGTGAGGAATTCTCTATTCCACAGCGTTAGGTGAGCTAGATCACTGAAAATACTTAAAGAGGACTTAAATTTTGACTTATCAGAGAGTTGAAGACCATAAAGAAACGGACACTAAAAAGAATTTGAGATCTAGACCCGATCAGCTAAGATCTTATTTAAGCGCAAGGCAGGCTTGGTAGGCGAATGACCTTCTCCTGTTTACGATGTTCTTACATCACATTATTGGAAAGTTGCATTACATTTGGAAAGATCACCTTGATCCAAATTAAACTTCATCTGCCACTCCTGTCCCGTTGGCCCATCTGATTATCGTTCCGTTCTACTCTGGTATAATAATCTTCACTGTCCTAGACACCACCATTTTGACGTCATCTGCAAACTTCTGAACCATATCTCCGATATTCACCACGAAATAATTTATGTATTAAAAACTGTGTTGAACTCAGTGCTGATTGCTGCAGCACACCGCTGGTCACAGGCCTCCAGTACAAAAAAAATCTCTCTACCTTTAAGCCAATTTTGAAACGAATTGGCGCCCTTTCTGTGAATCCCATGTGACCTAGCCTTACTAATCTACCTACCAATCGGAACGTAACGAACACCTTGCTGAAGTCCACGTGCAAAATGTCTGCCACACTGCCTTCATCAATCTTCTTCAAAAAACGTATTCCAAAAATAACATATGATTTTCACAACAGAAAGACATTTTGACTCTCCCTAATCAGCCTTCACGTTTCCAAATGCAGATAACTCCTAGCCCTCAGAATCCCTTCCGATAACTTAGCCACCACTGTTGTCAGGCTCACCAGTCTACCGTACCCTGACTGGTCGGGTGACTGGTTCCTTTTCCAGTTACACTCCTCCACTGATGACAGTAAATTTGAAAGTAAGTAGGTTGATGATGTGACAGGTCTCAGAGACGGTCAGGGTCAGTGTTCAGAAGATGTCAGCAGGTTTCTTTAATCTTCTTAATTTAACAGGTTAATAACCAAAACAAAATTACACAAACTATATGTAAAATGAATGAGCAACAGTGAGGACCTTCATGTTTTGGAGGTGCTGGTGTTGGATTGGAATGGAAAAAGTTAAAAATCACACAAAACTAGGATGTAGTTCAAAGATTTATTTGGAAGCGTTGGCATTCTAAGCGCTGTTTCTTCATCAGGTGTTTGTGGAGCAGAATCATAAGATATAGTTTTATATCAACAGAATTGCAGTATCACAGAAAGTAATATTAGACATATTTCGATTAAATCTTTCAAATTTTCGAATGGTCATGTTAGTTTCCGTTCCTTAATACTTCTTATCGGATGTGGGAGTTTCGGAGAGTTTATGGGTAACTGATATCTACAATATATAACATTTGTTTCGAATCCTATCAGATCGATTGGATTGTTTGACGGGGCAGGTTGGGGCAATGAAGAAATTAATAGAGCAAGTTTGCAAGATGTATGACAGTTTCGAAAGGGACAAAAGCCGCAGATACAGTCAGAGAGATAGGTTAACACCACGAAAGGTAGGAGAGTTAAGAGGGTAGAACAGTAGTCTATTGTGGTTATTCCCATTGCAAACAATTATGTTGCTTTGGGAAACTTGGGTGGTGATAGTCCTTCACTAACAGCCAAATTTCTGTTGTCAAAAATGGCTTTAATGTAATGGATTCCAAGGATTCGATTGTGTGAGTGGACAATCCAATCATACGTCCAGACTGATGCTTCTGCAGTTAGCAGCATAACAATCAGAATGGAGTGTTGCTTCCCTGGTGCAGGTATCAAGGATGTCTAAGAGAGGCTGCAGAATGTCCTCAAAGGGGAGCGGGAGCAGCAGGAGCTCATTGCACGCATTGGTACCAATAACATAGGTAAAAAGAATACAAATCTGAAGGGACATTATATAAAGTTAAGCAGGAAATGAAAAAAAGGGATCCCCGATGATAGTATCTTCTTGATTACCCCGGGTGCGACGAGTTAGTGCGGGTAGGAATCGGAGAACAGAGCAGATGAATGTGTGGCTAACGAGCTGGTGGATGGGAGAAGATTTACATTATTGGATCATTGAAACCTCTTTTGGGGTAGACGTAACCTGCAAGAGAAGGATGGCTTGCACCTGAATTGGAAGGGACTCACATTCTGCCAGGGAGATTGGCTGGAGCTGCCCTGGAAGGTTTAAAACAGTACGGAGTGTACACAGGGGCGGGGAGTCCAGGGAAATGCTGAGGAAAGAGATTATTCTGAGACTGGTACAGTGAGAAAAGAAGCGAGGCACACTCTCAGGGCAGAAAGGAACAAAGCAGAGAGCAAGGCAGGACTGACTAATTAACCTGCATTTATTTCAACGCAAGAAGCTGAACAGGGTAGGCAGATGGACTCCGGACATGATTTGAAATATGGGACTGAGATATCATAGCAATTACATAAACGTGGCTAAGGGATTCACACGACAGGCAGCTAATACTCCAGAAGGCAAATACTATACGAAGGATAGAAAGGGATGCAAGAGAGGAGGGGGAGTGGTGTTTTTGATCAGAATAGCATTGCAGCTCTACTGAGGAAGTATACACCCAGAAAAACATCCAGGGATGTTATAGGACGCAACTGAGAAATATAAAAACGATTTTCACCGTATAGGAATTGGATTGTAGAGCCCCTAAACAACAGCGGGAAATTTAGAAACAAATTTGTAAAGTGCATTCAGTTATCTGTAAGAATAATAGGGTTCTTATGGTCAGGATTACTACTTTCCAAGCATAGACTGAGACTGCTATATTGTTAAGGGTTGAGATGGAGAGGAATTTGTTAAGAGTGTAAAAGCAAATTTTGTGAATCAGCATGTGGATGTGCATACTCGTGGAGGTGCAAAACTTGATCGATTCTTGGGAAATACGGTAGGGCAGGTGACTGAGTTACCAGTGGGGGAGCACACTGGGGCCAGCGACCAAAGCTCTATTAGTTTTAAAATAGTGATGGAAAGGGATAGAGCAGACCTAACAGTTAAAGTTCTAAATTGTAGGTGGGCTATTTTGAACGTATTAGGCAAGAACTTTCAAAAGCTGATTATATGCAGATGTTCACAGGTAAAAGGATGACTGGAAAAATGGGAAGACTTCAGAAATGAGATAACGAAATCCAGGAAAAGTATTTTCCTCTTCGGGTGAAAGCAAAGACTATTCAGTGTAGGCAATGGTGGATGACTGGAGATATCGAGGGATTAATTCACAAAATTTACGAAGCAGATGTCAGTTATAGATAGGAGAGATCGAGTGAATTCTCAGAAAAGTATCAAGGAGCTAGGAGTAGACTTCAGAGGGAAATCATAAGTCTAAACAGAGAACATGAGATAGCTTTGGAAAAGAGGGATAAGGAGAATCCAAAAGGTTTTGAAAAAATACATTTTAGTCAGGGAGCAAATAGCACGTAAGCCACCGTGTAGAGCCGCATGGAATGGTGGAGATAATAAACGAGTATTTTGGATCAGTATTTACTGTGGTGAAGGACATCGGAGATATAGAATGTGAGAAAATAGATGGTCCCATCTTGAAAAATGTGGTATTGCAGAGAAGGATGTGTTGGATGTCTTGGAACGCATGAAGGTGGATAAATCCCCGGGACCTGATCAGATGTACCAGAGAACTCTGTGGGAAGCTGAGGAAGTGATAGCTGGGACCCTTGATGAGGTATTCCTGTCATCGAGAGTCAAGGTGGTGTGCCAGAAGAATGGAGGTTGGCCAACGTGATACCCATATTTAAGAGTGGTGGTAAAGACAAGCCAGGGAATTATAAACCGTTGGGCCTCACGTCCGTGGTGCACATATTGATGGAGGGAATACTGAAGGGTAGAATTTGCACGTATTTGCAAAGGCACGGAATGATTAGAGCTAGTCAACGTGGCTTTCTGCGGGGGAAATCATGTCTAGCGAATTTGATTGAGTTTTTTGAAAACTAACAGAGAGCATTGATGGGGTCAGAGCGGTGAACGTGATCTATATGGACTTCAGTAAGATGTTCGACAATGTTAACCATAGGGGAATTATCAGCTAGATTAGGTTGCATGGAATACAAGGAGAACCAGCCACGAGAATACAGAACTGGCTGGAGGATGGAAGACAGATGTTGGTGGTGGAGGCTTGTTTTTCAGGCTGGAGGCCTGTGACCAGTGGTGTTCCATAAGAATCGGTTCTAGCTCCACGACGTTTTGTCAATTTTATAAAATATTTGGATGCAAACAAAGGAGGCATAGTTAGTAAGTTTTCATATGACAACAAAATTCGACGTGTAATGGATGGCGAAAAAAAGTTACCACAGATTAAAACGGGAACTTGATCAGATGGGCCAATGGGCTGAGAAGTGGCAGATGGAGATCAATTTAGATAAGTGCGAAGTGTTGCATTTGGCAAAGCAAGTCTTACTAGAACTTATGAATGGCAACACCCAAGGATGTGTTGTTGAACAAATAGATCTTGGAGTGCAGGTTCATAGCTCCTTGAAAGTCGAGTCGCAGGTAGATAGATACATGATGAAAGCGTTTGGTCGGCTTTACTTTATGGTTCAGAGCACTGAGTAAAGGAGTCCAGACGTCATTTTGCTGCTGTATCGGACGTTGGCTGGACAACGTTTGGATATATTGCGTGCAATTCTGGTCTCTTTCCTATCAGAAGAATGTTGTAGAACACGAAAGGGTGAAGAACAAATTACAAAGATGCCGTCATGCTTGGAGCTACTGGAGGAGGCTGAATCGGCTGGGGCTCTTTACACTGGTGTATCGAAGGCTGAGGGTGATCATATGGAGATATATAAAATCATGAAGGGCATAGATAGGATAAAGAGACAAAGTCTTTTCCCTTGGGTGGAGGAGTCCAGAGCTAGACGTCATATATTTAGGGTGAGAAGGGAAAGATATAAAAGGGAGCTAAGGGGTAACGTGATCAAGTAGAGGGTGGTGCCTGTGTTGAATGAAGACACTGCAGAATAAGTGGTGGAAGGTCGTACAATTGCAAGGTTTTTAAAGGCAACTGGATGGGTATTTGAATTGGAAAGGTTTAGAGTGATATGGGCCAATGGTCTCGGCAAATGGGTCTAGATTATGTTGGGATATGTCGTCAGCATAGCCAAGTTGGACCAAAGTGTCAGCTTCCGTGCAGTACACCTCGATGCCTCTATGTAGACTCTAGAACATTTTAAAAGTTACATTCTCAAGATAACTTTTAATAATAAGTGTCATCTCAGCTCAGATATGCATTGAAGGTATGAAGTTAAATTGTGTCTGTGCCTCAATATTAGTCAGACTCATTCTACTGCAGTAGGATGAGTTACAGATTATTCCAAGGACTTATGCATTTTTCTAGCAAATTAAAATGTAATTCTGCCAGTACAAATCCTCTCCACAAACATGCATATGTTTGCCTGCAGGGCAGACCGAGTGGATGTGTTCGTGTGGGCGTGTGTGTAGGGGTGTGAAATTCCTTGAGAGACTACTTCTGTGTAAGAGAGGGTTTACGTGAGTGTGTGGGTGTGTTTCTGTGCTCGCTTGTGTGTGTGTGCGCGCCTGTGTGAGAATGTATATTGCAGTGGGGTCGCCTAAAGTGTGACATGAACCCAAGGTCCCAGTTGAGGCCATCACCATGGGTATCGAACTTGGCTTTGAGACTCGACTCAGGCACTCTGCGTTTTTGTTTGTCCTGCAGTCCACCTTGGAAGATGGTCACCCGAAGGTCTGAGGCCGAATGTTCTTCACCAATCATGTATTCATGGACTGGAAGGGAACTCTCTTCCCAGTGACTGTTGAGAGTTGTACAGTCATACGTTGTTGTTGCATCTGCTCCTTCTCGCAAATGTGCCTTGCCTCAGGACATCCTTGCCTGCAGTGTATGAGATCGACTGCATTTGCTGAGTCACGACATAACCTGCCACGAACATGGTGGGTGGTGTCCCCACGTGTAATGTTGGTATCCGTGGCGACCTGCTGACACTGCGGCAACGAATGAATGAACATCACATTGCGTACCTGACATTCCCCGGAACATTCTGTATCTGACATTCCCGGAATAATCTGCGCACAACATTCTCTAACTAACGTTCCCCAGATCATTCTATACCCAACAATCTTCACCCGACATTCCCCAGAACATTCTGTAAATAATATTCCCCAGATCATTCTATACCCAACAATCTTCACCCGACATTCCCCAGAATTCTATAAACAACATTCTCCCTCAGAGCATTACCCGGAACATTCTATAACTGATATTACCCGAAAAAACTGTACCCAAAATTCTATAACCCACCTTTCCTGGAACATTCTATACCCAACATTCTGTACATGACATTCCCAGGAATATTCTGTAACTGACATTCTCGGAATGTTCTCTGACTGGTATTTCCCAGAACCGTCTGTCACAGACATTCTCCAGAACATTCTATAGCCGCCATTCCGAGGAAAATTCTGTAAACGACATTCTCCGGAAATTCCTACATCCGACATTGCCTGGAGCTTTCTATTACAGGCATTCGCTAGAACATTCTAAAACTGACATTCTCTGAAACAATCATTCCCTGACATTATTTGTGTATGTCCTGATGTCAGTGAATTGAACAAAACATAAGATCGCGAGGGAAGCAATCCGGTTCCAGGGAGAATGAGAAACTGTTTGGAAAGCCCATACGGTCGTTAAAGAGTTGAAAATGTTTGCCATATGTTTCTGTTTCTTTACAACATCGGATCGACCACAATTGAGACTAAGAGAGAGAAATTTCCAATGTCCGGTGTCTTTAAGGAACTGGGAGAGAACCCTGCAGTGCAGCAATGTTTTCACCCTCTGCATTAGGCACATTAGACAGTCACCCGTTTCTGCTCTCGAGTAATCGACTGTATGGGAATGTTCTAGAAATCATCTCTTCTTATGAATGGGTCTCCGCGTGTTTGGGGAGGGAGGATTTCCTGTGTTTTATGATACATTTTTATCAGTAATTCAGACCTGCCCATTTGTTATTTCTGTTCAAACTACCTGAAAATGTCTCCGAATGTAGTAACACATTTGAAAATCTCACTGGGTCCACAATCAAACTGGTCACTTTGCTTTCAGGTGGATGTTTAAAGTGTTTGTTTTCCTTCCTTATAGTTAACATAGTGACGACCTAAGCCCTGCTTTATAAAGATTGTGGATTGTCTCCATGTGTCAGGCGCTACCTAGGGGGCATTGTGATGTCGGACCTCCTGGTCATTGTCCTCGACCTTATAATGAGACACATTCCCATTGTTTATGAGGAGTAGTTTTAATTCCTGGAGTCCATTCCCATATGTAATAGCCAGGCCGTCCTGCTTTATGCACCCACTGACTGTTCTGTCTGGTTCACCGTCAGTTTCACCTTCGATCAGTTTGTGGCCATTTGTTGCCAGAAGATGAAAAGTAAGTATTGCAGTGAGAAAACGGCGGCTGTGCTTCTCGGTACAGTAATTGTGCTGAGCTGTTTAAAGAACATTTTCTGGTATTTTATGCTCACAGCTCAGTATCAGCTCGAGAATGTCCCCGGTTTTGTGAAGTTGCACTCGATGTTCGAACCTACTGTGTCTGGGTCACAATCATTACCTGCACCATATTCTAACTCCGGCTCTCCAATTTCTCCTGATTGTGCTGCTCAATGTCTTCACCGTCAGACATATTTTAGCAATGAGCAGAGCCCGCAGGATACTCCGGGCTAACACCAATTGTAATGCTCAGTCTGACACAGAAATGAGAGTGATCTCGGCCAATTTCATCCTGCTATGGTCAACGTTAATGGTGTATTCTATATGGCGGCGGATGCATGAATTTGGGTATAGTCCTGTGTCTCTAGATTTCTTTGTGCAAGTAATGGTTTTCATGATGCAGCTCCTTAGTTGCTGCACAAAAACCGCAATTTATGCTGTGACCCGGACAGCAGCTGAAAAATGTGCTGAGGTGTCCCCTTACCAAAATGCAACAATCAAACAAATTCACTCCTTAATTAAGCTATCCGGGATTTTCTATTTCAGTTAAATGTTTCAGCAAAGAATCCGTCTGTTGCGATCGTAGTGATGGTTTGTCCAACCTTATGCCACAGAGGGCTACCAGGACACAATCTAATATTTCACACAACTCAGAGGCCAGGGAGAAAAGGCAACATCCCACAGACTGCATCGATCACTTCAACTTGGACACAATGAAAGGATTCTTTTAAAAGTACCAGGCAGAACAATGAAATATGTTGCTGTTTTTGTTTGTGTTATAGAAACTGAGCTGGAGAGGGGCTGACTAAGCCAAAAGTCCTGGTCCTCAGGGAAGGGGAGGGGACCAGATCCTGAACTCAGGAGTTGGGTCAAAGTCACTGTTATTGCTTTCTGCTCAGGGTGCTCACTGAGACCTAACCTTGAGCAAACTTCATCTCTGTGCACTAATCTCCAATTCTCTGTCCAACCGCATCTGTCTCTCTATCTCTCTCTCCCTCTCCATTCCCCACTTTCAACCCTACCCTTACACACTTCTTGCACTGCCTCCGCATATCCACTCGCCCAGTCTTTCTCCTCATTTCTCTCGCTTTGTCCACACGCTCTCTCTTTCTCTGCCCCACTGTTCTTCACTCTGTCTTCCATCCTCTCTCTCGTACACCCCGTTGCGGCCAACGCTTCCAATCTTCTCTATTTCCGTCAACATTCTCTCACTCTCCGGCTCCCTCTGTCTCATACGTGCCTTTCTTTGTCTCCACCATTTCACTCCTACAACCCCCTTATCTCGCTATCATGTGTTCACCACCCCCCCCCCCCCCCGACCCTTGTCCTTCCCAAGCCTCTGCACCCACTGCCTCTCTCTAGGTCAATTGAAGAGGCAAGGACAAGCGAGAAATATTGTGTCAGAGAGAGAGGGCAGGAGTGATACAGATTAAGTGATAGGGATGCGGTTGTGGGGGAGCAAGTGTCAGACACAGGGAGAGGGAAGGAACGAGAGAGAGGTAAGGAGAGAGAGTCAGAGGCAGGGAGAGGGCGAGCGAGAGAGTCAGAAAGAGGAAGTGGGAGAGAGGGAGAATCAGTCATCTGTAGATGGCAGAGAGTGAAAAAAACATGGAGAAGAGAGAGAATCAGACAGTGGGAGAAGGACTTTCATGAGTCAAACGGAGGAAGATGGACAGATATAGAAGTGTGTGGGGAGGGACAGAGAGGAAATGAAGGAGAGTCAGACAGATGGTTAGGGCGAGAGACAAGGAGGCGAGGAGATAGAGAAGGAGAAGGAGAGTGAAATAGAAATAGAATGGTTGAGAGGGAGAGCGACTGATGTGGTGAGAGAGGGGGGAAAGGGCGAGAGAGATTGGGAGGGTGGGAGTGGAACAGGGAGAGGGAAGGGAGAGAGACTGGGGGTAAAGAGAGTGGGAGTGGGTGAGAGGGATAGAGAAGTGGACAAGAGAGGGTAGGGTTGAGAGAGTGGGCGAGAGAGATATTAATCCTGACTTTTTTAAAACTTGGGCTAGTATTGCAGATTGGGTGGCAAAAGATAGGGTGAAGTGAAATGAGTTTTCAATAGTTGTTGGTTTTAATATTTTGCATTGGGCATAAAGAATAAAGTAATTATTTTCTTACTTTAAATGCGATCATTTGCTGCTTCGCGAATTTTAACATGGAACGATCTTATATGTGTTGTTGTCTTAAATTAATAGAGGGGTTTAATCTCTTGTCGAAAAAAAATCTATATATGTCTTCCCCTTGATTGTTTTATGAAAATGCAACACCTCGCATAGATCCACTCACGGGTGATGAGCTCAAATTTTCAAGGTCTCTTTGTATCTTAGATAACTTTCGACACTGTCAAATATACCACCGAGTTGCTGTCATCTGAAAACGTGTTAACCATGCCTCCTAAATTCTCATCCAAACCGTTGAGATAAAAAACGATCGAAGGACTTATCCGGCTACATCGCTAGGGTTCCATTCTGCAAAACAAGCCTACACAATGCCCTCTGGCTCCTAATGTACCAAAATCGCAAGCTCTCCCTTAAACCCAAGTGATCTAAGTTTAGTAATCAATCGACCACTGCCGACTGGTGTCAAAGATTGCACTAAAGTCAGTGTTGACAACGACTGCCACTTTGCCCTCAAGAATTGTTTTAGTTATGACCTCAAAAAAAATCAATCCTCTCAACTTTGTGAGGCATGACTTCCCACGAACAAGGTCATGCTAACGACACCTGCGTAGTGTTTACATCTCCAGTTGCATGTGAATCCTATATCTCATATCGCCTGAAACAAATTGCCCAACACTAATGTCACACTCAGTGATCATTCGTTCCGAGGATTCTTTTTCGCAGTGGTTCTTCAATGAAGTCAGTAAATTAGCCGCCCTGACCTTTTCAGACATGTCATCTGCAGATTTTCTTTCTAATAATCACAAGATTGGCCACCCTGAACGTTTCAGTCACATCTACACCAGCTGTGAACTGAACATATTACTCTGCCTGGACCCTGAAATTTCTTCCTAAACTTCGCACAAAATTCCAGGATAGAGTTGATCAGTTCCTGGAAATTAATTGACTTTCCTGTTTGATTTTATCGCTCCAGAACCTACTCATCTGCAATGTGAACTGTTTACAAGACATACATACAGACTTACCCTGTCTCATTATACTCCATTTCTTTGACCACAGTTAAACATACTGACGAAAAAGCGAAATATTCATTCAGTATATCTCCCATATCCTGTGATTCTAAGCATGCACTAACTCGTTGATATTTAAGTGCGGCTATTCTGTCCTTTGTGGCTCTTTTGCTCTTGATATACTTGTCGAATTTAGTTGCATTATCATTTACTTTATCTGCTAAGGTCATTTCATTTTTTTTGCCCTCCTAATTTCCGTCTTAAAAATGGTTTTCTACTCTTAAAGTGTTTCATTTGATTTGAGTTGTCTGCACGTGCTATATTACTACTCATTATTCTTGACTAGAGTCTCAATATCTACATTCACACATTGTTCACGACTCTCCTTTGGTCGTTTACTCTCACAGGAACATCATGCCCTGAACGTCCGTTGTCTCACATTGGAAAGCATTTCATTTACAGTTTCCCCTTTACCTGTGAATCTACTCGAGTTAAGAAACGTAACTTTCATGCAATCCTTTTCCACTTCCATAACGACTTTCATCGATTTTTGAACTCATTAAAAAAAGATATGAACGTCTCCAGCTAGGTCAGCAGGTGTCTTTATCACTAATTTTCTAAGAGTCGATCACAGTGCTCCTCATCTGGAGTACCATGTGGGACAGACCAGATTTGCCAACATTTCCTTTCCCTCAAGGTCATTCGTAATTGTTTCCCCCAATTAAGGATAGATTATGGCGATCCGTTGACTCTTAATTCCAATTGATTACTCAATTCAACTTCCACCATCTAGCTGACCAGGATATGAAGCCATGTCCCAGGGACATTACCAACGTCTTTGGATATATCATCTCATAATAATACCACCATACCATCTCCGCCAACAAACGAATGGAATTATGGTCAACGGTTAAAAATTCCTCGAGCTTTAACATTCTGTCGTTTGCTCAGCCTTGGATTATTGAAATTAAGCAGAGAGACCATTTGGAAAAAAGGGAAAATTAATAACATATCCATTATCAGGCAATACAACTTAACAAAAGGTACAATGCAACTTATGTAATGGTCCCTTCGTTTCTGGATGGTAAGCATAGTACTTGATTTATTCCAAACATATCACAACTTCGTTGAATAACTTTGATGTAACATTTAACCATTAATCCGCTTGTATTTCTGTGGGTATGCCGTATCGAGTTAAACAAATTGAAGAGTAACATTTCTGCATTAGTATTCTCCATGATACTGTGAAATGAATGGTCCCTGTGTAAAAAAAAGGTCACTGGAAATCTAATAGACACATTCATCATTTGCATAATGGGACAAACAACTCTTTCTGTTTAGAATGATTTGAAATTTGATGACGGCAAATGAATCATTTCGACCCTCATTTGACTCAAATTCCAAATATGTGGTCCCTGAAACTTACATTATCAATTCCATGTGATTTAATTCCAGGGGTTCTTTCAACTCATATCCAAAATGCAATTTATATGGACTGAACTGATTTGTTTAATTCGGTGCATGCACAGTTGCAATGTCTACGAATTAAGTTCATTTATCCATATCCCCTAGTTAATCTACAAATCAAATCCCTTTATCCCAATCCTCTGCTTAATCTTGACTGTAAGGTCTCAACGTTTTCTATAAAACTGATGCAACATTTGTAATGTTCCCTTCTTTGCTGGATGGTACGCAGAAGATTTGATGCATACCTGATATATCACAACCTCGTTGAATAACGTTCATGTAAAATTTAACCCTTGATCCGCTTGTATTTCCTTGGATAGTCCGTAACGAGTTAAACAAAAACAAGTGTAACACTTCTGCATTAGTTTTCACCATGATACTGTATAATGAATGGTCCCTATGTAAGGAAATGGTCCCTGGAAATTTAGTAGACACATCCAACATACTTAATAAACATTGATGTCAATTTGTTTGCATCCAATCGGAGTCCTATGTATTAAGTAAGCCATTTTTAAAAAAAAGTTTGGCAAATGCAGGAAGTTATTAAAGATGCCGTTTGTATTAAAACGTGAAGATTTCCAATTACCTCACACATATGGCGTGCCCAGCAATATTCAAACACATCCTTATTCAGACCAAGACAATTGAATTGTATTTGTTTTGGAGCGTGATTTTTCCTTAAAAGCCAATTGACCTCCCTATGGCAATTCATGCGTTACACGCAAAGCCTTCTTTCTGTAACCCATGTGTCATGCAACATGATTAACTTTTAAGTATTTCTCATCGTCCTGGTGGTCTCACTGTGTGATCTTCACTTTCTCAAGAAGACTTCGTTCTTATGACAGTGCCATTTTGGTATACATGCACAGTCTTCATCTGTTTTCTGCGTTTGTATCCAACTGCCTTAGAGTTTCAACTTATCATTAAAAAACACCTGATTTGCCGGAACTAAAATAAAAAAAATGTTGTTCTGGAAATGTTGGTTTTTTTTCTTTGTCTGAATGATTTGATTAAACATGATCTTTGATATCTGAATATGAACTTCTTCACCTTTCCTCTTTGATTTCCACTCTTATTTTTTGATTTTGCTTTTAGACCTTGTCATCACCCATTGAAGAAAACTCTCAGGATATACACAGTGACAATAACTTCTCAAGATTTATTTTAGTCATGGACAAGGGCAAGAGTGACCCTAAGGTGATTTGCTTAATTCAACAAATGCCAATTCCTCTAAATTAAACAGTAATTGGACAATGTGGATTGGGAACAGTTGTGGAGGGAACATCCATGTCTGGGATGTGGGAGGTTTTCAAGGACCAATTCATTAAAGTGCAGGACATGCATGCCCATGCAAAATAGTAGGATGGGAAAAGAAGGTTTCGAATGCCATGGATGACAATGGAAATTGTAAGTTTAGTCAAACGGCAAAAAAGGAACGACATGACAGGTCCAGACAGCTACAAGCCTAGAGGAAAACTTGAACAATATTGAAAAATTATGAAGGAAATAAACACGGAATTAGGACAACTAAAATGGGCCATGAAATGTCCTTAAGCAAACAAAATCTAGCAGGATCCTAAGACTTCTTACGCAGAAAATAGAAGATGGAAGATAAAAGTAGGAAGTGTAGGTCCACTCAAAGAAAAAGGAGGCAAGTCATGTGTGGAGCCACAGGTTGTGTGAGAAATCCTTAATAATAATTTGTGTCAGTATTCACCAAGGCGAAGGACATGACTGATGTTGATGCCAGCGAAAAATGTGTGTGAAGTGCAGACATTGGCACTCTATTCACAGAAGTCTTGGCTCTCCAAAATTGCAGCTGAAAATGTGTTTCTGGAAAAGCGCAGCAGGTTAGGCAGCATCCAAGAAGAGTTTATGCCCGAAAAGTCGATTCTCCTGTTCCTTGGATGCTGCCTGACCTTTGCAGCACTCCAGCATCTGCAGTCTTCACTTTCTCCTCACCAAAATTGCATCAAAACAGAGAACTGCCCAAGGCCAAATGCGAGATAGCCGAAATTAATGCGAGAGGCAGGGAAAGAAATAGTCGGGGCATTAGCAGATAACTTCACAACATCTTTGACAACAGTTGACTTTCCAGAGGACTGTAGATTAGCTAATGTTGTTCGCTTGTTTTAGAAAGTAAATTCGAATAAAAAAGACAATTCACGGCCAGCGAGCCTGACTTCAGCGTTGAGGAAGCTCTTGGTAAAAATAAAGAGTAATAAGAAGTATGTATATTCGGAAGAAACTGGAATGGTCACTGACAGGGAGTATGGGGAAGTGCCATCTCCATCACCTCAGTAGTGTGATTGAATTGTGGGAAGTGGTGACAAAGATAATTGATGATGGAAGTGCTATGGATACAGTTTACATGAAGGTTTTTTTTTAATGGCATTTTATAAAGTCCCACCGCAGATTGGTAGAAAAACTAATATCACATGATATTCAGGTGTACTGTCGAGCCGAATACAAAACTGATTTCGAGTTAGAAGACAGAGGTTAGCAATGGATAGAGATTTCCCAGAATGGACACGGCTAACTATTGATGTTACACAGGGGTCAGATTTAGTTCCCATGTTGTTCGTAACGTGGAAAAAATAATATGGAGGACAATGTGGTTGGTCTGAATACAAGGTTTGCAGACGATACAATATTTGCAGGATTTGGTGAGAGAGCCAACGATTATGAAAGAAGAAACACAATATCGGTAGATTGGTGAATTGGGCATAGAAATAGTAGGCAAGTGGGAGATGATGCATTTTTGAGATTCAAATTTAAGTGTGTTATTTTTTGTAAATGGCAGAACCCTTACGAACATTAACATGTGAACGGATCTCGTCGTGCAGTTCCACAGCTCCTTAATAGTGACAACGCATGTTGCCAGGGTGATTAAGAAGGCATATGGCACCCTTGTTCATCGAGGCATGCGGGAAACGTGGAACCGGGTTGCAGCTACATTAGACCCTTGTTATGACGAATTTCGTGTATGGCGTGAGTTTGTGCCGCCACACCACCAGAATGAGACCTTAAGAGCGATTGAAGAACAATGTCAGCAGGGTGTTGCCTGATTTTGAGGATATTGCCGATGAAGAAATGTGAGAATTGATGAGAATTATTTTAACTGGAAAGACAGCGGCTGAGAGTCGACCCGATAGTTGTCTACGAAATTATGAAAGGTAGACCGACAGTGGATATTAAATTGCATTTTCCCAGGGTTGAACTCTCAATTACAAGGTCACAGAGGTACAAGATGAGAGTGGGAAAGTTTAAAGGACATATGCGAGGGAAGTGCTTCATGCAGAGTGTTAGGAGCCTGGAACTCACTTCCAGATGCAGTGATGCAGGCAGGCAGATCAGTGATAATTAAGAGGCATTTGGATATTTCCGTGAAAAAAGGGTTGTATAGAGAATAACGACAAAATAAGAAGCAGAAGCTGTGGTATTTTTGGTTTCGTTTAGGCATGATTATTGGCACAGACTGAATGGTCGAAAGTCCTGTTCCTGTGCTGTACTTCTCTTTTGCATTTTCTTCTTCTGTTCCTGTAGTACCACAGTTGCCTGATTTTAATATGGCTTAGTGTGGACATTAGCTGTGACTCCCAACTGCGATCTCGCCAAGGGTCAACAGCATATTCAGAACCACACTTTCTCTGATCCTCCTACCACCACATCAAGACTTTTCTTTGCACTCCCATGCGCACTTCACATAATGGAATAATGCTTGTCTCAACATGAATTGCATATTCTACAATCTATCCTGGCAATACTCCTTTGACTCACTTGTATCCTCATCACTCACGGGAAACTTGCTCAAAATGTGTAAAACTCTTAATTTCTTTGCCTACCCTGCTGTCATACGTAAGTAAGCCTTACCTGCACATGTAAATTATTTAAAGAGGTCTCAAACATTCTTCTGAAATAACCACTCTCCAAGTTGTGATTCTTTGAAGCTTTGCACCATGATCATGCTTTCCTTTGTGTATTCTATAAAATTCACTGGCATAATGTGCTTTCCCACCTCTAGCATGCCATTGTGTTTTCTCAAACACTACCATCGAGTTTTCATGTGGCTTACTTACATACAGTGAACATACTTTCGGTTTCTTTTTCCCTCAGGTGTTTCCTTATTAACCATGTTGTCAGCTTTCATTAGAACTTTCAATGGGATAGCCTTTTCTTTTGCCACATGTCGAATTCTCGTTTCCCCATTTTCTATATCTCGAAGAATGAAATTAATGTCAAAAATCAAGCATTGTTTTTTGAATGAACTTACAGTCATCTGATATTTCCCCTGCGCCCTCTAAACTCTCGGCTGTTCCACACAAAATCTCATTATTTCAGCAAGTGAACCTTTGAACTACTTCAAAAACATGAGCTACATTATCAAATGAAATGAATCACATGATCTCGCAAAAAATTCGGCAATGATTGGAAATATCAAAACCCATCCCTACCGACGTTTAGCGATGACGGGATTGCGCTTGAACAGTGTCGTCATCGCTGCTCCCTTTCACCACTGCCTTCGTCATAGTCATTCGTGTCAAGTGTTTTCAGTTCAAAATGGCGAATTTCAAAGAAACTTTTTTTTTTGCCTTACTTCTGCTATGGCCACCTTTGCTTGTTTGCTGCCATTTTTCATTACTTTCAATCTTTTGTGTTGCCTGGCGTATAGATTCTTTGAGATTTTTCCCTTGCAGTTGTCTGCTTCATTTGGAATTGAATATTAGTAATCTCTTCAATGGTTCGGATTGCAATTTTTTAAGATGAGCTATTTCTGAAGTTATGTTCTCTTTCCTCTCAGAGTTTTGCAACTCCACCATCAAATTATCTTCCATGTCAGAAAGCTTTGCCTTGCCGCACATTGGGTACAATCCCAGGATTCTGCACGAGTGAAGGGGTCATTATTACAGAGGATAGCTATTGTTTAAGCCAAACAATGTAAATCCCCAAATTAATTATAAAACACCAAAAATCACACGGAATGCATTTGAATCAAATAATCCTAAACCCTTTCTGCAATTGCAGATGTTGATTCCGACCAGACCCTCAATTTAGGACTTGACGAGACTAAACCCCCCTTAGGATACTTGACGGATATAAGCAAGACCCGATATTGCAAGGTTTCATGTTTTAAAATTTAGTCTAATGCATTGCATTCCACATGAGATTCGGTTGGTCAAACTATTCGACGATAAGCCAAAAGAATTACTTTAATGTTTTGCAACAGTTAAAATCTGGACAAAATAAGAATAATAGAAAAGTAATGAAGTAACTTTAACTCTACCAAATTCTTAACAATGTAATAGGTTGATGAACTATTACCAAATGAATGCTCTAATAGAATCTCATAAACACTATTGGCATAAACTAAATCAGTCAAACACATTACCTCTCACGCCATTCTAGCAGCAGGAAGAGAGCAAAAGCAGTTTACTGCATCAAAAAGAGGATTGACAACTTCCACGTCCAGATTGAAAGCACAAGCATCAGCAGAAATCAAAAACCAATTGTCCTCGGTCTTTCAGAGCTTGACCACATCCATTCAGGCAGCTCTATTGTTCCAACTTTTAAAAAAAATTTCACAAGACATGAATGCTGACGAAAAGCTCATGCGTAAAAGCTCGGCTCTCCTCCTCATCGGATGCTACCTTACCTGCTGTGCATTTCCATCAACGCAATTTTGAACTCCAAGATGTTTAGTCTATTTGCATTAACTGGACTGTTTTTCACCTCTAGTTCAGCCTTTCTTCAAAAATGTACAAAATACTCCCCTTAATTCCATACTATTTGCTATCGTCAAATATTTAGGGTCACAGGACTGATCCCTCCTGCAGCCCACTAACCAGTGCCCGTCATGAACAAAAATAGACACGTTACCTAACGACTTATTTCCGACCTGCGAAAAAATTGCACCCATCTTAACACAGTGTTTCCAAATTCATGTATATTACTTTATTTATGCAGACGGAATGTTTGTCTTTCTGAAAATCCAAATAAACCACACCGACTCATGAAGTCCGTGAAGTATGCCTGTACATGCGTAAACAAAAGGTCCCATTGAGGATCATACAACCATACAGTTCTCGAGGTCCTGATAGAAACATTATATCAAAGACATGTTTCCAACATTGATCGTGTCTTTTGTTTACAGTGATTAAATAGCCATCATCTCCAAATGACTGACTGCCTTACCCCTCTCTCTCCCCTTCCTTCCCTTGGATTTCTGCTCAGGGGTGTACCATAAACCCCTCTCCGCCAGATAATCTGTGCACCATTATCCTATAGAGGGCAAAGATGGAACCAGTCAAAAACTTGCAGTAAACGGATGTGTGTGTGTATATGTGTGTGTGTGCGTGTGTGTATGTGCGCGTGTGTGCGTGTGTGTGTGTGTGTTTGTGTTTGTGTGTGTAAGTATATGAACACACACTACTTGCAGAGTCGCCGGCAAAAGGCAGCAGCCGCAGGAGTCTACTTCTTGATGTGCACTTCGGCTGCCCCGGAGAGGGGGCGGGCCTGGACAAGGGCAGCAGGGGAGCAGACGGGAATGGTTTTGGACGGAGTCGGGGTCGGATTGAGCGCGGTGTTGGACGGGGTTTAGGGAGCGATGGGTTGCGAGCAGTGTGCTGCTGCCTTGTCTCCTGAAGGGAGAGCAGACTTAAAACAAACTCTGAGCTCCAGAAGAAAGGCATTTTGTTGCTTAACCAAATACACTATTATCCAAACGACGATTCTACAATGGCCATCACCAGTCAGGATCCCTCTGATTCTGTTGGCAGTTGAAGAAATGCAAAATGATCTCGACAATATGCAGGCTTGGTTTCTTAAGTGGCTAGGAAAACTTTCGCTTCATAAATGAAAGAAAATGACAAGAGAGAATGGAACTGCTGACCCTTGCATTCGTTGATTTTATAATCACTGAATGATCCACTGTGATGTACTGGGCGTTGTTATCGACTTGTAACTCAGTTGGCCTCGCCTTATAAGTACAATGGGGACCACAGTAGGGTCAGATGCTATGAGTTCTGTGGCCAGTACTTCACCTCCTGACTCATCAAAGTCTGTCCACCATCTAAGGTTCACAACTCAGGAATGCCAGGGAACGCATATCACTCAAAAATAGAGAAGGTTCATGAGTCTATGCAGAACAAGGCTGCGTGCTGGGTTTGTCCATTGTCAATCACGGACGGTCATTAGCAACATTGTGTGCGAGTTGCAAGATTCATTGAAGGAATGCATAACATATCTTTTGGCAGCGCCATGGACACCTACGACAACTTTCTCTTCAAACGAGAAGGATGAGCAGGCACATAGTGAGACCATCGACTGCAAGATCTCCAAACCAGTTATCAAACTGACTTGAAAACATTTTGTCTTTCATTTGCTGGATCAAAATCCTGAGCTTCCACATCCTTCACCACGACCTGCAGCTTCAAACCATGGGGAGGACGGTACTTCCAGTGGCTGTTAGGATTACCGACTCATTCAGCTTCTATGATCCAGCGCTTTCCCGGTAGAAGTGGGTCGCATATTTCCCAGTATGTCGACATCAACGTCACCATTCAGTAACGAATGGCATATATGATGGGTGAGATGAAAACAATGTTATCTACGTCAGCAGCGAGCTGCAGGGTCTATCCTTGCCGTCCCAATATAGGCGGATTCCCGAAAGTATACATAGTGCTGCAGAGTACCAATGTCAATATGGAGAGGTCGGGAACTGAAGGAAACTCACTCCATTTATGTTACACTGTGCCCATGCACAGTAGACCATGTTGGAGAATACTCACTGTTGTGGCAGCAGCCACAGCCTCTTCATTCAGAAGGAGGAAGTCATTCCAATTGTCATCGCGTCTCCACGTCGAAAGAAAGGATGGCCTCTCAGGTACAGGCCATTCCCTTAATAATCAGTTCAAAACACCACCGCCCCACCGCACCCCTCCCTCCCCCCCGCCACTCCTCACGGCCAACCAAAAACAGCAAAATAACATGTATGCACTGCGAGCAATGGGACAACTGTGAATGTTATAGAACAGAACAACAGGGAGATGGAGAAACACTTCCGTTTTCTGAATAGGTCAGAGAGAACCCTCCAGTATACACTGCTTCGCTAAGTCCTGTCATCGCTCCCCGTTTCAGTGATATAATGTCTTCCATTTGTCCTGAAATAATGACAGGTTATACGACACACCAAATTCCACCGGTAAAACTATTTTCCATTGACTATGTTCATTTGCAGACTATCAACCTTCTCTTATTATTTTAATTTCCTGCTTATCTGTGTCGTCGCCAAATGTAGCGACAGTACTAGATTAGATTACTTACAGTGTGGAAACAGGCCCTTCAGCCCAACAAGTCCACACTGACCCGCCGAAGTGCAACCCACCCAGGCCTATTCCCCTCCATTTACCTCTTCACCTAACACTACGGGCTATTTAACATAGCCAATTCGCCTAATCTGCACATTTTTTTGGATTGTGGGAGGAAACCAGAGCTAACCCACGCAGTCATGGGTGAATGTGCAAACTCGACACAGTCAGTCGCCTGTGGCGGGAATTGAACCCAGGTCTCTGGCGCTGTGAGGCAGCAGTGCTAATCACTGTGCTACTGTGCCACCGTGCCGCCCGTACATCTGTTCCATTCCTCCAAATCATTGATGTAGATTGTAAATAATTGAGGACACAGAACGGATCATTGCGTGACTCGACTGTTTCGGTCTGTGAGACTGATTTAGACTGATTTCTACCGAGTGCTGACTTGGTGTTTGATAACCAGGACTCCACCATTCCTGTGTAATATATTCGAATGGTTGAAGAAGAACGAGGAACATCAGTCGGCAATTCAGCCCCTCGAGCCTGCTAATGCAATCATGGTTGAAGTCATTTCGTCCTCAATTCCACTTTCCGACACGCTCTCTATGTCCCTTCATTTATTCAATCTCCTAGCATTCACTGCATTCTGGGATTCTGAGCGACTCAGGTTAACAACCCTTTGATAGTAGCACGTTCTCCACACCCCTGTTTTAAGTCTACTCCACCTTATCCTAAAACTATGATCTCTATTTCGAGTTTGGCCAACATAATGAGATACCCACTCCACATGTACGTTGCCAATCGCCTTTACTGAAGTACATAGAACATTAAATCACATTACAGTCACTTCTGCACTCGATGTTAAGCCGACCTGTGAAACCAATCTGAAGCCCATTCAACATAAACTGTCCAATTTTCATCCATATGTTTATCCAAAGGCCATTTAAAAGCTCTTACATTTGGCGAATCTAGTACTTTTGCAGGCTGTGCATTCGAAGCCCCTACTAATCTCTGTGTAAAGAAACTACTTCTGACATCTGTCCTATATCTCCCACCACTCCATTTAAAGTTATGTCCCCTCGTGCTATCCATCACCTACTGAGAAGATGTGGTCTCACGTTCCACCCTGTCTAATTCGCTAATTACCTTTTATGTCTGAATTAAGTCACCTCTCAACCATCTTCTCTCTAACAAAAACGCACTGGTGTCCGGATTCCTTTCTCCATAAGACCTTCCTTCCATACCAGGCATCATCCCAGCAAATCTCCTCTGAAAACTTTCCAAAGCTTCCACATCATTCCTATCATGTGGTGACCTGAGATGCACTGCAATACTCGAAGTCCGGCAGATCCAGACTTTTGCACACCTGTAACATGACTTCATGACACTGAAAATACTTCCCTCTACCAATGAAAGCCAATATAATGTACGCCTTCCTTACAATGCCTACTAACCTGAGTGGCAACCTTCAGCAATCTATGCACTTTGACATCAAGACCTTTCTGCTCAACTACACTACCAAGCATTTTACCATTATCCCAATAATCTGTTTTAACGATCAATGTGATTCAGCTTGCAATTTTCTGCACTAAACTCCATTTGCTATCTCTCAGTCCACCTTTGCAGTTCCTCTATGTCGTTCTGTAACCTGAAACAACTTTCAACACGATCCAAAAATGCACCGAAAGTAATGTCATCCGGATATTTATGAACCCATTCTTCTGCGCCCTCATTCAGGTCATTTATGAAAACGTCAAACAACATTTTCCCGGAAACGGATCCTAGCGGCAGTAAACACGGAATTAAGCAGCGTCCAGACCTCAAAGAGATGTCCTCTGATTCTTAAAAACTCCAGTGAGTATAGGCCTGAACTGCTCAATCCATCGACATAAGGCAAACTTCGAATCACTGTAATCAATTCTGTGATCCTCCTCTGAAAGCCTTCATTGCAACTGCAACCTTCCTGCAGTTAGGGCCGCAGATCTATCCAGAGTGCAGTACTTCCGTTGTGGTCTCATTAATTCCTTTGCAGATTTGTAACACTTTTTGCTTTCCTTTATAACTCATTTATAAGTAAATGCTGAAATTGCACTTGACTTTGTCTTTGCCTGTTGTGCCCGCAGGTGATTTTTCTGTGACATGCATAATGCCACCCACATCCCTCGACACGTAAACTCCTCGAAATTTTTCTCCACAACAAATTGGCTTTCTATGCCTCTGATAAAAACGATAATCCCATACGTATTCACGTTATACTTTATGTGAAATGTTGGCCCATTCTTCGAAACTATTCATGTCCATTTGTACTTTTTATGCATTTAGCTTGCATCAATCTACTTTTCTATCTGTTTTTGTATCATCTGAAAATAATGCTGTCAGATTTTCTATCCCCTCATCCAAGTAATATAATAGATTGCAAATAATTGGGGCCTGTGGTCTGAACATGAACATCTCACATGAATCAGCCATTAATCTCCACAGAGCTCACGTCGCTCAGCTTCCACAAAATATGCTAAGGTGGAGCTTAGTAACCGCAAGGAGGAGGAAATATTGACGTGAATTATATATGAAAGACAAAACTGTAATACAAATGTCGATCATGTTGTAAAACAGCAAATAGACATACACGCTTGCGGGTATAGCTGTAATAATTGACAGCTTCATGTTACACCTAAATCGTGTTAACTCAAGTGAATGCGATAGCTGTGAGATATGGAATTTTATGCGTGTGTGTGAGATGGTTTGCTTTCACAGTATGTTGAACACTGAGGTAGAGATTAGAAAGTTTTCGAATTGATGTTGTGTGATAAGAAGGGCTAATTAAAAACCCTGATGAAAAGCAGCTTTTGGGAATAATGATCATAGTAAATTGGATTTCATAAGACGTCTGAATATAAAACAGTTTTTTTTCAAATTGTGTCTAAACCTGACTCATGCAAGGCATGAAAGTTTGAGGAGCATATTGTCTTCAGTGAGTTGGACAAATGTATGAGAAAGATTTAATGCAAGGCAAGGAATGGCCGTTGTTTAAATAAACACTGTAACATGTCCAATATATGTATACCCACTATCGTGCAAACAGCAAAAAAGTAAGGTGATTCAACGATGGTTAAGAAAATACGTTAAAGATTGCATGAGATCAACGGAATCAGCGCCAAAAATGCCACGTATTGTGTTAAACTCTGGATTCAGAGAAATTTGGGACCAGGAAAGTAGGACCAATGAACCTAAAAGGAAATGCAAAAGAACAAGAGTACAAACTAACAAGAAACATTAGGACGACCAAACGCCTCTATTGATACTGGAAGGGAAGTGAAGGCAGGTTTAGGTGTGGAACGGTGACTATCCGGACACCAACATTTTCTTGCAGAGAAATGGGAAATTACAGAGAAATTAAACAATTGCTTTCATGTCTATCTTCACAGAGTAAAAAAAAAAATGGAGAAAATCAATCTGTGTTTTATCGTGATTCAACGCATTAGAGGTGATTGCAGTAAAACTTAGAAAATTCAAATAGAGGGACTGACTGACGCAAACGTACCAAGATAGTCTACACGTTCACGAAAAGGAACAGAATAATCCGGGAACAATTAGTATCCAATACAAACCAAAGGGGCACTTGGTGTGTCAAGATTAAGAAAATTGATAGTTTGTGATGTGAGCGCTTCTCATCTGTTTGGCTTGGGCGAAGGAGCATCAGATCGATAAAAAAAAAACGCAGGCAAGGATTGCAGGCTTTGTCTGGTATAAAGTTGAACTGATTATCAGGTACAGAAGAGTTTTATCACAGGCTGCTCTCGGAGACAAGGGCGGAATGGTCCTCGCTCAAATGGTTAATTCGAATCTGTCCTCGTGGGAGCCGGAGATGCCAGAGGACTGGAGAACAACTGCTGTTGGCGCGCTTCACAGGTAGGGTGGTCGAGACGGTCCTGGGAATTATACACCAGTGCAAATACGATCAGTATTAGGTAAACCTTTGAAGAAGACAGAGGAGGAGGAAATTGATTGACATGTATCAAGGCAATATCTGATCAGAGGTTGTCAGCATGACTTTAACAGTTAAAATTAAGTTAATGTCACACAAGACCAGGCTAACATTAAATACATTATTTGTAAATACTCGCTTTTCGAGCTTTGCTCCTTCATCATCCTTTTTTTTTGAGGTGGCCCTTTTGAAGATTATCAGCAAATCCTTTGACAAAGCCTCACATGGGAAACTGACCAAGAAAGTAGCATCTCATTGCATCAAGTGCAACTTGGAATGTTGCAACGAAAATTGTCTTCGTGGCAGGAGACAGAGGGCGGTGGTTGAAGGTTTTTTCTTTTCACTTAAGACAAGTGTACCCTGGTGTACTACAGGGATCAGAGCTGCATTCCTTATTATATGTGGTATTCATAAATGATGTAGATGCAAAAGTTATCGGGGGCGGGTCGAGTGTGATACGTAAGCTTGTGTTTGAACACAGCTTGGCCAGTTGGTTGTGAGTGAGGAGGAAGATCTTATGTTACAGGCAGATATAGATGGAATTGTGAGGTGGCAGATCAATGGTAGATGGAATGAAACCCTGATAAATACAAAATGATGCACCTTGTTAGAAGGAACCAGACAGGGGTGCACTCAAGGAATGGCAGCACACCAGGAAGCTCAGACGGTGCTTCTCCATAGATTCCTGAATGCTACTGGACAATGTAATGTGTTGGTTAAGAAGGTACACGGGAGTGCAGGCTGAGCCTTTATTAATCGAAACATAAGTTATAAATGTTATACAAGATGGCACGGTGGCTCAGTGGTTACCATTGCGGTCTCACAGCGCCAGAGACCCGGGTTCAATCCCCGCTTCGGGCAACTGTCTGTGGGGAGTTTTCACATTCTCTCCGTGTGTGCGTGGTTTTCCTCCGGCGGCTCCAGTTTCCTCCCACACTCCAAAGATGTGCAGGTTAGGTGAATTTGCCATGCTGAATTGCCCATAGTGTTAGGTGCATGAGTCAATGATGAATGCAGGGGAATGGGTCGGGGTCGGTTGCTCTTTGGAGGGTCGGTGTGGACTTGCTGGGCCGAAGGGTCTGTTTCCACGCTGTAGGCAATCTAAAGATCTTGTATCGTCAAAAGATGGAATGCTTTGTGGAGTCCTGATCACAACTTTACATCAAGGATCTGATTACACTGGAGGATTTGCATAGGCTGTTCCCCCGGATGGAGCATATCAGCTACGAAGAGAGGTTGGATAAGCGAAGGCGGAGAGGCACATGTTTCAGAAGTATAAGATTAGAGGGGTAAAGACAAGTTGGATAGAGAGCAGTTGTTGTTGGAGTCAAAGGACCAAGAAGAATAAAACACAAGTTTAAAGAGAAGGGTTTGAAGTTGAGATAAGGTATCAGGATTGTAAATGTATTGTTTTGGAGAAATTATTGGGACTGAAATTAAGGGTCATAGGTAAATTCAGCATAGATTTATGACCTGAAATTATATTTGAAAAATTGACTTAATATACATTATGAAAAAAATCAATATCTGCAATGTGTTTGGATTTTCAGAAACGTTTTTGATGAAATCGCAAGGCTGTTGTGCAAAATTAAATCTTATGGAACTGAGGTTAATGATTGGACATGGTTTTATAATTGGAGAGCTGACAGGGAACAGCGAGTAGTTTTTGAACTTGACTTTGCTATCAGGTGTATTTTACAGGATAGTTGCAATAAAATCCACTGAAAAGCTTTCCCTTGTTGCCGCACAACAGCACAGATTTGAACACTTTAAGAAAATGAATAAAATCAAAGACACACTTGAAGAGAGGCTATCAGTCCAAAGGCAGTGTATTACCATCGACGATGCTTTAACACCCATGCCTCTACAGAATCTTCATCGCCACCCACATCGGACCCCAGCAACATGGAAGTTACTGATCCTCAGGCGCCATCTTTACCAGTCGGCCAATCGTCCTCCATCACTTCTTCGTGGCACTCTGTACCAGACCCTCCAATGTCAGAGTCAAGTCTGTCACTGCTGGGTTCACCTCATCGATGTAGTCAGGGTATCTTCCCAAAATTTGCTATTTTACCAACAGCTTAGGATTCAAACAAAAAAATAATCTCCAATCCTCAGGCATCATCTTTTGCTGCTGGCCTCCCTCGCCCATGACCCCTCTGCAGACGTAGTTGCTGCTGATTCCAGGTGCTGTGCTTGCTCCAGAAAAGTAAGTAGGTACTCACTCTCCTCCGCACTTGGCTGAACTCGAAGTTCCCTACCCTGCTTGAGACATCTCGATGTCCGCTCCTTGAGTCAGCTCAATTTGCACGCATTGGCCTCTCACTGCTGTCTATGCTGTACAAGCAGCTAGGTAAGTAATTTACAAAAGAAAATGGAGGCATTAAAAAAAGAAAAAAGAAAACTTCCCACCAGACAAGCCATGGCACATGAGCCCTTGCACCGGAAGCACCAGAACAAAAGGATTGTTTTATTGGATTGAAAGGCTTGTGGTGTCTCACAGGAATCGGGGCATGGAACCCGGCTTTTCCCAGTACATTTTCAAAGATTCAGCTAAGTAAGTCAATCACAAAATTTCCAACACTGCTGATGGCACGAAGTGAGGTTGGATTTTGAATGTGTGAGGAGTATGTGAAAACGCTCCAAGGTGATTGAGACGATAGATTGAATAAGCAAAGACGTGGCAAATAACACGCAATATTTGTACATGTGACATTTCGCACTTTAGTGGGAAAAACAGAATGGCAGCCTACCATCTCAAAAGCAATTGTTTGAAAAGAAAACGTTTATGAATAAAGGGTTTTCTGCTCTTTTTTTGTTTCATTATGCGCAGACCTCCGGGTTCCATGTACAGCAGTGAGTTCTGATGCCAGAAGCCAATTTTGGGACTGGCATTGGCACATTGACTAGTGTCATATACCCACCAAGTGGGTAGCTGTAATATTGTAAAGGCTGTGGATCTCCTTACTCACCAGCCACTGAAAACAATATTGCAGGAGCAGACAGCAGTTTGGAAGAAATTTGATCCGTTAACCTTCACTTCACGGGAGTTTGAGTGCAAGAGTAAGGCTGTCTTACTGCAGCTCTACAGCAACTTGCTGAGACTATATTTCGAGCATTGTGCAGTATTGTGTGCCGGTTTCGTCTCCTTAACGAATGAAGAGCAAACTTGTCATTGAGGGAGTGCAGCGAAGGACGACCAGATTGATCGTTGGGATGACAGACTTGTTGTAGTAGCAGAGTTTGGGTCAATTGGGACCGTATTCCTTGGCGTACATAAAGAAGAGCAGAGACAGATTGGAAACAGCAATGATAATTCCCGTGGCTGCGACGTCTAAAGCAATGGGGCACTACATTAGGTGCAGGTAGGCCAAACTGCATTGAGATGACAATAAACATCGAACTCAGACACTGATGAACCTGGAGAATTGTCTACCACATAAGTCTGTTGAAGCCAATGTACTGCATATAAATAACGATTTCGCGACACGACAGCGATGGGAGAGGTCTGGAGTACATTGTGAAGATAGAGCATCAAACATCATTAACGTTAGTTGTTGTATAATGCAGTGGCTATGTTGTAGAAAATCGTACAATGTCAGTATTGGTGGCTATGTGAAAACAGTCTTGAGCCGAAATGCTGAAAATATCAGTAAAAACCAAAAATTAAAGTTCGTCTAACACACACAATATCACCATCTAAGTAAATCTTTAAACCGTATATTGTAAAGAAATAGTACTGTAAATACAGCACTTTAACATGACGATCACTGATACTGCAGTATATCTTTAATGAAGCACTTCACCAGAAAGAACGTGAGCCAACTGTCCACGTGATGCCGACGTGGAATTCCAGTTTTCCTCTCGAGTATGCCCTCGATTTGAAATTCAGTTCGTTTTAAATGTAGACTACAATTCCAAGTTTAAGGCCTAGTTTCAAGGCTTGCATCCTTGATTTAGCGGAACATGCTAAATGTGCACTTTGCAGACAGAACATTCTGAGGCTGTGTTTTGCTGTTCAGCTGGTGCCGGGGATGCAATCACGTAACAGTAAACGGTAGCTAGCTCAATTAAAAAAAAATGTTGCCTACAATTCAGTTATAGCCTTAGAGCTAAATCGCTTTGAATCAACGAGTGTGACAGGTGAAACAAAATCGATAGACAACATGGACAACTGTTGTTTATTTTTTCCCGATGGTTAATCTCATTTGGGGATGTGTTCACGCTGTGTGGAACAGGTGCATTGAGGAGATGTTCGACAATGAATTAGAATGCTGGAGGCTCTATGTGTTCTATGGCCTACTCCTTTCACCATGGTTCTGTTCAATTTGTTTGAAATCTCTCTAAATGTTGTCACAAGCTCTCCGACATTAGGAAGGAAGTCTCTACTGGATCGACAGGAATGTGTTCCCCGTTCCCCTTTCCAATACTGATGCTAGTGCCCAGTGCCTTTCCAGTTTTATCCTTTAAGCCCTCGGAGCAGTTTGAAGAATTCAGTGCCTTGTTGACCGGTTCAGAGACAATTGAAGAATTTATCACATGTCTGTGCATCTGGGTCAAATTTAGGCGAGACCAGGAAGACGCAGGCAATTTGCTTCTTGTAAGTACATTTGAGAAGCAAATTGCGGTTTACAATCGATGTTGACTTTAAGTTCACTTTTACTTACACCATATTTTCACGGAATCCCTACAGATTGGAATCAAGCCCGTCGGCTCAACATATCCACACCGACTCTATGAAACGTCACCCATCCAGACCCATTCTCCACCCTTATTATTACTTGCTCATGTAGATAACCTATACACCCTTGAACACTTTGAGCAATTTAGCATGGATAATTCGCTAAATCTGCACATATTTGGATTGTGGGTGGAAACTGGAGCAACCGGGAGAAACCCACACAGACACGAGGAGAGTGTGCAAATCCACTGTTGCTGAGAATTGAAATCGGCTTCCTGGCACTGTGGGACAACAGCGCTAACCACTGAGCCACCTGCTCGCCTGTTTTACATCTCAATATTTTATTGAAAAGTTCTAACTTCCACAAGCTGCCAGAGCATTAGCCTGGTCTGGATTCGGAATCCAGTGAAATTTCCATAACTGCATAATCTCGAACTCTTCATTCACTGCCCTGTCTTCCTGTAATGTCCCTTTCATTTAACAATGCACCTGCACCACTCTGTCTCTGTTCGACAAGACCCCACCGTTAACAGTGTAAATCCTGCCCTGTTTTGCCTTACAAAATGCAACACCTCCCATATTTATCAGCTTGAAGCTCCAAGTGCCGTTCCTCAATCCAGTGGCTAATTTTATTAAGATCCCATTGTCCTCTAAGATGACCTTTTTCACTGTCCACTCGATCGCCAATATGCTGTCATTTCTCAACTTACTGTGCACGCTTCCTATATTCTCAGTCGAATCGATTATAAAATAACAAACTCCAGTGGACCCAGCACTGCTCATCGTGGCACACCACGGGTCACAGGCGTTCAATTGTAACAATGGATATCTCACACCACCCTTTGTTTCTGACTGTCCAGCCACATTTGTATCTAATTGGCTCGCTCTCCCTGATTCCCTGTGATCTAACCATATTCACCTGTCTACAGTGCGGAATCTCGTTGGGCCCCACTGAGCTCCACGTTGATAATGTATGCTGCTTTTCCTTCATCTCTCTTCTTGGTCACCTCTTGAAAGTTTTCAATTAAGTTTGTGAGACTAATGTTCCCACGCACAAAACCGTGCTGACTGTTCCTAATCAGTCCTTGCCTTTCAGAATACTGGTAAATCCTGTCTCTCAGAATCTCCTCGAAACACCTAGCCACCACTGACATTGGACTCACCGGTCTGTAGTTCCCTGGCTTTTTTCCAGGTTGGGGTTTTTACACTAACGTCACAACATGAGCTGCGTTCCAGTCATTCAGCCCTTCATCCATGGCTGCCAATGGCACAAACAAAACTGAAGAAAATTTGGATGCTGAAAATCAGAAACAAAAAAAAGAGTTCCTTGGAAAGGTCAGCAGGCCTGCTGCATCTCTGCAGTGAAATCAGAGCTAACGGTTCGTGTCCAGTGATTCTTTTTCTGAACTATAAAAAATGATATACATGTCTCAGCTCTGAGCTCCAAAATTGCATCCGTGGCGTTCCACATTCGACCAGGATACACTTAAACACATTCTGGGGTTTCGCTGCAAATATGCATTTTAAGAACTCCAGCGTTTCCTTTTCTGTAATGTAGCCTCATTTCAAAACATGGTTACATGCATGTATTTCCCCAAGTTACCTCTATTCTATGCCTTTCTGAATATCAAATACTGACGCGGTTTATTTGTGTAGGATCTCACCATCTATTAGGGACAATTTGACAGGCACCAGTGGATGGGAAGTCAGCTCCTTGTGATGAGTTTGAACTCAAGCATTGCTAGGCCTTAATGGATTGTGTTGACAGAAATTTACAAGCTCCATATGTCTTCAAGGAACTGGGAGAGAATCCTTCAGTACAGCAAGGTTTTCACCCTCTGTATTAAGAACTGGAAAGAATTGACCTATGTCTGCTCTCGAATGGTCGAGTGTGTCGGAGTTTTCAGAAAACCATCTCTTCTTATGGATGTGTGTCCGTGTGTATGTGGAGGGATGGTTTCTACTGTCTTGCATCATGTTTTTTGAAAATTTGAGACCTTTCTATTTGTTACTTCAGTTCCAATTATTCTAGAAAATCTCTGAATGCAATGACATACTTGTAGATCTCACTGAGTCCTCAATCAAACTTTGCTTCCAGGCTGATTGATAGCTTGTTTATTTTCCTTCCTCACAGTTAACGTAATGACGATCTACGTCCTGCTTTATAAAGACTGTGGATAGTCTAGACGTGTCAGACATTACCTGGGAGCCATGGCAGCTGCGGATCTACTGGTCATTATCCTCGACCGAATATTAAGACACATCGCCATTCTTTATCGAGAACAGTCATATATTCTGATGCGCTCTGTCTGATTATATAATATTCACGCTGTGTCGCTTTTTGCAGCTACTGACTGTTCTGTCTGGTTCACTGTCACATTCACCTTTGATCGATTTGTGGCCATTTGTTGCCAGAAGGTGAAAACTAAATATTGCAGGGCGAAAACAGCGGCTGTAGTTCTGGCAACAGTGACTGTACAGCGCTGTTTAAAGAACACTTTCTGGTATTTTATGCTCACAAATTGGTATCGGTTGGGGAACCCACCCTGCTTTTGTTGGGTAAAACTAACGGTTCAATCCTCTAGTGTCTGGCTCACAATCGAGTTCATCCACAACATTCTGACTCCGGTACTACCATTTCTCCTGATTCTGCTGTTCAACGTTTTCACCGTCAGACACATTTCAGTGACCAGCAGAGCCTGCCGGAGTCTCCGGGCTCACATCAATGGGAACGTTCAGTGTGGCACAGAAATGAAAACTTGAAGAAAATCTATTATTCTACTGTTTGTGAGCTCGGCCAATTTCATCCTGTTGTGGTCACTTCTAATGGTGTGTTCCATATGGGGCCGAATGCGGTATATCGTATATACCCCGGTGTATATCCAACCTTTTGTGCGGGAAATGGGCTTCATGCTGCAGCTCCTCAGTTGCTGCACAAACACCGCGATTTATGCCGTAACCCAGACGAAGTTCAGCCAGTAACTGAAGAATGTGCTGAAATATTCCTTTATTCAAATTCATGAATCATTCAATATCACTCATTAATCAATCCATCCGGGATTTTATCATTTCAGTTCAGTGCTTAAGTAACGAAGCAGCCTGACGCTATGGAAACAGATTGAGTGTACTGGTGGTTTGTCTAACCTTATCTCTGAACGGCTTACAGGGACCGTTCACTGTGTCTCTCAACTCTAAGATCAGTCAGAATAGGCACCATCCCACTGACGGCACCCATCACTTCCATTGCAAAAGAATAAAATGTGTACTTTAAAATGTACCAAGCAGCAGAATTAGCTATATTGCTTTCTGTAGATGAAGCTGATTTGTAGAGAGACAGACACAGCCCCAAGTCCTGGTCAGCAGTGGAGGGGGGGAAACGATGGCGGAGTGCAGGAGTTGGGTTCAATTCACTCCGCCTTTGATTTCCCTTCTGGTGTTATTCACCCTGCCATATTCACCATCACTCAAACCCCATCTTGCACTCTCTCTACCTCTCAACATACCCCCTCCCATTCCAATTTACATCACGCTTGTGTTCCGTTCCGTGCGATGGCTTCACAGGCTGCTGCTTGGAGGAAACAGTGCCAATGGTGTCGCAGTTTGTTGTCAGGCGAAAAGAGTGAGAATGGGTTCACAGGCCTTTGTCTTGAGAATATGGTGGGGATGTGTTCACAGGTCGTTGCTAGTGGAAAAGAATGGCATTAAGCCAAAGGGAAGGGAAATTGACTGGGGACGTGTTAATATGTCATTGCTAGAAGAAAATAATGAGAATGGTTTCAGAGAACATTGCTAGAAGACGACTGTGGGGAATTGAGTCAGTGTCTGTTGCGAGACGAATGGAGTGGGCATGTGTTCACTGGCAGTCACTAAGTGAATTGAGTGAGGATGGTGACACAGGCGGCTGGCAGGAGAACAGTGTAGGGGTGAGCTCACAGTCCGTTACTGGGAAAAAAGTGTGAGGATGGATCCATGGACGTTTGTAAGGTGAACAGAGTTGGGATGCGTTTACAAGCCATCGCTCGGGGAAGAGTGGAGACGTGTAACCTGGGTTTTCTCAGGAAAATGTAGTGGGGATGGTTTCGCATGCCTTTGAAAGGGAAGCAGAATGGGGATGCGTTTACAGTTTGTTCGTCGGGGAGAAGTATCATGATGGATACACAGGCCATTGCTAGGGGAACAGAGTTGGGGATGTGCTTCCAGACCGTTACTAGGGTCCGTGTGGCGTTGGGTTCAGAAGCAGTAGCTATGGGAGCATAGTTAGCACAGGGACACAGGCTATTACTAGGAAGACAGAGCAATAATGGGCTCACAGGTCGTTGCGAGTAGAACAGAGAAGGGATAGGTGACAGTCCTTTACAGTGAAAACAGTGTTGCAATTGCTACACAGGCTTTTGCTCGCGATACAAAGTGGAGATGTGTAACATGAACATTGCTATGTGAACAGAGTGCGACTGGGTTCACAGGCTTTTGCTAGAGGAATAGATTGGGATTGGGATTGGTGCCACTCGCCATTGAAAGAACGACAGAGTGAGCTTGAGACCATGTGCTTTTTCTTGGAGAACAGAGTAGGGAATTCCTCACAGGCCATTGGTAACAGTGCAAATTAGGGATGATTTCACGGGCCATTTTGCAAGGAAAGCATTGGTGATTGAATCACACGCCGTTGCAATGAGAACAGTGACGTTGGGTTCACAGTCCATTGCCAGGTGAAGAGAGTTAGGACTGGTTCGCAGACCGTTGCTCGGGGAACTGAGTGGCGATGAGGTCACAGCCAGTTGTTAGAGGAACAGGGTGGGGATGGGTTCGCCGACCATTGGTAGGGGAACAGGGCATGGATGAGTTCAAAGGACTTTGCTAGGATTTCGCAGTAATGATGATCTTACAGGTTGTGGCGAGGAGAACAGAGTCAACATGTGCATTTTTAAGATTACTTACAGTGTGGAAACAGGCCCGTTGGACCAACAAGTCCAACCAACCCGCTGAAGCGCAACCCACCCAAACCGATTCCCCTACATTTACCCCTTCACCTAACACTACGGACAATTTGGCAAGGCCAATTCACCTAACCTGCACATATTTGGAATGTGGGAGGAAAAAGGAGCACCATGAGGAAACGCACGCAGACACAGGGAGAATGTGCAAACGCCACACAGACAGTCGCCTGAGGTGGCAATTGAACCCAGTTCTCTGGCGCTGTGAGGCAGCAGTGCCAACCTCTGTGCCAACGTGCCGCTTATAGGCCGTTGCTATTCGAAAAAAACGTGGATGGGATCACAGGCTGTTGCTTGGGCAAGTGATTTGGGATGGGTACACCCGTCATTGCAAGGGGAGCAGAATGGTAATGGGGTCACAAGCCATTGCTAGTGGAAGAATGCAGGGATTGGATGGCAGTATGTTACACGGAAAACGGAGTGGCAATGATGTCACATGCCGTTGTTAGTGGAACACAGTAGGAATGGATTCAATGTTCAATAAAGGGACTAAAACGTGCGGACGGGTTCACAGTCCATTACTGGGAAAACAGAGAGGGGACTGGTTCAAAGGCCATTGGAAGAACGACAGATTTGGGATGGGTTTGCAGACCGTTGCGAGGTGAACAGAATTTGGATGGGTTCACAAGTTGTAGAAGGAACAGTGTAAGGATGCTTTCAGAGACCGTTGATTGGAAAACATATTGGTGATTGGTTCACTGGCAGTTGCTTGGGCATCTCAAAGGGGATGAGTTCACAGGCTGCTGCTAGCACAGCAGAGTGAGGATGTTTTCAGAAACTGTTGTAGGGAGAACAGAGTGTCGTTTGGTTCACAGGCCATTTCTTGGAAAGTGAAGTGGGTCGGTCTGTTTTCACAGTCCGCTGCTTGGAGAGCACAGCGCGGAACGGTTCACAGTATGTAGTGCAGAGAAGAAACTGAGGATGGGTTCACTGGCCATTGCATTGGGGACAGAGTCGAGAAATGTTCATTGGTCGTTCCTCTGGGAAGAGAGAGAGAGAGAGAGGATTCAGGAACTCTTTCTACGAGAACATTGTGTGCATTTGTCCACAGGCCTTTGCTGGGGGAAGAGATGTGGGATTGGTACAGAGACTGGATGGTATTGCAAGCAATTTGATTCAGGACAGTTTGGCGATGGGGGCATAGACTGTTGCAAGGAGAACAAAGTGTGGTTTGGTCGAGAGACCAAGGGGAACACAATTGGAAATTGCTTCGCAGACCGTATCTAGGGAAAACAAGGATGGCGATGGGGACACAGGCAGTTGTTAGGAGAACAGAGCGGGGATGGAGTCACAGACTGTTGTTCGGAACAAAACGCGTGGGCGTGAGTTCACAGGCAACTGCTAGAAGGAAAGAGTTCGTATCAGTTCACAGGCCTTTTCTAGGAGAACAGATTGGGGATATTGTCACAGGACGGTTCCAAGAGAACAGAATCAGGATGCGTTCGCAGGTCGTTGCATGGGGCTGAGTATTTGGATTGGTTCACTGACCTTTACTGGGGGAACAGAGTGGCGATGGGGTCACAGGCCGCTGTTCTGAGAACAGAGTGGTGATAGATCCACAGAAAATTGCAAGGGGAAAGCATTGGGAGTGAATGCACAGACCATTGGTAGGGGAACGGAACGGTGCTGGTTCAGGATGTTGCGAGGAAGTCCGGGTCGGGATGTGGTTACAGGTCATTGCCAGGCAGAGTGGGATGAGCTTAGAAGTCACTGATAGGGGCGTGCATGGGGTCACAGATTGTTGCTAGGAGAAAAGCGTGGGGTGAGTTCATAAGCAATTGCTGGAAATACAGAGTTGGTATCGGTTAATAGGCCCTTACTGGGAGAATAGAGTATTGAAATTGTCACAGGACGTTGGTCGGACAACAGAGAATGGATGGGTCCACAGGTCATTGCTAGTGGTAGAGAGTGAGGATGGTTTCAGAAACTGTTGCTGGAGAACAAAGCGGCAAATGGATAACAGGCAGTTGCTCGGGGAACACAAAGAGATGGGTTCCCTGGCTGTTGCTTGGGAAACAGCGTGATGACGGTTTAAGAGACGATTGCCAGGAATACGGAGTGTAGATGTGTTTTTGGGCCATTGCCATGAAAGCAAAGTAGGTCTAGTTTTACAGGTCGTTGTTCGGAGACCAGAGTGCGGACAGTATCACTTTATGTAATGAGGAGAAGAGAGTGAGGATGGATCCACAACCCATTTGATTAAAAGCAGACTTAGGGATGTGTTGATACGCCGTTCATGTGGGAAGACAGAGAGGATGACTTCATGGACTGTTGCCAAGAGAACTGACTGAGGAAGGGAACACCGGTCGCTGCCAGGAAAACAGAGTGGGAATGGGTTCACAGGCTATTGCTAACAGGAATCAGTGGAGATAGGCTCACGGGCCATTTCTAGTAGAGCATAGACAGATGGGGTCGCAGGTCGCTGTCAAGAGAAAACAGTGTAAATGGGTTCATAGGCCGTTACTGGGAGAACACAGTGTGAAAGGTTTCACAAGCAGTTGTTAGTGGAACAAGCAGGGATGTGTTCACAGGACGTTGCTACGAGATCGGAGTGAGGGTGGGCTACCGGATATTGCTGGGAGCGAAGAGTGGGCATGCGTTCATCGGCCGCAGTTAGCGGAACACAGTATGGATGGGGTGTCAGGCCGTTGCTTGGGGCTCAGTGTGGCGACTTGCTCACAACCCGTTGCTGGATGAAAAGGGTGGGAATGATTTCCGAGACCGTTGCTAGCAGAACAGTGGTGTAGGTGGGTTCACAGGCCGTTACTTGGGGACCAGTGTGAAGGTGGGCTCACAGGCTATTGCTCGAAGAAGAGAGTTAGGGTTGATTCAAAGGTCATTACTCAGCAAAAACACAGAGGATGGATTCACAGGCCATTGGTTGGGGAACAGAGCGGGGGATGTGTGCAAAGAAATGTTTCCAGGAGAACAGAGTGGGAATGTGTTCTCAGTCCGTTTTAGTGCCCTTAAACAAGGTGAGACAACAATTGTTGCAGGCAGTGATTTCGAAGTACCTGTGACACTGGGTAAAGAAATGACTTCCGACATCTGTCCAATAATTACCACGCTCAATCTTTCGCTATTTCACCTCGTTGAAGCCATGGCCATCTATGGAAAAATGCTTTCACTGTCCACCATATATAACTGTCTGATTATTTTACATGTATCAATTAAGTCACTTCTTAACCTTCTTCTCTCTGATGAAAACAGCCTCAAGTTCTTCCGCGTTGGCTCACATACCTTCCCTCCAAACCATGCAAACATTCCAGAAAAAACTTCTCGGAACTTTTCCCAAACCGACACATACTTCCTATAATGTGGTGACCAAAATTGTACGCAGTAGTCTGGGTGTGGCCGCAGCAGATTTTGTACAGCTGCAGCATGACTTCGTGGCTTTGAAACTCAATACCTCAACCAATAAAAGGTAACACGCCATATACTTTCCTAACAACAATTGCAAACTGGGTGGCAACTTTCAGGCATCTGTGTACATGGACACTGAGATCTCTTTGCTCTTATGAACAAAGAATGTCAACATTAGCCGCAATTCTTTAGTCCTGTTGCTTCTTCCAATGTCAATCACCTCACATTTTTACGCATTAAACTCCATTTGCTACTTCTCAGCCCACCCGTGCAGCTTATCTATTTCCCTTTGTAACATGCAACATTCTTCAGCATTATTCAGAAATCCACTGACCTCAGTGTCACTCGCGGATTTACTCACCCATCATTCTAAGGGCCCATTTCGAACATTTATAAAAATGACAAGGAGCAGTGACCTTTGCGATTCGCCAATAGCGAGTGAACTCCAGGATGAATATTTCCAATCAAGCACCACCCTCTCTCTTATATTAGCTAGCCATTTTCTTATCCAAATCGCTAATTCACCATCAATCCTATGCCTCCGTATTTTGTGCAGTCGCCAAATGTGGGGAACATTGTGGAACACCTTACTGAAATGCATGCGGAGCACATCAACTGCTTTACCCTCATGCATCTGTGTATTTGCCATCTAAAATAATTCAATAAGATTAGTGATACACGACCTACTCTTCGCAAAACTGTTTTTACTATCTCTAATGAACATATTCCTCTCGAGATGGTTATAAATGCCATCTCTTATAACTTTATCCAACACTTTATCCACAACCGAAGTCAGGCACACTGGTGTAAGCTTTTCAGGTAGCCTCTCATCCCTTTCTTGACCAAGGGAGCAAAATTATTTATCCTACAGTTTTCTAGGACTCTTCCTGTAGATAATGATGACATATAGATCAAAGCCAATGGTTCTGCAATCTTCTCCCTGGCTTCCCAGAAAATTATACGAATGATGGGATCCAGCCCGGTGACTTATCTATTTTAACACTCTCAAGAATTGTCAATATCTCCTCCTCGTGGCACTCAATCGCGTGCTGTCTCGTAGCCGGCATCTTAGTATTCTTCTCGACTGCAATGTCTTCTTCTAGTGTGAAAACAGATAAAGTTTATTTAATTTGCGCTTTCCACATCTAATTGGACTCCGCGAACAATTTTCCAAAACTATACTTGACTGGCCCTAATTATTCTCTCGTATTTATTTTTAGTTCTGAAGTACCTATATAAATCTTTAGGGCTTTCATTGATCCTGTCAGTCAACGACTTCTCATGCCCCCGTCTTACCCCGCTTTTTCTTAGCTCTCTGTTCAGGCCATTCTTGACTAGTTTGTAACTCTCAACCGCCCTGACTGAGCATCCACGTCTCATCCTATATTATGCCTTCTTCTTGCTCTTGACAAGAGTTTAGCTGTCCTAGTTAACCAAGGTTCTTCGCTCGATTACTTCCGCAGTGCCTGATTATAACACACTTTTCAATGGCACGAAAGAGCTGTTCAGATAATAAGCTCCACATTCAATTGTTCCCATCTCCTGTGGTATCCTTCCCCATCGTATGCACCCGAAATCTTGCCTAATCGCATCATAATTGCCTTTCCTCCGGCACTGAATCTTGCCTACTTCATATACCTGTCCTGTTCTAACGTGAAAGTAAACATAACCGAATTTTGTTTACACTCAGGAAAGTGCTTAAACTTCCAATTCAACACCTGGCCTTGTTAAATTCGCAGTGTTAAATCCAATGTGGATTTGCCTCTTGTTGACTAGTCTGCTTCCTCTGTCAGGAAACAATCCTGCACACGTTGGACATAAACTGACCCATTTAATGCACTCGAACTCTAGTTTTTTCAGTCAATATTTGGAAAGTTTTCGTCCTCCATATCAACTGGCATGTTATTCACGCTCCGATCCAGAATCAGCTTTGCTATCCATTCCTCTACATCGCTAGATATATTCGAAGCCCTGTAGATAACTAACAACAGTTTGACCGCTCATTTCGTACTTCTACCCACAACAGGAAGTACCTCAGTAGGCGAGTACTCAAACATCTTTTCTGCCAGCATTATACTGTGCTTGACTGACAATGCCACTCCTCCCGCCTAATACCATCTTCTCTGTTCCTGCTGAAAACATAAATCCCAGAAACTGCAACAAACATTCCTGTCCCTGCTCTATCCATGACCCCGAACTTGCAACAAAATGGTGTGTCTGCTAACCAACCCATGCTGCAAGTTCACCTACCTTATTCCAAATGCTCCTGGAGTTGAAGTAGACAGGCTTCAAACCACATTCCTGCTTGTCGGTGAACTCTTGCGACCATGAAATCAAATTTCGGACCTCACTTCTCTCAAACTCCTCGATAACGAAACGACAATCTAGGTTCTCATGCCCAGCTCAATTAAATCAACCCTTCCCATAGAGTATTAGAAACTTTCCCCCAAGGGTAAAGGTACCCCACTGGTTCAGCTCCACACTATCCTGCTTGCAGATGACCCACCTATCCCAGAATAAGCCCCAAATATCCATGTATCCGAAACTCTAACTCTTAACATCCCTGTAGCCGCATGTTCACTTCCACTCTGTCCCTGTTCCTCGCCTTGCTAGCATTTCGCACAGACAACAAACCAGAGATAACAGCTCTATTTGTTGTCACATTAAGCTTCCCACGTAGCTCCCTGTAGTTCTGCATGAAATCCCCATCACTTTTCCTACCTATCTCGCTGTTGACTATATGAACCATGTCTTGGGGCTGCTTCCCCGACCCCTCAAGGATCCTGAAAATACAATCCACGAAATCACAATCCCTGGCACCTGAGTGACAACGAACAAACCGTTAGTCTCTCATTCACAAAGAACCTCCGATTTGTCCCAATCATGATGCAGTCCACAATGACTAATGCTATGATCATCTACCCCCGTCCCTTCTCAGCAACAGGGTCAAATTCTATGGCAGAGCCCTGTGTCCCAATGTTCAAACCTGGTATGGTGTCCCACCGAACAGTATCCAAAACGGGAAACTTAATATTGAGGGGATTCGCCACAGGAGTTCCTTGCACCGCCTGCCATTTCCCTTTCTGTCGCCTGGCTGTAAGCCAGCTGCCTTTATCTTGCACTTGAGGTGTGACTCCCTACTTGTAACTCCTCTCGGTAACCCTCTCCTCCTCTTGAATGATCAGAAGTTTATCCAAAACTGGTTCCCGTTCCCTTACGTGGAGCTGGAGTTGGGTTCACTTGCCGCAGATGATATCAGCAGAGAAAACAGTGGTGAATCATACCTCTAACGTTCTGTGGGAGGAATGATCAGTTGCCCTAAACTCCATTCCTGCGATAGTAAATTCCCAAAGAGACTATAGGAAAAAAAATCCAAATCACACAACATTTTTTTTGGTTCGAGTAGGAGGGTGTGCCGGAGACATGACCTACGTAGTGCTTCTCGTACTACTAACACCCAAATGTATTAGTTCATCCACTCTGCAGTCCCGCGTCCACTTCTGTTCAGTTTGTGAGCCGCCTGTTCACGAAGTATACATATAGATCAGTAATTCACCTAACCGTTAGCCCCTGGTCGATGCTCTCGATCTTCCTGTTGCTGAAACAACGAACTAACAAGATGTTGCGAGGCACAGACACTGTGAATATGTTCACAGGTTATTGCGAGGTAAATAGAGTGGGAATTATTCCACTGGCTGTTACTTAGTAAACAGAGTGGGAATGGTTTCATCGGCTATTACTCCATACCTACAGTGGGAATGGGTGCACATTCCATTTCTGGGGAAAGGTTGTGAGTTATGATTCACAGGTTTAAAACAGTAGAACAGGGTTCAAAATAATTTAACAGATAGATGGAGGGCGAACAATGTGTCAATGTAGTTATAGGCCTTTGCTGGAATAATAAACGTTGAGATGGGATGACAAGTATTTCAAGAAAAAAAGAGCATGGATAGCATCACAGGACATTGATGACATAATAGAGTAGGCATTAGTACTTCGACCTTTGTGCGTCGAAGTGAGTTTTGTTTTCACAGCTGGTTGCCTGAGAAACATACTAAGGAATGGTTTCACAGAAAGTTGATTGATCAGCATTATGGGGATAGCTTCACAGGCCTTGCAAGGAGAACAAAGTTGGGATAAGTTCAATAACCATTGCTCGATGTAAAGAATAGCGAATGGGTTCACAGGCCTACGCTAGGAGAATTGAGTCGGGATATGTTCACTGAACGTGGCTCGGAGAACACAGTGGGTATGGGTTCACAGGCCGCTGCTCGTGGAATAGAGTGAGCATGGGGACACAGGCCGCTACCAGGCAAAGAGAGTGAGGAACGATTCACGGGACGTTGCTAGGTGAACAAATGCATGGTGGTGTCAAAAGCGTTTGCTATGGGGACAGAGTACGAATGGGTTAAGAGGCCATTGCTAGGGGAATAGCGTGAGGATTGGATCACAAGCCATTGCTCAGAGAACATAGTAGAGATGGGATCACAGACTGTTGCGAGAAAGCCAGAATGCTGATGGGTTCACGGGGCTATACAAGGGAAACAGAATCGGACAAGGGCCAGAGCCTGTTTCAAGGGGTTCAGAATGGGGATTGGGTGAAAGGTCTGACCTTGGAGAGCAGCGTGCATGTGGATTCAGCGAACGTTGTTCGGGTACCTGTGTTGGGATATATTCACAGGATGTCGATATGACAATTCTGTGTTGATCGTTTCAAAGTCGCTTGGTAGGCAAAGCGAGTGGGAATGGTTTCACAGGCCGTTACGAAGAGAAAAGAGCCAAAGATTCGTCACAGGTAGTTTCTGGTGGAACAGTTTGAGGATGGGTCTATAGAACGTTGCTAGTACAACAAGTTGGGGATGGGTTGATGGGACGTTGCTAGGGAAATATTGTTTACGGGAGCCACAGGCAGTGCTGTGAGATGAGCGTGGGGATGAGGTTACAGGTCATTGCTCGGAGAACAGATTGGGGCTGGCGTCAGAATCGTTTCTAGGAGAACGGATTGGACATGGTTTCACATGACGTTTCTACAGAACATTGTCGATGGAGCCAAAGGCTGTTGCTGATCGAACAGGAGGGGGCTGATGTCACCAGCTATTGCTCGGGTAACAGTGTGGAGCTGGGTGCATCAACCATTGCTGAGAGAATAGAGTGGAGACGAAATAGGATGTTGCTCGGAGAACGCATTGGGGAAGATTTCACACATCGTTGCTAGGAAAAGAGAGGGGATTGGTTCATCGGCCCTGGTGAGTGGGACAGTGTTGCGATGGATCACGAGCCGTTTCCAACAGAACAGAATCTGAATGAGCTCACAAGTTGTCGATAGGGGTACACAGTTAGCAGTCTTTTACGAGGGAGACAGTTTGTGGATGGGATTGCATGATGTTGCGTGGGAAACAGAGCGTGGATAGGTTCACAGGCCATGCTGTCCAAACAGCAAGAAAGAGGTCAGAGGACGTTACCATGGAAAAAGTGTGGGGAATGATTCAGAGGCGATTTATGGAACAGAGTGGGCATGGATTCATGTGCCGTTGCTGGGATGCGTTCACTCTGTTGGGAGGAGAAAAGAATGGGGATTTATCACAAGGCATTGCTGGGAAAGCAGTGTGTGGATGGGCTCAAAATGCATTGCGAGGAGACCTAATGAGCTTACAGGCCACTGTGAGTTAGACAATGTTGGGATCGGGTTACAGGCTGGCACTCGGGAAACAAAGTGTAGATTAGATCACAGGCTGTTGACACGGGAACAGGATAGGATTGGAGGCTATTCCCAAGGTAACAGAGCTGGTATGTGTTTCCAGGCTCTTGCTCGGACAATAGTTACAGGCTATTTCTTGGGAAATAGAATGTGAATGTCTTCACATGATTGTGCTAGATAAACGGAGTGGGAAAGGGTTCACATGTCTTTGCTGAATAGCGTTGTGCAGATACATGAACAAGGTGTTGCTAGAACAGTTGTGAGATAACTGAACAGTCGGTTGTCAGGAGAACAGTGTAGGGGTTGAGTCAGAGGCAGTCGCCGGCATAAAAGAATTGTGATGGGTTAACAGGCCATTGTTAGAGGAACACAGCAGTGTTGGCATTGCTGGTAGAACAGAATGTAGATGGATACAGGGATGGGTATGCAGTACCTTGCTCGGGAAATAGAGTGGGAATTGGATCACAGGCAGTCGTTCGGAGAAAAAAGTAGGAGTGGGTCACTGGTTGTTGATATGCTAACAGATCAGGGACGGATTCATAGACTCTTTCAAGTGTAAAAAAGTGAGCATGTGTTTACAGGCTTTCGCTCGCTTCGAGATTACGGATAGATTCACAGGCATTTTCTCGGGTAATAGCGTGGGAATTGGTTCATTGGTGGTTGCAAGGAGAACAGAGTAGCTGTGGAGCGTTTGCAATGGTAAGAGAGCAGGAATTGATTCAGTCTCTTGCACGACGAAAAGAGTGATGATTTGTTCAAAGGCTATTTTAAGGAGAACAGAATGGGATCGAGTTCACTGGACATTAGCTGAAAAGAGTTCCGATGTGCTCACATTCTGTTGATAGCGGAACAGGGTTGGGATGAAGCCACAGGCTGTTGCCAGAGTAACAGCAAGGAGGTGTCTTCACAGGCCATTTGTGGGAGAAAAGATTGTGGATCGGTTCAAACACTATTGCTTGGGTAGCAGCGTGTGAATGGTTTAACAACTTATTGCGAGGGAAAATAGAGAGAATGTTTTCACAGACTATTGCCAGGGTGAAAAGCGTGGTAAACGATTCACAGGCTATTGCTCGCTCGACAGAGTGGGAATGGTTTCACAGTCTATTGATAGATAACCAGAGTGGGAAGGGGTTTACAGGCCTTCTCCGTAGCAACATTGTGGGTCTAGGTTCATAGGCAGTTGCCAGGACAACAAAGTGGGAATGGAGTCAGAGGCAAGTGCGAGAAAAAAGCGTGATTCCAGATTAAAATGTCGTTACGAGGGCAACAGACCGGGATGGGTTGATAGTACATTGCCGGTCGAGTAGAATAGGCAAGTGCTCCTGGGTATTGTTTGGAGAAAAGAGTGAGGATGGATTCACAGGCCTTTGTCAGGTAAGCAGAAATGGGAATGGTTTCACGAGGAGTTTCCAAAACAGCAATGTAGGAATAAAATTACAGACGTTGCTCATGGAACAGAGTATGGATGCGTTCAAAACCGGTTGCTGGGAGAATGGAGTCCGGATATCCTCCGTGGAGATGGCTAGGAGAACAGAAAGGGATCGGTTGACAGTCTGTTGCAAGGAGGAGAGAATGAGGATAGGTTCTCAGCACGTTGCAATAGGAAGAGTGTGGGTATTGACTCACATAACGTTGACAGGGGATCAATTTCAGTATGGTTAAAAGTCCGTTGCTAGGGGAACAGAGTGAGGATGTGTTGTCTGGCTGTTTCTAGATGACCAGAGTTGGGATGGGTTCACAGACCGTTTCTCGCCGAACAGGTCGTAGCTTGGGGAACATAGTGGGAATTGGCTCACTGGCTGTTCCGAGGAAAACAGAATAGGAGAGGATTGACAGTCTATCGTTACAGTGACAGAGCAGGAACGAATTCACCGTCTCTATCAAGGAGAAAAAAATGAACATGTGTTCACAGGTTATCACTAGCTTAGAGAGAGGGGATGGGTTCACAAGCAGTTGCTGGTAACAGTGTAGGTATGGAGACACAGGCTGTGCTTCGAGAACAGTGCAAGGATGAATTTACACTCTCTTTCAAAGAGACATGAATGAGGATGCGTTCAAAGTTCGTTGGTACGGCAAATGAATCGGAATGGCTTCATAGATAATTGCTCTGGAAACATAATAGTGATGCGTCATAGGCTGTTACTGGAAGAACAGATGGGGAATAGTGTCAATGGCAGTCCCTCAGAAACCAGAGTGAAGTTTGGCTCTCAGTTTGTTGCAAGGAGAATTCAGTGACAATGGGGTTGCAGGCCTTTGATACGGGAAGAGGCTGGGAATGGGTATATACATCACTGCTAGGGGAAACAATGAGAATCGGTTCACATGCAGTAGTTGCAGAAATGGAGTGGAGATAGGTCGTTGCCAGGAGAAGAGACTGGGAAGACGTTAAAAAAATTGTTAGGAACACAGCATGGGGAGGGGATCATCGTCTGTTACGAGGAGAGCAGAGTTGCGATGTGTTCGCTGGCAGTTACTCGGAGAACAGAATGAGGAATAGTTCATTATCCGGTTTCGGAGAGAAATTTGACGATTAGTTCACAGGGCATTGCAAGGAATAAAGTTCAGGGATAGGATCACAGTCAGTTCCAGCGGAAACAGAGCGGAGCTGGTTGCACACAATAGAGTGGGAATGGATTCACAGACCGTTGCTGGTGAGTATGATGGAAATTGGGTCACAATGTTTTGATAGAGAATAGACAGCATGAGTTCAGAGGCCATTGCTAGAACAGAGTGCGTTTCGTGCCACAGCCCGTTGTGAGGGTAACACATGAGAATGGTTTCACAGATGCCTGACAGGAGAATAAAGTTGGGATGGTTTCAGGGGCCGTTGCCTTTCCAACAGAATGTAGTTCGGTCACAGGCCATTGCTCAGAGAACAGAGTGGGGATGGGGTCACATGTCGTTTCGTGGGTAAAACAGAGAGGGCGGGTTTTAAGGCCATTGCTTCAGGAACGGTGTGATGATGGGGATCACGGGCTGTTTATCGGGAGAACAGATTGCAATGAGTTCAAAGGTCTTTGCTCGGACTTCCCTCAAATCGTGGGTTTGCATGCCATTCTGAATGACACCAACGGATTTGGTTTCACAGGCCATTGCGACACGAACTGAGTGGAAATAGTTTCAGAGGCCCTTGCTGCTGCAACAAAGTGGAAATTAGTTTATTTGTCATAGTACGGAGAACAGATGATGATGTCTTCACAAGCTGTTGGTCGCAGAACTGAGTAGGGATGAAATGGTCGAAGGAACAGATGCCTTCACGGGCCGTTGCTAGGAAAAATAAAAATGAGTGGGAATGGATTCAGACTGTTGCGGGGAGAAAAGACTGGCGATGAGTTCAAACGTTTTATTATGGTGTCGTGCAAATAATGAGTTCATAGGCTGTTCTGACTGGATAACTGCTCGTATACCTGAATTAGTACTGCTTTAATTTCTCAGGACATTGCTCGAGAAACAGAAGAGGGATATATTCACAGGATGTTGTGAGGGGAACAGATTGATGTTGGGCTCAGAGGTAGTTGTGAGGAAAGCAGAGTGGAGTGCTTGCTCAGGACGAAGCTACCAGAAAAAAGTGGGTATGGTTTCAGAGGCTGTTGCTCGGGGAACAGAGTGAAGATGGTTTAAAATTCTTCCCAGTGGAACAGAATGGCGAAGGCCTGAAAGTATGTTGCTTGAAGAATAGAGTTGTAATGGGTTCACAGACGATTGCTCGTTTAAGAGGGTGAGAATTGGTTCACATGCTGGGGTTGCTAAGGAAAGAGAGTGTGGATGGTCACACAGGTTGTGACTACGCATACAGAACTTTGTAGGATTCACAGTCTATTGATAGGGGAACAGAGTGTGAATATGGTCAAGGGCAATTGCTAGGCTAACATATTAGGAATGGCATCACACACCATTGCCAGGAGTATGCCAGGGTCTGTGACAATATTATCCATCTTGGTACAGCGATAGAGAAGATTGCATGAGGGCCGTTAGTGTGCTGATATAACAGAGAAGAGGCAACGTTATTGTATTGCCTCTCCCACCAGTTCCTGAA